>NW_027141820.1:5209241-5535241 GCF_036365525.1 Heterodontus francisci
ATCTATAAGTGAGGAGAGTGAGTTCCCATGATGGTTTAACTTGCACGGGACATATTACCAGGTGAACAGTATAAGTGAGGAGAGTGTGTTCCCATGATGGTTTAATCTACACGGGACATGTCACCAGGTGAACAGTATAAGTGAGGAGAGTGTGTTCCCCTGATGGTTTAATATTCACAGGACATGTTACCTGGTGAAGAGTATAAGTGAGGAGAGTGTGTTCCCCTGATGGTTTAATATTCACAGGACATGTTACCTGGTGAAGAGTATAAGTGAGGAGAGTGTGTTCCCCTGATGGTTTAATATACACGGGACATGTCACTAGGTGAAAAGTATACGTGAAGAGAGTGTGTTGCCCTGACGGTTTAATATACACGGGACATGTTACCAGGTGAACAGTATAACTGAGCAGAGTGTGTTCCGCTGATTGTTTAATGGTCACGGGACATGTTACCAGGTGAACAGGATAAGTGAGGAGAGTGTGTTCCCCTGATTGTTTAATGCACACGGGTCACGTCACCAGGTGAACAGTATAAGTGAGGAGAGTGTGTTCCCCTGATTGTTTAACGCACACTTGACATGTCACCAGGTGAACAGAATAAGTGAGGAGAGTGTGTTCCCCTGATTGTTTAATATACAGGGGACCTGTTACCAGTTGAACAGTATAAGTGAGGAGAGTGTGTTCCCCTGATTGTTTAATGCTCACAGGACATGTTACCAGGTGAACAGTATAAGTGAGGAGAGTGTGTTCCCCTGATTGTTTAATGCACACGGGACATGTCACCAGGTGAACAGAATAAGTGAGGAGAGTGTGTTCCCCTGATTGTTTAATGCACACGGGACATGTTACCAGGGGAAATCTATAAGTGAGGAGACTGAGTTCCCATGATGGTTTAACTTACACGGGACATGTTCCCAGGTGAACAGTATAAGTGAGGAGAGGGTGTTCCACTGATGGTTTAATATACGTGGGACATGTCATCAGGTGAACAGTATATGTGAGGAGAGTGTGTTCCCATGATTGTTTAATGCAAACGGGTCACGTCACCAGGTGAACAGTATAAGTGAGGAGAGTGTGTTCCCCTGATTGTTTAACGCACACTTGACATGTCACCAGGTGAACAGAATAAGTGAGGAGAGTGTGTTCCCCTGATTGTTTAATATACAGGGGACCTGTTACCAGTTGAACAGTATAAGTGAGGAGAGTGTGTTCCCCTTATTGTTTAATGCAAACGGGACACGTCACCAGGTGAACAGTATAATTGTGGAAGTGTGTGTCACCTGATTGTTTAATACACACGGGACATGTCACCAGGTGAACAGTATAAGTGAGGAGAGTGTGTTCCCCTGATTGTTTAATACACACGGGACATGTTACCAGGTGAACAGTATAAGTGAGGAGAGTGTGTTCCCCTGATGGTTTAATATACACGGGACATGTTACCAGGTGAACAGTATAAGTGAGGAGAGTGTGTTCCCCTGATTGTTTAATACGCACGGGACATGTTACCAGATGAACAGTATAAATGAGGAGAGGGTGTTCCCCTGATTGTTTAATACACACGGGACATGTCACCAGGTGAACAGAATAAGTGAGGAGAGTGTGTTCCCCTGATTGTTTAATGCACACGGGATATGTTACCAGTTGAAATCTATAAGTGAGGAGAGTGAGTTCCCATGATGGTTTAACTTGCACGGGACATATTACCAGGTGAACAGTATAAGTGAGGAGAGTGTGTTCCCATGATGGTTTAATCTACACGGGACATGTCACCAGGTGAACAGTATAAGTGAGGAGAGTGTGTTCCCCTGATGGTTTAATATTCACAGGACATGTTACCTGGTGAAGAGTATAAGTGAGGAGAGTGTGTTCCCCTGATGGTTTAATATTCACAGGACATGTTACCTGGTGAAGAGTATAAGTGAGGAGAGTGTGTTCCCCTGATGGTTTAATATACACGGGACATGTCACTAGGTGAAAAGTATACGTGAAGAGAGTGTGTTGCCCTGACGGTTTAATATACACGGGACATGTTACCAGGTGAACAGTATAACTGAGCAGAGTGTGTTCCGCTGATTGTTTAATGGTCACGGGACATGTTACCAGGTGAACAGGATAAGTGAGGAGAGTGTGTTCCCCTGATTGTTTAATGCACACGGGTCACGTCACCAGGTGAACAGTATAAGTGAGGAGAGTGTGTTCCCCTGATTGTTTAACGCACACTTGACATGTCACCAGGTGAACAGAATAAGTGAGGAAAGTGTGTTCCCCTGATTGTTTAATATACAGGGGACCTGTTACCAGTTGAACAGTATAAGTGAGGAGAGTGTGTTCCCCTGATTGTTTAATACGCACGGGACATGTTACCAGATGAACAGTATAAGTGAGGAGAGTGTGTTCCCCTGATTGTTTAATACGCACGGGACATGTCACCAGGTGAACAGTATAAGTGAGGAGAGTGTGTTCCCCTGATGGTTTAATATACACAGGACATGTTACCAGGTGAACAGTATAGTGAGGAGAGTGTGTTCCCCTGATTGTTTAATACACACGGGACATGTTACCAGGTGAACAGAATAGTGAGGAGAGTGTTTTCCCCTGATTGTTTAATGCGCACGGGACATGTTACCAGGTGAAAAGTATAAGTGAGGAGAGTGTGTTCCCCTGATTGTTTAATGCACACGGGACACGTCACCAGGTGAACAGTATAAGTGAGGAGACTCTGTTCCCCTGTTTGTTTAATACGCACGGGACATGCCACCAGGTGAACATTACAAGTGAGGAGAGTGTGTTCCCCTGATTGTTTAATGCAAACGGGACACGTCACCAGGTGAAAAGTATAATTGTGGAGAGTGTGTTCCCCTGATTGTTTAATACACACGGGACATGTCACCAGGTGAACAGTATAAGTGAGGAGAGTGTGTTCCCCTGATTGTTTAATATACACGGGACATGTTACCAGGTGAACAGAATAGTGAGGAGAGTGTTTTCCCCTGACGGTTTAATGCGCAAGGGACATGTTTCCAGGTGAACAGTATAACTGAGGGGAGTGTGTTCCCCTTATTTTTTATAAGCACGGGACATGTTACCAGATGAATAGTAAAAGTGAGGAGATTGTGTTCCCCTGATTGTTTAATACACACGGGACATGTCACCAGGTGAACAGTGTAAGTGAGGAGAGTGTGTTCCCCTGATTGTTTAATGCACACGGGACATGTCACCGGGTGAACTGTATAAGTGAGGAGAGTGTGTTCCCCTGATGGTTTAATATACACGGGACATGTCACCAGGTCAACAGAATAAGAGAGGAGAGTGTGTTCCCCTGATTGTTTAATGCACACGGGACATGTCACCTGGTGAACTGTATAAGTGAGGAGAGTGTGTTCCCCTGATGGTTTAATATACACGAGACATGTCACCAGGTGAACAGTGTAAGTGAGGAGAGTGTGTTCCCCTGATTGTTTAATGCACACGGGACGTGTCACCGGGTGAACTGTATAAGTGAGGAGAGTGTGTTCCCCTGATGGTTTAATATACACGGGACATGTCACCAGGTGAACAGAATAAGAGAGGAGAGTGTGTTCCCCTGATTGTTTAATGCACACGGGACATGTCACCGGGTGAACTGTATAAGTGAGGAGAGTGTGTTCCCCTGTTTGTTTAATACGCACGGGACATGCCACCAGGTGAACATTACAAGTGAGGAGAGTGTGTTCCCCTGATTGTTTAATGCAAACGGGACACGTCACCAGGTGAACAGTATAATTGTGGAGAGTGTGTTCCCCTGATTGTTTAATACACACGGGACATGTCACCAGGTGAACAGTATAAGTGAGGAGAGTGTGTTCCCCTGATTGTTTAATACACACGGGACATGTTACCAGGTGAACAGTATAAGTGACGAGAGTGTGTTCCCCTGATGGTTTAATATACACGGGACATGTTACCAGGTGAACAGTATAAGTGAGGGGAGTGTGTTCCCCTGATTGTTTAATACGCACGGGACATGTTACCAGATGAACAGTATAAGTGAGGAGAGGGTGTTCCCCTGATTGTTTAATACACACGGGACATGTCACCAGGTGAACAGAATAAGTGAGGAGAGTGTGTTCCCCTGATTGTTTAATGCACACGGGATATGTTACCAGTTGAAATCTATAAGTGAGGAGAGTGAGTTCCCATGATGGTTTAACTTGCACGGGACATGTTACCAGGTGAACAGTATAAGTGAGGAGAGTGTGTTCCCATGATGGTTTAATATACACGGGACATGTCACCAGGTGAACAGTATAAGTGAGGAGAGTGTGTTCCCCTGATGGTTTAATATTCACAGGACATGTTACCTGGTGAAGAGTATAAGTGAGGAGAGTGTGTTCCCCTGATGGTTTAATATTCACAGGACATGTTACCTGGTGAAGAGTATAAGTGAGGAGAGTGTGTTCCCCTGATGCTTTAATATACACGGGACATGTCACTAGGTGAAAAGTATACGTGAAGAGAGTGTGTTGCCCTGATGGTTTAATATACACGGGACATGTTATCAGGTGAACAGTATAAGTGAGGAGAGTGTGTTCCGCTGATTGTTTAATGGTCACGGGACATGTTACCAGGTGAACAGGATAAGTGAGGAGAGTGTGTTCCCCTGATTGTTTAATGCACACGGGTCACGTCACCAGGTGAACAGTATAAGTGAGGAGAGTGTGTTCCCCTGATTGTTTAACGCACACTTGACATGTCACCAGGTGAACAGAATAAGTGAGGAGAGTGTGTTCCCCTGATTGTTTAATATACAGGGGACCTGTTACCAGTTGAACAGTATAAGTGAGGAGAGTGTGTTCCCCTGATTGTTTAATGCAAACGGGACACGTCACCAGGTGAACAGTATAATTGTGGAAGTGTGTGTCACCTGATTGTTTAATACACACGGGACATGTCACCAGGTGAACAGTATAAGTGAGGAGAGTGTGTTCCCCTGATTGTTTAATACACACGGGACATGTTACCAGGTGAACAGTATAAGTGAGGAGAGTGTGTTCCCCTGATGGTTTAATATACACGGGACATGTTACCAGGTGAACAGTATAAGTGAGGAGAGTGTGTTCCCCTGATTGTTTAATACGCACGGGACATGTTACCAGATGAACAGTATAAGTGAGGAGAGGGTGTTCCCCTGATTGTTTAATACACACGGGACATGTCACCAGGTGAACAGAATAAGTGAGGAGAGTGTGTTCCCCTGATTGTTTAATGCACACGGGATATGTTACCAGTTGAAATCTATAAGTGAGGAGAGTGAGTTCCCATGATGGTTTAACTTGCACGGGACATATTACCAGGTGAACAGTATAAGTGAGGAGAGTGTGTTCCCATGATGGTTTAATATACACGGGACATGTCACCAGGTGAACAGTATAAGTGAGGAGAGTGTGTTCCCCTGATGGTTTAATATTCACAGGACATGTTACCTGGTGAAGAGTATAAGTGAGGAGAGTGTGTTCCCCTGATGGTTTAATATTCACAGGACATGTTACCTGGTGAAGAGTATAAGTGAGGAGAGTGTGTTCCCCTGATGGTTTAATATACACGGGACATGTCACTAGGTGAAAAGTATACGTGAAGAGAGTGTGTTGCCCTGATGGTTTAATATACACGGGACATGTTACCAGGTGAACAGTATAAGTGAGGAGAGTGTGTTCCGCTGATTGTTTAATGGTCACGGGACATGTTACCAGGTGAACAGGATAAGTGAGGAGAGTGTGTTCCCCTGATTGTTTAATGCACACGGGTCACGTCACCAGGTGAACAGTATAAGTGAGGAGAGTGTGTTCCCCTGATTGTTTAACGCACACTTGACATGTCACCAGGTGAACAGAATAAGTGAGGAGAGTGTGTTCCCCTGATTGTTTAATATGCAGGGGACCTGTTACCAGTTGAACAGTATAAGTGAGGAGAGTGTGTTCCCCTGATTGTTTAATGCTCACAGGACATGTTACCAGGTGAACAGTATACGTGAGGAGAGTGTGTTCCCCTGATTGTTTAATGCACACGGGACATGTCACCAGGTGAACAGAATAAGTGAGGAGAGTGTGTTCCCCTGATTGTTTAATGCACACGGGACATGTTACCAGGGGAAATCTATAAGTGAGGAGACTGAGTTCCCATGATGGTTTAACTTACACGGGACATGTTCCCAGGTGAACAGTATAAGTGAGGAGAGGGTGTTCCACTGATGGTTTAATATACGTGGGACATGTCATCAGGTGAACAGTATAAGTGAGGAGAGTGTGTTCCCATGATGGTTTAATATAGACGGGACATGTCACCAGGTGAACAGTATAAGTGAGGAGAGTGTGTTCCCCTGATGGCTTAATATGCACGGGTCATGTTACCAGGTGAACAGTATAAGTGAGGAGAGTGAGTTCCCCTGATTGTTTAATATACACGAGACATGTTACCAGGTGAACAGTATATGTGAGGAGAGTGTGTTCCCCTGATTGTTTAATGCACACCGGTCACATCACCAGAACTACAGTATAAGAGAGGAGAGTGTGTTCCCCTGATCGTTTAATACGCACGGGACATGTTACCAGATGAACAGTATAAGTGAGGAGAGTGTGTTCCCCTGATGGCTTAATATGCACGGGTCATGTTACCAGGTGAACAGTATAAGTGAGGAGAGTGAGTTCCCCTGATTGTTTAATATACACGAGACATGTTACCAGGTGAACAGTATATGTGAGGAGAGTGTGTTCCCCTGATTGTTTAATGCACACCGGTCACATCACCAGAAGTACAGTATAAGAGAGGAGAGTGTGTTCCCCTGATCGTTTAATATACACGAGACATGTTACCAGGTGAACAGTATATGTGAGGAGAGTGTGTTCCCCTGATTGTTTAATGCACACCGGTCACATCACCAGAAGTACAGTATAAGTGAGGAGAGTGTGTTCCCCTGATTGTTTAATACGCACGGGACATGTTACCAGATGAACAGTATAAGTG
The DNA here is from genome assembly GCF_036365525.1 of Heterodontus francisci. Lineage (NCBI taxonomy): Eukaryota > Metazoa > Chordata > Chondrichthyes > Heterodontiformes > Heterodontidae > Heterodontus > Heterodontus francisci. The sequence continues at coordinate 5,216,245 of NW_027141820.1, forward strand.
AGGAGAGTGTGTTCCCCTGATTGTTTAATACGCACGGGACATGTCACCAGGTGAACAGTATAAGTGAGGAGAGTGTGTTCCCCTGATGGTTTAATATACACAGGACATGTTACCAGGTGAACAGTATAGTGAGGAGAGTGTGTTCCCCTGATTGTTTAATACACACGGGACATGTTACCAGGTGAACAGAATAGTGAGGAGAGTGTTTTCCCCTGATTGTTTAATGCGCACGGGACATGTTACCAGGTGAAAAGTATAAGTGAGGAGAGTGTGTTCCCCTGATTGTTTAATGCACACGGGACACGTCACCAGGTGAACAGTAGAAGTGAGGAGACTCTGTTCCCCTGTTTGTTTAATACGCACGGGACATGCCACCAGGTGAACATTACAAGTGAGGAGAGTGTGTTCCCCTGATTGTTTAATGCAAACGGGACACGTCACCAGGTGAAAAGTATAATTGTGGAGAGTGTGTTCCCCTGATTGTTTAATATACACGGGACATGTTACCAGGTGAACAGTATAAGTGAGGAGAGTGTGTTCCCCTGATGGTTTAATACACACGGGACATGTTACCAGGTGAACAGTATAAGTGAGGAGAGTGTGTTCCCTGATGGTTTAATATACACGGGACATGTTACCAGGTGAACAGTATAAGTGAGGAGAGTGTGTTCCCCTGATGGTTTAATACACACGGGACATGTTACCAGGTGAACAGTATAAGTGAGGAGAGTGTGTTCCCTGATGGTTTAATATTCACAGGACATGTTACCTGGTGAAGAGTATAAGTGAGGAGAGTGTGTTCCCCTGATGGTTTAATATTCACAGGACATGTTACCTGGTGAAGAGTATAAGTGAGGAGAGTGTGTTCCCCTGATGCTTTAATATACACGGGACATGTCACTAGGTGAAAAGTATACGTGAAGAGAGTGTGTTGCCCTGATGGTTTAATATACACGGGACATGTTATCAGGTGAACAGTATAAGTGAGGAGAGTGTGTTCCGCTGATTGTTTAATGGTCACGGGACATGTTACCAGGTGAACAGGATAAGTGAGGAGAGTGTGTTCCCCTGATTGTTTAATGCACACGGGTCACGTCACCAGGTGAACAGTATAAGTGAGGAGAGTGTGTTCCCCTGATTGTTTAACGCACACTTGACATGTCACCAGGTGAACAGAATAAGTGAGGAGAGTGTGTTCCCCTGATTGTTTAATATACAGGGGACCTGTTACCAGTTGAACAGTATAAGTGAGGAGAGTGTGTTCCCCTGATTGTTTAATGCAAACGGGACACGTCACCAGGTGAACAGTATAATTGTGGAAGTGTGTGTCACCTGATTGTTTAATACACACGGGACATGTCACCAGGTGAACAGTATAAGTGAGGAGAGTGTGTTCCCCTGATTGTTTAATACACACGGGACATGTTACCAGGTGAACAGTATAAGTGAGGAGAGTGTGTTCCCCTGATGGTTTAATATACACGGGACATGTTACCAGGTGAACAGTATAAGTGAGGAGAGTGTGTTCCCCTGATTGTTTAATACGCACGGGACATGTTACCAGATGAACAGTATAAGTGAGGAGAGGGTGTTCCCCTGATTGTTTAATACACACGGGACATGTCACCAGGTGAACAGAATAAGTGAGGAGAGTGTGTTCCCCTGATTGTTTAATGCACACGGGATATGTTACCAGTTGAAATCTATAAGTGAGGAGAGTGAGTTCCCATGATGGTTTAACTTGCACGGGACATATTACCAGGTGAACAGTATAAGTGAGGAGAGTGTGTTCCCATGATGGTTTAATATACACGGGACATGTCACCAGGTGAACAGTATAAGTGAGGAGAGTGTGTTCCCCTGATGGTTTAATATTCACAGGACATGTTACCTGGTGAAGAGTATAAGTGAGGAGAGTGTGTTCCCCTGATGGTTTAATATTCACAGGACATGTTACCTGGTGAAGAGTATAAGTGAGGAGAGTGTGTTCCCCTGATGGTTTAATATACACGGGACATGTCACTAGGTGAAAAGTATACGTGAAGAGAGTGTGTTGCCCTGATGGTTTAATATACACGGGACATGTTACCAGGTGAACAGTATAAGTGAGGAGAGTGTGTTCCGCTGATTGTTTAATGGTCACGGGACATGTTACCAGGTGAACAGGATAAGTGAGGAGAGTGTGTTCCCCTGATTGTTTAATGCACACGGGTCACGTCACCAGGTGAACAGTATAAGTGAGGAGAGTGTGTTCCCCTGATTGTTTAACGCACACTTGACATGTCACCAGGTGAACAGAATAAGTGAGGAGAGTGTGTTCCCCTGATTGTTTAATATACAGGGGACCTGTTACCAGTTGAACAGTATAAGTGAGGAGAGTGTGTTCCCCTGATTGTTTAATGCTCACAGGACATGTTACCAGGTGAACAGTATACGTGAGGAGAGTGTGTTCCCCTGATTGTTTAATGCACACGGGACATGTCACCAGGTGAACAGAATAAGTGAGGAGAGTGTGTTCCCCTGATTGTTTAATGCACACGGGATATGTTACCAGTTGAAATCTATAAGTGAGGAGAGTGAGTTCCCATGATGGTTTAACTTGCACGGGACATGTTACCAGGTGAACAGTATAAGTGAGGAGAGTGTGTTCCCATGATGGTTTAATATACACGGGACATGTCACCAGGTGAACAGTATAAGTGAGGAGAGTGTGTTCCCCTGATGGTTTAATATTCACAGGACATGTTACCTGGTGAAGAGTATAAGTGAGGAGAGTGTGTTCCCCTGATGGATTAATATACACAGGACATGTTACCTGGTGAAACGGATAAGTGAGGAGAGTGTGTTCCCCTGATGGTTTAATATACACGGGACATGTCACTAGGTGAAAAGTATAAGTGAAGAGAGTGTGTTGCCATGATGGTTTAATATACACGGGACATGTTACCAGGTGAACATTATAAGTGAGGAGAGTGTGTTCCGCTGATTGTTTAATGGTCACGGGACATGTTACCAGGTGAACAGGATAAGTGAGGAGAGTGTGTTCCCCTGATTGTTTAATGCACACGGGTCACGTCACCAGGTGAACAGTATAAGTGAGGAGAGTGTGTTCCCCTGATTGTTTAACGCACACTTGACATGTCACCAGGTGAACAGAATAAGTGAGGAGAGTGTGTTCCCCTGATTGTTTAATATACAGGGGACCTGTTACCAGTTGAACAGTATAAGTGAGGAGAGTGTGTTCCCCTGATTGTTTAATGCTCACAGCACATGTTACCAGGTGAACGGTATCAGTGAGGAGAGTGTGTTCCCCTGATTGTTTAATGCACACGGGACATGTCACCAGGTGAACAGAATAAGTGAGGAGAGTGTGTTCCCCTGATTGTTTAATGCACACGGGACATGTTACCAGGGGAAATCTATAAGTGAGGAGACTGAGTTCCCATGATGGTTTAACTTACACAGGACATGTTCCCAGGTGAACAGTATAAGTGAGGAGAGGGTGTTCCACTGATGGTTTAATATACGTGGGACATGTCATCAGGTGAACAGTATAAGTGAGGAGAGTGTGTTCCCATGATGGTTTAATATAGACGGGACATGTCACCAGGTGAACAGTATAAGTGAGGAGAGTGTGTTCCCCTGATGGCTTAATATGCACGGGTCATGTTACCAGGTGTACAGTATAAGTGAGGAGAGTGAGTTCCCCTGATTGTTTAATATACACGAGACATGTTACCCGGTGAACAGTATATGTGAGGAGAGTGTGTTCCCCTGATTGTTTAATGCACACCGGTCACATCACCAGAAGTACAGTATAAGTGAGGAGAGTGTGTTCCCCTGATTGTTTAATACGCACGGGACATGTTACCAGATGAACAGTATAAGTGAGGAGAGTGTGTTCCCCTGATTGTTTAATACGCACGGGACATGTCACCAGTTGAACAGTATAAGTGAGGAGAGTGTGTTCCCCTGATGGTTTAATATACACAGGACATGTTACCAGGTGAACAGTATAGTGAGGAGAGTGTGTTCCCCTGATTGTTTAATACACACGGGACATGTTACCAGGTGAACAGAATAGTGAGGAGAGTGTTTTCCCCTGATTGTTTAATGCGCACGGGACATGTTACCAGGTGAAAAGTATAAGTGAGGAGAGTGTGTTCCCCTGATTGTTTAATGCACACGGGACACGTCACCAGGTGAACAGTAGAAGTGAGGAGACTCTGTTCCCCTGTTTGTTTAATACGCACGGGACATGCCACCAGGTGAACATTACAAGTGAGGAGAGTGTGTTCCCCTGATTGTTTAATGCAAACGGGACACGTCACCAGGTGAAAAGTATAATTGTGGAGAGTGTGTTCCCCTGATTGTTTAATATACACGGGACATGTTACCAGGTGAACAGTATAAGTGAGGAGAGTGTGTTCCCCTGATGGTTTAATACACACGGGACATGTTACCAGGTGAACAGTATAAGTGAGGAGAGTTTGTTCCCTGATGGTTTAATATACACGGGACATGTTACCAGGTGAACAGTATAAGTGAGGAGAGTGTGTTCCCCTGATAGTTTAATATGCACGGGACATGTTACCAGATGAACAGTATAAGTGAGGAGAGTGTGTTCCCCTGATTGTTTAATACGCACGGGACATGTTACCAGATGAACAGTATAAGTGAGGAGAGGGTGTTCCCCTGATTGTTTAATACACACGGGACATGTCACCAGGTGAACAGAATAAGTGATGAGAGTGTGTTCCCCTGATTGTTTAATGCACACGGGATATGTTACCAGTTGAAATCTATAAGTGAGGAGAGTGAGTTCCCATGATGGTTTAACTTGCACGGGACATGTTACCAGGTGAACAGTATAAGTGAGGAGAGTGTGTTCCCATGATGGTTTAATATACACGGGACATGTCACCAGGTGAACAGTATAAGTGAGGAGAGTGTGTTCCCCTGATGGTTTAATATTCACAGGACATGTTACCTGGTGAAGAGTATAAGTGAGGAGAGTGTGTTCCCCTGATGGATTAATATACACAGGACATGTTACCTGGTGAAACGGATAAGTGAGGAGAGTGTGTTCCCCTGATGGTTTAATATACACGGGACATGTCACTAGGTGAAAAGTATAAGTGAAAAGAGTGTGTTGCCATGATGGTTTAATATACACGGGACATGTTACCAGGTGAACATTATAAGTGAGGAGAGTGTGTTCCGCTGATTGTTTAATGGTCACGGGACATGTTACCAGGTGAACAGGATAAGTGAGGAGAGTGTGTTCCCCTGATTGTTTAATGCACACGGGTCACGTCACCAGGTGAACAGTATAAGTGAGGAGAGTGTGTTCCCCTGATTGTTTAACGCACACTTGACATGTCACCAGGTGAACAGAATAAGTGAGGAGAGTGTGTTCCCCTGATTGTTTAATATACAGGGGACCTGTTACCAGTTGAACAGTATAAGTGAGGAGAGTGTGTTCCCCTGATTGTTTAATGCTCACAGCACATGTTACCAGGTGAACGGTATCAGTGAGGAGAGTGTGTTCCCCTGATTGTTTAATGCACACGGGACATGTCACCAGGTGAACAGAATAAGTGAGGAGAGTGTGTTCCCCTGATTGTTTAATGCACACGGGACATGTTACCAGGGGAAATCTATAAGTGAGGAGACTGAGTTCCCATGATGGTTTAACTTACACAGGACATGTTCCCAGGTGAACAGTATAAGTGAGAAGAGGGTGTTCCACTGATGGTTTAATATACGTGGGACATGTCATCAGGTGAACAGTATAAGTGAGGAGAGTGTGTTCCCATGATGGTTTAATATAGACGGGACATGTCACCAGGTGAACAGTATAAGTGAGGAGAGTGTGTTCCCCTGATGGCTTAATATGCACGGGTCATGTTACCAGGTGTACAGTATAAGTGAGGAGAGTGAGTTCCCCTGATTGTTTAATATACACGAGACATGTTACCCGGTGAACAGTATATGTGAGGAGAGTGTGTTCCCCTGATTGTTTAATGCACACCGGTCACATCACCAGAAGTACAGTATAAGAGAGGAGAGTGTGTTCCCCTGATCGTTTAATAAGCACGGGACATGTTACCAGGTGAACAGTATAAGTGAGGAGAGTGTGTTCCCCTGATTGTTTAATACGCACGGGACATGTTACCAGATGAACAGTATAAGTGAGGAGAGTGTGTTCCCCTGATTGTTTAATACGCACGGAACATGTCACCAGGTGAACAGTATAAGTGAGGAGAGTGTGTTCCCCTGATGGTTTAATATACACAGGACATGTTACCAGGTGAACAGTATAGTGAGGAGAGTGTGTTCCCCTGATTGTTTAATACACACGGGACATGTTACCAGGTGAACAGTATAAGTGAGGAGAGTGTGTTCCCCTGATGGTTTAATACACACGGGACATGTTACCAGGTGAACAGTATAAGTGAGGAGAGTGTGTTCCCTGATGGTTTAATATACACGGGACATGTTACCAGGTGAACAGTATAAGTGAGGAGAGTGTGTTCCCCTGATTGTTTAATACGCACGGGACATGTTACCAGATGAACAGTATAAGTGAGGAGAGGGTGTTCCGCTGATTGTTTAATACACACGGGACATGTCACCAGGTGAACAGAATAAGTGATGAGAGTGTGCTCCCCTGATTGTTTAATGCACACGGGATATGTTACCAGTTGAAATCTATAAGTGAGGAGAGTGAGTTCCCATGATGGTTTAACTTGCACGGGACATGTTACCAGGTGAACAGTATAAGTGAGGAGTGTGTGTTCCCATGATGGTTTAATATACACGGGACATGTCACCAGGTGAACAGTATAAGTGAGGAGAGTGTGTTCCCCTGATGGCTTAATATTCACAGGACATGTTACCTGGTGAAGAGTATAAGTGAGGAGAGTGTGTTCCCCTGGTGGTTTAATATTCACAGGACATGTTACCTGGTGAAACGGATAAGTGAGGAGAGTGTGTTCCCCTGATGGTTTAATATACACGGGACATGTCACTAGGTGAAAAGTATAAGTGAAGAGAGTGTGTTGCCATGATGGTTTAATATACACGGGACATGTTACCAGGTGAACAGTATAAGTGAGGAGAGTGTGTTCCGCTGATTGTTTAATGGTCACGGGACATGTTACCAGGTGAACAGGATAAGTGAGGAGAGTGTGTTCCCCTGATTGTTTAATGCACACGGGTCACGTCACCAGGTGAACAGTATAAGTGAGGAGAGTGTGTTCCCCTGATTGTTTAACGCACACTTGACATGTCACCAGGTGAACAGAATAAGTGAGGAGAGTGTGTTCCCCTGATTGTTTAATATACAGGGGACCTGTTACCAGTTGAACAGTATAAGTGAGGAGAGTGTGTTCCCCTGATTGTTTAATACACACGGGACATGTTACCAGGTGAACAGTATAAGTGAGGAGTGTGTGTTCCCTGATGGTTTAATATACACGGGACATGTTACCAGATGAACAGTATAAGTGAGGACAGTGAGTTCCCCTGATTGTTTAATACACACGAGACATGTCACCAGCTGAACAGTATAAGTGAGGAGAGTGTGTTCCCCTGATTGTTTAATACACACGGGACATGTTACCAGGTGAACAGTATCAGTGAGGAGAGTGTGTTCCCTGATGGTTTAATATACACGGGACATGTTACCAGGTGAACAGTATAAGTGAGGAGAGTATGTTCCCCTGATAGTTTAATATGCACGGGACATGTTACCAGATGAACAGTATAAGTGAGGAGAGTGTGTTCCCCTGATTGTTTAATACGCACGGGACATGTTACCAGATGAACAGTATAAGTGAGGAGAGGGTGTTCCACTGATTGTTTAATACACACGAGACATGTCACCAGCTGAACAGTATAAGTGAGGAGAGTGTGTTCCCCTGATTGTTTAATACACACGGGACATGTTACCAGGTGAACAGTATCAGTGAGGAGAGTGTGTTCCCTGATGGTTTAATATACACGGGACATGTTACCAGGTGAACAGTATAAGTGAGGAGAGTGTGTTCCCCTGATAGTTTAATATGCACGGGACATGTTACCAGATGAACAGTATAAGTGAGGAGAGTGTGTTCCCATGATGGTTTAATATGCACGGGACATGTCACCAGGTGAACAGTATAAGTGAGGAGAGTGTGTTCCCCTGATGGTTTAATATTCACAGGACATGTTACCTGGTGAAGAGTATAAGTGAGGAGAGTGTGTTCCCCTGATGGTTTAATATTCACAGGACATGTTACCTGGTGAAGAGTATAAGTGAGGAGAGTGTGTTCCCCTGATGGTTTAATATACACGGGACATGTCACTAGGTGAAAAGTATAAGTGAAGAGAGTGTGTTCCCCTGATGGTTTAATATACACGGGACATGTTACCAGGTGAACAGTATAAGTGAGGAGAGTGTGTTCCGCTGATTGTTTAATGGTCACGGGACATGTTACCAGGTGAACAGGATAAGTGAGGAGAGTGTGTTCCCCTGATTGTTTAATGCACACGGTTCACGTCACCAGGTGAACAGTATAAGTGAGGAGAGTGTGTTCCCCTGATTGTTTAACGCACACTTGTCATGTCACCAGGTGAACAGAATAGGTGAGGAGAGTGTTTTCCCCTGACTGTTTAATATACAGGGGACCTGTTACCAGTTGAACAGTATAAGTGAGGAGAGTGTGTTCCCCTGATTGTTTAATGCTCACAGGACATGTTACCAGGTGAACAGTATAAGTGAGGAGAGTGTGTTCCCCTGATTGTTTAATGCACACGGGACATGTCACCAGGTGAACAGAATAAGTGAGGAGAGTGTGTTCCCCTGATTGTTTAATGCACACGGGACATGTTACCAGGGGAAATCTATAAGTAAGGAGACTGAGTTCCCATGATGCTTTAACTTACACGGGACATGTTCCCAGGTGAACAGTATAAGTGAGGAGAGGGTGTTCCACTGATGGTTTAATATAGACGGGACATGTCACCAGCTGAACAGTATAAGTGAGGAGAGTGTGTTCCCCTGATGGCTTAATATGCACGGGTCATGTTACCAGGTGAACAGTATAAGTGAGGAGAGTGAGTTCCCCTGATTGTTTAATATACACGAGACATGTTACCAGGTGAACAGTATATGTGAGGAGAGTGTGTTCCCCTGATTGTTCAATGCACACCGGTCACATCACCAGAAGTACAGTATAAGAGAGGAGAGTGTGTTCCCCTGATCGTTTAATACGCACGGGACACGTTACCAGATGAACAGTATAAGTGAGGAGAGTGTGTTCCCCTGATTGTTTAATACGCACGGGACATGTCACCAGGTGAACAGTATAAGTGAGGAGAGTGTGTTCCCCTGATGGTTTAATATACACAGGACATGTTACCAGGTGAACAGTATAGTGAGGAGAGTGTGTTCCCCTGATTGTTTAATACACACGGGACATGTTACCAGGTGAACAGAATAGTGAGGAGAGTGTTTTCCCCTGATTGTTTAATGCACACGGGACACGTCACCAGGTGAACAGTATAAGTGAGGAGACTCTGTTCCCCTGTTTGTTTAATACGCACGGGACATGCCACCAGGTGAACATTACAAGTGAGGAGAGTGTGTTCCCCTGATTGTTTAATGCAAACGGGACACGTCACCAGGTGAACAGTATAATTGTGGAGATTGTGTTCCCCTGATTGTTTAATACACACGGGACATGTCACCAGGTGAACAGTATAAGTGAGGAGAGTGTGTTCCCCTGATTGTTTAATACACACGGGACATGTTACCAGGTGAACAGTATAAGTGAGGAGAGTGTGTTCCCCTGATGGTTTAATATACACGGGACATGTTACCAGGTGAACAGTATAAGTGAGGAGAGTGTGTTCCCCTGATAGTTTAATACGCACGGGACATGTTACCAGATGAACAGTATAAGTCAGGAGAGTGTGTTCCCCTGATTGTTTAATACGCACGGGACATGTCACCAGGTGAACAGTATAAGTGAGGAGAGTGTGTTCCCCTGATGGTTTAATATACACAGGACATGTTACCAGGTGAACAGTATAGTGAGGAGAGTGTGTTCCCCTGATTGTTTAATATACACGGGACATGTTACCAGGTGAACAGAATAGTGAGGAGAGTGTTTTCCCCTGATTGTTTAATGCGCACGGGACATGTTACCAGGTGAAAAGTATAAGTGAGCAGAGTCTGTTCCCCTGATTGTTTAATGCACACGGGATATGTTACCAGATGAAATCTATAAGTGAGGAGAGTGAGTTCCCATGATGGTTTAATTTGCACGGGACATGTCAACAGGTGAACAGTATAAGTGAGGAGAGTGTGTTCCACTGATGGTTTAATATACGCGGGACATGTCACCAGGTGAACAGTATAAGTGAGCAGAGTGTGTTCCCCTGATGGTTAAATATACACGGGACATGTCACTAGGTGAAAAGTATAAGTGAAGAGAGTGTGTTCCCCAGATGGCTTAATATGCACGGGACATGTTACCAGGTGAACAGTATAAGTGAGGAGAGTGAGTTCCCCTGATGTTTTAATATACACGAGACATGTTAACAGGTGAACAGTATATGTGAGGAGAGTGTGTTTCCCTGATTGTTTAATATACACAGGACATGTTGCCAGGTGAACAGTATAAGTGAGGAGAGTGTGTTCCCCTGATTGTTTAATGCACACAGGACATGTTGCCAGGTGAACAGTATAAGTGAGGAGAGTGTGTTCCCATGATTGTTTAATACACACGGGACATGTGACCAGGTGAACAGAATAGTGAGGAGAGTGATTTCCCCTGATGGTTTAATGTGCACGGGACATGTTACCAGGTGAACAGTATAAGTGAGGAGAGTGTGTTGCCCTGATGGTTTAATACACACGGGACATGTTACCAGGTGAACAGTATTAGTGAGAAGAGTGTGTTCCCCTGATGGTTTAATATACACGGGACATGTTACCAGGTGAACAGTATAAGTGAGGAGAGTGTGTTCACCTAATGGTTTAATACACACGGGTCACATCACCAGAAGAACAGTATAAGAGAGGAGAGTGTGTTCCCCTGATTTTTTAATGCACACGGGACATGTTACCAGGTGAACAGCAGAAGTGAGGAGAGTGTGTACCCCTGATGGTTTCATATACATGGGACATGTTAACAGGTGAACAGTATAAGTGAAGAGCGATGGTTCCCCTGATGGTTTAATATACACAATACATGTTACCAGGTGAACAGTATAAGTGAGGAGAGTGTGTTCCCCTGATTGTTTAATACACACGGGTCATGTTACCAGGTGAACAGAATAGTGAGGAGAGTGTTTTCCCCTGATTGTTTAATGCACACGGGACACGTCACCAGGTGAACAGTATAAGTGAGGAGAGTGTGTTGCCCTGATTGTTTAATACGCACGGGACATGTTACCAGATGAACAGTATAAGTGAGGAGAGTGTGTTCCCCTGATTGTTTAATACGCACGGGACATGTTACCAGATGAACAGTATAAGTGAGGAGAGTGTGTTCCCCTGATTGTTTAATACGCACGGGACATGTTACCAGGTGAGCAGTATAGTGAGGAGACTGTGTTCCACTGATTGTTTAATACACACGGGACATGTTACCAGGTGAACAGAATAGTGAGGAGAGTGTTTTCCCCTGATTGTTTAATGCGCACGGGACATGTTACCAGGTGAAAAGTATAAGTGAGGAGAGTGTGTTCCCCTGATTGTTTAATGCACACGGGACACGTCACCAGGTGAACAGTATAAGTGAGGAGAGTGTGTTCCCCTGATTGTTTAATGCACACGGGACATGTTACCAGGTGAACAGTATAAGTGAGGAGAGTGTGTTCCCCTGATTGTTTGAATATACACGGGTCATGTTACCAGGTGAACAGAATAGTGAGGAGAGTGTTTTCCCCTGATTGTTTAATGCACACGGGACACGTCACCAGGTGAACAGTATAAGTGAGGAGAGTGTGTTGCCCTGATTGTTTAATACGCACGGGACATGTTACCAGATGAACAGTATAAGTGAGGAGAGTGTGTTCCCCTGATTGTTTAATGCACACGGGACACGTCACCAGTTGAACAGTATAAGTGAGGAGAGTGTGTTCCCCTGATTGTTTAATGCACACGGGACATGTTACCAGGTGAACAGTATAAGTGAGGAGAGTGAGTTCCCCTGATTGTTTAATGCACACGGGACATGTTACCAGGTGAACAGTATAAGTGAGGAGAGAGTGTTGCCTGATGGTTTAATATACACAGGACATGTTACCAGGTGAACAGTATAAGAAAGGAGAGTGTGTTTCCCTGATGGTTTTATATACACGGGACATGTTACCAGATGAACAGTGTAAGTGAGGAGATTGTGTTCCCCTGATGGTTTAATATACACGGGACATGTTACCAGGTGAACAGTATAAGTGAAGAGAGTGTGTTCCCCTGATTGTTTAATACACACGGGACATGTTACCAGGTGAACAGTATAAGTGAGGAGAGAGTGTTGCCTGATTGTTTAATACACACGGGACATGTTACCAGGTGAACATTATAAGTGAGGAGAGAGTGTTCCCCTGATGGTTTAATACACACGGGACATGTTACCAGGTGAACAGTATAAGTGATGAGAGTGTGTTCCCCTGATTGTTTAATGCACACGGTTCACGTCACCAGGTGAACTTTATAAGTGAGGAGAGTGTGTTCCCCTGATTGTTTTATACACACGGGACATGTCGACAGGTGAACACTATAAGTGAGGAGAGTGTGTTCCCCTGATTGTTTAATACACACAGGACATGTCACCAGGTGAACAGGAAAAGTGACGAGAGTGTGTTCCCCTGATTGATTAACACGCACGGGACATGTTACCAGGTGAACAGTATAAGTGAGGAGAGTGTGTTCCCCTGATTGTTAAATGCACACGGGACATGTCGCCAGGTGAACACTATAAGTGAGGAGAGTGTGTTCCCCTGATTGTTTAATACACACAGGACATGTCACCAGGTGAACAGGAAAAGTGAGGAGAGTGTGTTCCCCTGATTGATTAACACGCACGGGTCATTTTACCAGGTGAACAGTATAAGTGAGGAGAGTGAGTTCCCCTGATTTTTTAATATACCCGGGACATGTCACCAGGTGATCAGTATAAGTGAGGAGAGTGTGTTCCCCGAATGGTTTAATGTACACGGGACATTTTACCAGATGAACAGTATAAGTGAGGAGACTGTGTTCCCCTGATGGTTTAATATACACGGGATATGTTACCAGGTGTACAGTATAAGTGAAGAGAGTGTGTTTCCCTGATTGTTTAATACACACGGGACATGTTACCTGGTGAACAGTATAAAGAGGAGAGTGTGTTCCCCTGATTGTTTAATACACACAGGACATGTTACCAGGTGAACAGTATAAGTTAGGAGAGTGTGTTCCCCTGATTGTTTAATACACAGAGGACATGTTACCAGGTGAACAGAATAAGTGAGAAGACTGTGTTCCCCTGATTGTTTAATGCACACGGGACATGTCACCAGTTGAACAGTATAAGTGAGGATAGGGCTTTCCACTGATGGTTTAATACACACGGGACATGTTACCAGGTGAACAGTATAAGTGAGGAGAGTGTGTTCCCCTGATGGTTTAATACTCACGGGACATGTCACCAGGTGAACAGTATAAGTGAGGAGAGTGTGTTCCCCTGATGGTTTAAAACACACGACATGTCAACAGGTGAACAGCAAAAGTGAAGAGAGTGAGTTCCCCTGATTGTTTAATACGCTCGGGACATGTAACCAAGTGAACAGTATAAGTGAGGAGAGTGTGTTCCCCTGATTGTTTAATACATACGGGACATGATACCAGGTGAACAGTATAAGTGAGGAGAGTGTGTTCCCCTGATTGTTTAATATACACGTGACATGTCACCAGGTGAACAGTATAAGTGAGGAGAGTTTGTTTCCCTGATGGTTTTATATACACGGGACATGTTACCAGATGAACAGTGTAAGTGAGGAGATTGTGTTCCCCTGATGGTTTAATATACACGGGACATGTTACCAGGTGAACAGTATAAGCGAAGAGAGTGTGTTCCCCTGATTGTTTAATACACACGGGACATGTTACCAGGTGAACAGTATAAGTGAGGAGAGAGTGTTGCCTGATTGTTTAATACACACGGGACATGTTACCAGGTGAACAGTATAAGTGAGGAGAGAGTGTTCCCCTGATGGTTTAATATACACGGGACATGTTACCAGGTGAACAGTATAAGCGAAGAGAGTGTGTTCCCCTGATTGTTTAATACACACGGGACATGTTATCAGGTGAACAGTATAAGTGAGGAGAGAGTGTTGCCTGATTGTTTAATACACACGGGACATGTCACCAGGTGAACAGTATAAGTGAGGAGAGTGTGTTCACCTGATGGTTTAATATACACAGGACATGTTACCAGGTGAACAGTATAAGTGAGGAGAGTGTGTTTCCCTGATGGTTTTATATACACGGGACATGTTACCAGATGAACAGTGTAAGTGAGGAGATTGTGTTCCCCTGATGGTTTAATATACACGGGACATGTTACCAGGTGAACAGTATAAGTGAAGAGAGTGTGTTCCCCTGATTGTTTAATACACACGGGACATGTTACCAGGTGAACAGTATAAGTGAGGAGAGAGTGTTGCCTGATTGTTTAATACACACGGGACATGTTACCAGGTGAACAGTATAAGTGAGGAGAGAGTGTTCCCCTGATGGTTTAATACACACGGGACATGTTACCAGGTGAACAGTATAAGTGATGAGAGTGTGTTCCCCTGATTGTTTAATGCACACGGGTCACGTCACCAGGTGAACTTTATAAGTGAGGAGAGTGTGTTCCCCTGATTGTTTTATACACACGGGACATGTCGCCAGGTGAACACTATAAGTGAGGAGAGTGTGTTCCCCTGATTGTTTAATACACACAGGACATGTCACCAGGTGAACAGGAAAAGTGACGAGAGTGTGTTCCCCTGATTGATTAACACGCACGGGACATGTTACCAGGTGAACAGTATAAGTGAGGAGAGTGTGTTCCCCTGATTGTTTAATGCACACGGGACATGTCGCCAGGTGAACACTATAAGTGAGGAGAGTGTGTTCCCCTGATTGTTTAATACACACAGGACATGTCACCAGGTGAACAGGAAAAGTGAGGAGAGTGTGTTCCCCTGATTGATTAACACGCACGGGACATTTTACCAGGTGAACAGTATAAGTGAGGAGAGTGAGTTCCCCTGATTTTTTAATATACCCGGGACATGTCACCAGGTGATCAGTATAAGTGAGGAGAGTGTGTTCCCCGAATGGTTTAATGTACACGGGACATTTTACCAGATGAACAGTATAAGTGAGGAGACTGTGTTCCCCTGATGGTTTAATATACACGGGATATGTTACCAGGTGTACAGTATAAGTGAAGAGAGTGTGTTTCCCTGATTGTTTAATACACACGGGACATGTTACCTGGTGAACAGTATAAGTGAGGAGAGTGTGTTCCCCTGATTGTTTAATACACACAGGACATGTTACCAGGTGAACAGTATAAGTGAGAAGACTGTGTTCCCCTGATTGTTTAATGCACACGGGACATGTCACCAGTTGAACAGTATAAGTGAGGAGAGTGTGTTCCCCTGATGGTTTAATACTCACGGGACATGTCACCAGGTGAACAGTATAAGTGAGGAGAGTGTGTTCCCCTGATGGTTTAAAACACACGACATGTCAACAGGTGAACAGCAAAAGTGAAGAGAGTGAGTTCCCCTGATTGTTTAATACGCTCGGGACATGTAACCAAGTGAACAGTATAAGTGAGGAGAGTGTGTTCCCCTGATTGTTTAATACACACGGGACATGATACCAGGTGAACAGTATAAGTGAGGAGAGTGTGTTCCCCTGATTGTTTAATATACACGTGACATGTCACCAGTTGAACAGTATATGTGAGGAGAGGGCTTTCCCCTGATGGTTTAATATACATGGGACTTGTTACCAGGTGAACAGTATAAGTGAGGAGAGTGTGTTCCCATGATGGTTTAATATACACGGGACATGTCCCCAGGTGAAAAGTATAAGTGAGGAGAGTGTGTTCCCCTGATGGTTTAATATACACGGGACATGTTACCAGGTGAACAGTATAAGTTAGGAGAGTGTTTTCCCCTGATGATTTAATATACATGGGACACGTTCCCAGGTGAACAGTATAAGTGAGGATTATGTTTTCCCCTGATGGTTTAATACACACGGGACATGTTACCAGGTGAACAGTATAAGTGAGGAGAGGGTGTTCCCCTGATGGTTTAATATACACAGGACATGTTACCAGGTGAACAGTATACGTGAGGAGAGTGTGTTCCCCTGATTGTTTAATACACACGGGACATGTTACCAGGTGAACAGTATAAGTGAGGAGAGAGTGTTCCCCTGATGGTTTAATACACACAGGTCTTGTTTCCAGGTGAACAGTATAAGTGAGGAGAGTGTGTTGCCTGATTGTTTAATACACACGGGACATGTTACCAGGTGAACAGTATAAGTGAGGAGAGTGTGTTCCCCTGATTGTTTAATACACACAGGACATGTCACCAGGTGAACAGGAAAAGTGAGGAGAGTGGGTTCCACTGATTGTTTAATAAACACGGGACATGTCACCAGGTGAACAGTATAAGTGAGGAGAGTGTGTTCCCCTGATGGTTTAATATACACAGGACATGTTACCAGGTGAACAGTATAAGTGAGGAGAGTGTGTTTCCCTGATGGTTTTATATACACGGGACATGTTACCAGATGAACAGTGTAAGTGAGGAGATTGTGTTCCCCTGATGGTTTAATATACACGGGACATGTTACCAGGTGAACAGTATAAGCGAAGAGAGTGTGTTCCCCTGATTGTTTAATACACACGGGACATGTTACCAGGTGAACAGTATAAGTGAGGAGAGAGTGTTGCCTGATTGTTTAATACACACGGGACATGTTACCAGGTGAACAGTATAAGTGAGGAGAGAGTGTTCCCCTGATGGTTTAATATACACGGGACATGTTACCAGGTGAACAGTATAAGCGAAGAGAGTGTGTTCCCCTGATTGTTTAATACACACAGGACATGTTACCAGGTGAACAGTATAAGTGAGGAGAGAGTGTTCCCCTGATGGTTTAATACACACGGGTCTTGTTTCCAGGTGAACAGTATAAGTGAGGAGAGTGTGTTGCCTGATTGTTTAATACACACGGGACATGTTACCAGGTGAACAGTATAAGTGAGGAGAGAGTGTTCCCCTGATGGTTTAATACACACGGGACATGTTACCAGGTGAACAGTATAAGTGAGGAGAGTGTGTTCCCCTGATTGTTTAATATACCCGGGACATGTCACCAGGTGATCAGTATAAGTGAGGAGAGTGTGTTCCCCTGATGGTTTAATATACACGGGACATGTTAGCAGGTGAACAGTATAAGTGAGGATTATGTTTTCCCCTGATGATTTAATATACATGGGACACGTTCCCAGGTGAACAGTATAAGTGAGGATTATGTTTTCCCCTGATGGTTTAATACACACGGGACATGTTACCAGGTGAACAGTTTAAGTGAGGAGAGGGTGTTCCCCTGATGGTTTAATATACACAGGACATGTTACCAGGTGAACAGTATACGTGAGGAGAGTGTGTTCCCCTGATTGTTTAATACACACGGGACATGTTACCAGGTGAACAGTATAAGTGAGGAGAGAGTGTTCCCCTGATGGTTTAATACACACGGGTCTTGTTTCCAGGTGAACAGTATAAGTGAGGAGAGTATGTTGCCTGATTGTTTAATACACACGGGACATGTTACCAGGTGAACAGTATAAGTGAGGAGAGAGTGTTCCCCTGATGGTTTAATACACACGGGACATGTTACCAGGTGAACTTTATAAGTGAGGAGAGTGTGTTCCCCTGATTGTTTAATACACACAGGACATGTCACCAGGTGAACAGGAAAAGTGAGGAGAGTGTGTTCCGCTGATTGATTAACACGCACGGGACATGTTACCAGGTGAACAGTATAAGTGAGGAGAGTGTGTTCCCCTGATTGTTTAATACACAGAGGACATGTTACCAGGTGAACAGAATAAGTGAGAAGACTGTGTTCCCCTGATTGTTTAATGCACACGGGACATGTCACCAGTTGAACAGTATAAGTGAGGATCGGGCTTTCCACTGATGGTTTAATACACACGGGACATGTTACCAGGTGAACAGTATAAGTGAGGAGAGTGTGTTCCCCTGATGGTTTAATACTCACGGGACATGTCACCAGGTGAACAGTATAAGTGAGGAGAGTGTGTTCCCCTGATGGTTTAAAACACACGACATGTCAACAGGTGAACAGCAAAAGTGAAGAGAGTGAGTTCCCCTGATTGTTTAATACGCTCGGGACATGTAACCAAGTGAACAGTATAAGTGAGGAGAGTGTGTTCCCCTGATTGTTTAATACACACGGGACATGATACCAGGTGAACAGTATAAGTGAGGAGAGTGTGTTCCCCTGATTGTTTAATATACACGTGACATGTCACCAGTTGAACAGTATATGTGAGGAGAGGGCTTTCCCCTGATGGTTTAATATACATGGGACTTGTTACCAGGTGAACAGTATAAGTGAGGAGAGTGTGTTCCCCTGATGGTTTAATATACACGGGACATGTTACCAGTTGAACAGTATAAGTTAGGAGAGTGTGTTCCCCTGATCGTTTAGTATACACGGGACATGTTGCCAGCTGAACAGTATAAGTGAGGAGAGATTGTTACCCTGACTGTTTAGTACGCACGGGACATGTCACCAGGTGAACAGTATAAGTGAGGAGAGTGTGTTCCCCTGATTGATTAATACGCGCGGGACATGTTACCAGGTGAACAGTATAAGTGAGGAGAGTGTGTTCCCCTGTTGGTTTAATATACACGGGACATGTTACCAGGTGAACAGTATAAGTGAGGAGAGTGTGTTCCCCTGATTGTTTAATATACCCGGGACATGTCACCAGGTGATCAGTATAAGTGAGGAGAGTGTGTTCCCCTGATGGTTTAATATACACGGGACATGTTAGCAGGTGAACAGTATAAGTGAGGATTATGTTTTCCCCTGATGATTTAATATACATGGGACACGTTCCCAGGTGAACAGTATAAGTGAGGATTATCTTTTCCCCTGATGGTTTAATACACACGGGACATGTTACCAGGTGAACAGTATAAGTGAGGAGAGGGTGTTCCCCTGATGGTTTAATATACACAGGACATGTTACCAGGTGAACAGTATACGTGAGGAGAGTGTGTTCCCCTGATTGTTTAATACACACGGGACATGTTACCAGGTGAACAGTATAAGTGAGGAGAGAGTGTTCCCCTGATGGTTTAATACACACGGATCATGTTTCCAGGTGAACAGTATAAGTGAGGAGAGTGTGTTGCCTGATTGTTTAATACACACGGGACATGTTACCAGGTGAACAGTATAAGTGAGGAGAGAGTGTTCCCCTGATGGTTTAATACACACGGGACATGTTACCAGGTGAACTTTATAAGTGAGGAGAGTGTGTTCCCCTGATTGTTTAATACACACAGGACATGCCACCAGGTGAACAGGAAAAGTGAGGAGAGTGTGTTCCGCTGATTGATTAACACGCAAGGGACATGTTACCAGGTGAACAGTATAAGTGAGGAGAGTGTGTTCCCCTGATTGTTTAATCCACACAGGACATGTCACCAGGTGAACAGGAAAAGTGAGGAGAGTGTGTTCCGCTGATTGATTAACACGAACGGGACATGTTACCAGGTGAACAGTATAAGTGAGGAGAGTGTGTTCCCCTGATTGTTTAATGCACACGGGTCACGTCACCAGGTGAACTTTATAAGTGAGGAGAGTGTGTTCCCCTGATTGTTTTATACACACGGGACATGTCGCCAGGTGAACACTATAAGTGAGGAGAGTGTGTTCCCCTGATTGTTTAATACACACAGGACATGTCACCAGGTGAACAGGAAAAGTGAGGAGAGTGTGTTCCCCTGATTGATTAACACGCATGGGACATGTTACCACGTGAACAGTATAAGTGAGGAGAGTGAGTTCCCCTGATTTTTTAACATACCCGGGACATGACACCAGGTGATCAGTATAAGTGAGGAGAGTGTGTTCCCCTGATGGTTTAATATACACGGGACATTTTACCAGATGAACATGATAAGTGAGGAGATTGTGTTCCCCTGATGCTTTAATATACACGGGATATGTTACCAGGTGTACAGTATTAGTGAAGAGAGTGTGTTTCCCTGATTGTTTAATACACACAGGACATGTTACCTGGTGAACAGTATAAGTGAGGAGAGTGTGTTCCCCTGATTGTTTAATACACACAGGACATGTTACCAGGTGAACAGTATAAGTGAGGAGAGTGTGTTCCCCTGATTGTTTAATGCACACGGGACATGTCACCAGTTGAACAGTATAAGTGAGGAGAGGGAATTCCCCTGATGGTTTAATACACACGGGACATGTTACCAGGTGAACAGTATAAGTGAGGAGAGTGTGTTGCCCTGATGGTTTAATACTCACGGGACATGTCACCAGGTGAACAGTATAAGTGAGGAGAGTGTGTTCCCCTGATGGTTTAAAACACACGAAATGTCAACAGGTGAACAGTAAAAGTGAAGAGAGTGAGTTCCCCTGATTGTTTAATACACACGGGACTTGATACCAGGTGAACAGTATAAGTGAGGAGAGTGTGTTCCCCTGATTGTTTAATACACACGTGACATGTCACCAGTTGAACAGTATAAGTGAGGAGAGGGCTTTCCCCTGATGGTTTAATATATATGGGACTTGTTACCAGGTGAACAGTATAAGTGAGGAGAGTGTGTTCCCCTGATGGTTTAATATAAACGGGACATGTTCCCAGGTGAAAAGTATAAGTGAGGAGAGTGCTTTCCCCTGATGGTTTAATATACACGGGACATGTTTCCAGGTGAACAGTATAAATTAGGAGAGTGTGTTCCCCTGATCGTTTAGTATACACGGGACATGTTGCCAGGTGAACAGTATAAGTGAGGAGAGATTGTTACCCTGACTGTTTAGTACGCACGAGACATGTCACCAGGTGAACAGTATAAGTGAGGAGAGTGTGTTCCCCTGATTGATTAACACGCACGGGACATGTTACCAGGTGAACAGTATAAGTGAGGATTATGTTTTCCCCTGATGATTTAATATACACGGGACATGTTAGCAGGTGAACAGTATAAGTGAGGAGAGGGTGTTCCCCTGATGGTTTAATATACATGGGACTTGTTACCAGGTGAACAGTATAAGTGAGGAGAGTGTGTTCCCCTGATGGTTTAATATACACGGGACATGTTCCCAGGTGAACAGTATAAGTGAGGAGATTATGTTCCCCTGATGGTTTAATATACACGGGACATGTTACCAGGTGAACAGTATAAGTGAGGAGAGTGTGTTCCCCTGATTGCTAAATGCACACAGGACATGTTACCAGGTAAACGGCACAAGTGAGGAGAGTGTGTTCCCCTGATGGTTTAATACACACAGGACATGTCAACAGGTGAACAGTATCAGTGAGGAGATTGAGTTCCCCTGATGGTTTAATCCTGACGGGACATGTTACCAGGAGAACAGTATAAGTGAGGAGAGTGTGTTCCCCTGATTGTTTAATATGCACGGGACATGTAACCAAGTGAACAGTATAAGTGAGGAGAGTGTGTTCCCCTGATGGTTTAACACGCACGGGACATGTTACCAGGTGAACAGTATAAGTGAGGAGAGTGTGTTCCCCTGATGGTTTAATATACACACGACATTATACCAGGTGAACAGTATAAGTGAGGGGAGTGAATTCCCCTGATTGTTTAATATTCACTGGACATGTTACCAGATGAACAGTCTAAGTGAGGAGAGCGTGTTCCTCTGATGGTTTAATATGCACGGGACATGTCACCAGGTGAACAGTATAAGTGACTAGAGTGTGTTCCCCGGATGGTTTAAAACACACGAAATGTCAACAGGTGAACAGTAAAAGTGAAGAGAGTGAGTTCCCCTGATTGTTTAATACGCACGGGACATGTAACCAAGTGAACAGTATAAGTGAGGAGAGTGTGTTCCCCTGATTGTTTAATACACACGGGATATGTTACCAGCTGAACAGTATAAGTGTGGAGAGTGAGTTCCCCTGATTTTTTAATAGACCCGGGACATGTCACCAGGTGATCAGTATAAGTGAGGAGAGTGTGTTCCCCTGATGGTTCAATATACACGGGACATGTTACCAGATGAACATGATAAGTGAGGAGATTGTGTTCCCCTGATGATTTAATATACACGGGATATGTTACCAGGTGTACAGTATAAGTGAAGAGAGTGTGTTTCCCTGATTGTTTAATACACACGGGACATGTTACCTGGTGAACAGTATAAGTGAGGAGAGTGTGTTCCCCTGATTGTTTAATACACACAGGACATGTTACCAGGTGAACAGTATCAGTGAGGAGAGTGTGTTCCCCTGATTGTTTAATACACACGGACATGTTAATAGGTGACCAGAATAATTGAGGAGACTGTGTTCCCCTGATTGTTTAATGCACACGGGACATGTCACCAGTTGAACAGTATAAGTGAGGAGAGGACATTCCCCTGAAGGTTTAATACACACGGGACATGTTACCAGGTGAACAGTATAAGTGAGGAGAGTGTGTTGCCCTGATGGTTTAATACTCACGGGACATGTCACCAGGTGAACAGTATAAGTGAGGAGAGTGTGTTCCCCTGATGGTTTAAAACACACGACATGTCAACAGGTGAACAGTAAAAGTGAAGAGAGTGAGTTCCCCTGATTGTTTAATACGCACGGGACATGTAACCAAGTGAACAGTATAAGTGAGGAGAGTGTGTTCCCCTGATTGTTTAATACACACGGGACATGATACCAGGTGAACAGTATAAGTGAGGATAGTGTGTTCCCCTGATTGTTTAATACACACGTGACATGTCACCAGTTGAACAGTATAAGTGAGGAGAGGGCTTTCCCCTGATGGTTTAATATATATGGGACTTGTTACCAGGTGAACAGTATAAGTGAGGAGAGGGTGTTCCACTGATGGTTTAATATACATGGGATATGTCACCAGGTGAACAGTGTAAGTGAGGAGAGTGTGTTCCCATGATGGTTTAATATACGCGGGACATGTCACCAGGTGAACAGTATAAGTGAGCAGAGTGTGTTCCCCTGATGGTTTAATATACACGGGACATGTCACCAGATGAACAGTATAAGTGAGGAGAGTGTGTTCCCCTGATGGTTTAATATTCACAGGACATGTTACCTGGTGAAGAGTATAAGTGAGGAGAGTGTGTTCCCCTGATGGTTTAATATACACAGGACATGTCACTAGGTGAAAAGTATAAGTGAAGAGAGTGTGTTCCCCAGATGGCTTAATATGCACGGGACATGTTACCAGGTGAACAGTATAAGTGAGGAGAGTGAGTTCCCCTGATGTTTTAATATACACGAGACATGTTAACAGGTGAACAGTATATGTGAGGAGAGTGTGTTCCCCTGATTGTTTAATATACACAGGACATGTTGCCAGGTGAACAGTATAAGTGAGGAGTGTGTGTTCCCCTGATTGTTTAATGCACACAGGACATGTTGCCAGGTGAACAGTATAAGTGAGGAGAGTGTGTTCCCATGATTGTTTAATACACACGGGACATGTGACCAGGTGAACAGAATAGTGAGGAGAGTGATTTCCCCTGATGGTTTAATGTGCACGGGTCATGTTACCAGGTGAACAGTATAAGTGAGGAGAGTGTGTTGCCCTGATGGTTTAATACACACGGGACATGTTACCAGGTGAACAGTATTAGTGAGAAGAGTGTGTTCCCCTGATGGTTTAATATCCACGGGACATGTTCCCAGGTGAACAGTATAAGTGAGGAGAGTGTGTTCACCTAATGGTTTAATACACACGGGTCACATCACCAGAAGAACAGTATAAGAGAGGAGAGTGTGTTCCCCTGATTTTTTAATGCACACGGGACATGTGACCAGGTGAACAGCAGAAGTGAGGAGAGTGTGTTCCCCTGATGGTTTCATATACATGGGACATGTTAACAGGTGAACAGTATAAGTGAAGAGCGTGTGTTCCCCTGATGGTTTAATATACACAATACATGTTACCAGGTGAACAGTATAAGTGAGGAGAGTGTGTTCCCCTGATTGTTTAATACACACGGGTCATGTTACCAGGTGAACAGAATAGTGAGGAGAGTGTTTTCCCCTGATTGTTTAATGCACACGGGACACGTCACCAGGTGAACAGTATAAGTGAGGAGAGTGTGTTGCCCTGATTGTTTAATACGCACGGGACATGTTACCAGATGAACAGTATAAGTGAGGAGAGTGTGTTCCCCTGATTGTTTAATACGCACGGGACATGTTACCAGATGAACAGTATAAGTGAGGAGAGTGTGTTCCCCTGATTGTTTAATACGCACGGGACATGTTACCAGATGAACAGTATAAGTGAGGAGAGTGTGTTCCCCTGATTGTTTAATACGCACGGGACATGTCACTAGGTGAACAGTATAAGTGAGGAGAGTGTGTTCCCCTGATGGTTTAATATACCCAGGACATGTTACCAGGTGAGCAGTATAGTGAGGAGACTGTGTTCCCCTGATTGTTTAATACACACGGGATATGTTACCAGGTGAACAGAATAGTGAGGAGAGTGTTTTCCCCTGATTGTTTAATGCGCACGGGACATGTTACCAGGTGAAAAGAATAAGTGACGAGAGTGTGTTCCCCTGATTGTTTAATGCACACGGGACACGTCACCAGGTGAACAGTATAAGTGAGGAGAGTGTGTTCCCCTGATTGTTTAATGCACACGGGACATGTTACCAGGTGAACAGTATAAGTGAGGAGAGTGTGTTCCCCTGATTGTTTGAATATACACGGGTCATGTTACCAGGTGAACAGAATAGTGAGGAGAGTGTTTTCCCCTGATTGTTTAATGCACACGGGACACGTCACCAGGTGAACAGTATAAGTGAGGAGAGTGTGTTGCACTGATTGTTTAATACGCACGGGAGATGTTACCAGATGAACAGTATAAGTGAGGAGAGTGTGTTCCCCTGATTGTTTAATGCACACGCGACACGTCACCAGGTGAACAGTATAAGTGAGGAGAGTGTGTTCCCCTGATTGTTTAATGCACACGGGACACGTCACCAGGTGAAGAGTATAAAAGAGGAGAGTGTGTTCCCCAGATTGTTTAATTACACGGGACATGTTACCAGGTGAACAGTATAAGTGAGGAGAGTGTGTTCCCCTGATTGTTTAATACACACGGGACATGTCACCAGGTGAAGAGTATAAGTGAGCAGAATGTTTTCCCCTGATGGTTAAATATGCAAAGGACATGTTACCAGGTGAACAGTATAATTGAGGAGAGTGTGTTCCCCTGATGGCTTAATATGCACGGGACATGTTACCAGGTGAACAGTATAAGTGAGGAGAGTGAGTTCCCCTGATGTTTTAATATACACGAGACATGTTATCAGGTGAACAGTATATGTGAGGAGAGTGTGTTCCCCTGATTGTTTAATATACACAGGACATGTTACCAGGTGAACAGTATAAGTGAGCAGAGTGTGTTCCCCTGATTGTTTAATACACACTGGACATGTTACCAGGTGAACAGTATAAGTGAGGAGAGTGTGTTCCCCTGGTGGTTTAATGCAAACGGGACACGTCACCAGGTGAACAGTATAATTGTGGAGAGTGTGTTCCCCTGATTGTTTAATATACACAGGACATGTTAACAGGTGAAGAGTATAAGTGAAGAGAGTGTGTTCCCCTGATGGTTTAATATACACAGGACATGTTACCAGGTGAAGAGTATAAGTGAGGAGAGAGTGTTCCCCTGATTGTTTAATGCACACGGGACACGTCACCAGGTGAACAGTATAAGTGAGGAGAGTGTGTTCCCCTGATTGTTTAATGCACACGGGACACGTCACCAGGTGAACAGTATAAGTGAGGAGAGTGTGTTGCCCTGATGGTTTAATATGCACACGACATGTTACCAGGGGAAGAGTAGAAGTGAGGAGAGTGTGTTCACCTGATTGTTTAATACGCACGGGACATGTTACCAGATGAACAGTATAAGTGAGGAGAGTGTGTTCCCCTGATTTTTTAATGCACACGGGACATGTTACCAGGTGAACAGCAGAAGTGAGGAGAGTGTGTACCCCTGATGGTTTCATATACATGGGACATGTTAACAGGTGAACAGTATAAGTGAAGAGAGTGTGTTCCACTGATGGTTTAATATACATGGGACATGTTACCAGGTGAACAGCATATGTGAGGAGAGTGTGTTCCCCTGATTGTTTCATGCACACGGGACACGTCACCAGGTGAACAGTATAAGTGAGGAGAGTGTGTTCCGCTGATTGTTTAATACGCACGGGACATGTTACCAGGTGAACAGTATCAGTGAGGAGAGTGTGTTCCCCTGATTGTTTAATGCGCACGGGACATGTTACCAGGTGAACAGTATAAGTGAGGAGAGTGTGTTCCCCTGATTGTTTAATACACACGGCACATGTTCCCAGGTGAACAGCATAAGTGAGGAGAGTGTGTTCCCCTGATGGTTTAATGCACACGGGACATGATACCAGTTGAACAGTATAAGTGAGGAGAGTGTGTTCCCCTGATTGTTTAATACACACGGGACATGTTACCAGGTGAACAGAATAGTGAGGAGAGTGTATTCCCCTCATTGTTTAATGCACACGGGACATGTCAACAGGTGAACAGTATTAGTGAGGAGAGTGTGTTCCCCTGATTGTTTAATACACACGGGACATGTTACCAGGTGAACAGAATAGTGAGGAGAGTGAGTTCCCCTGAATGTTTTATACAAACGGGACATGTTACCAGGTGAACAGTATAAGTGAGGAGAGTGTGTTCCCCTGATTGTTTAATGCCCACGGGTCACGTCACCAGGTGAACTCTATAAGTGAGGAGAGTGTGTTCCCCTTATTGTTTAATAAACACGGGACATGTCACCAGGTGAACAGTAAAAGTGAAGAGAGTGTGTTCCCCTGACTGTTTAATGCACACGGGACATGTCACCAGTTGAACAGAATAAGTGAGGAGAATGTGTTCCCCTGATTGTTTTATGCACACAGGACATGTCACCAGGTGAACAGTGTAAGTGAGGAGAGTCTGTTCCCCTGATGGTTTAATATGCACGGGACATGTTACCAGATGAACAGTATAAATGAGGAGATTGTGTTCCCCTTATTGTTTAATAAACACGGGACATGTCACCAGGTGAACAGTATAAGTGAGGAGAGTGTGTTCCCCTGATGGTTTAATATACACAGGACATATTACCAGCTGAACAGTATAAGTGAGGAGAGTGTGTTCCCCTGATGGTTTAATATACACGGGACATGTTACCAGATGAACAGTATAAGTGAGGAGATTGTGTTCCCCTGATGGTTTAATATACACGGGACATGTTACCAGGTGAACAGTATAAGTGAAGAGAGTGTGTTTGCCTGATAGTTTAATACACACGGGACATGTTACCAGGTGAACAGTATAAGTGAGGAGAGTGTGTTCCCCTGATTGTTTAATGCACACGGGTCACGTCACCAGGTGAACTTTATAACTGAGGAGAGTGTGTTCCCCTGATTGTTTTATACACACGGGAAATGTTAATAGGTGAACAGAATAAGTGAGAAGAGTGTGTTTCCCTGATTGTTTAATACGCACGTTACATGTTACCAGGTGAACAGTATAAGTGAGGAGAGTGTGTTCCCCTGATTGTTTAATACGCACGGGACATGTTACCAGGTGAACAGTATAAGTGAGGAGAGTGTGTTCCCCTGATTGTTTAATACACACGGGACATGTCACCAGGTGAACAGTATAAGTGAGGAGAGTGTGTTCCCCTGATTGTTTAATGCACACGGGACATGTTACCAGGTGAACAGTATAAGTGAGGAGAGTGTGTTCCCCTGATTGTTTGAATATACACGGGTCATGTTACCAGGTGAACAGAATAGTGAGGAGAGTGTTTTCCCCTGATTGTTTAATGCACACGGGACACGTCACCAGGTGAACAGTATAAGTGAGGAGAGTGTGTTCCCCTGATTGTTTAATGCACACGGGACACGTCACCAGGTGAACAGTATAAGTGAGGAGAGTGTGTTCCCCTGATTGTTTGAATATACACGGGTCATGTTACCAGGTGAACAGAATAGTGAGGAGAGTGTTTTCCCCTGATTGTTTAATGCACACGGGACACGTCACCAGGTGAACAGTATAAGTGAGGAGAGTGTGTTGCACTGATTGTTTAATACGCACGGGAGATGTTACCAGATGAACAGTACAAGTGAGGAGAGTGTTTTCCCCTGATTGTTTAATGCACACGCGACACGTCACCAGGTGAACAGTATAAGTGAGGAGAGTGTGTTCCCCTGATTGTTTAATGCACACGGGACACGTCACCAGGTGAAGAGTATAAAAGAGGAGAGTGTGTTCCCCAGATTGTTTAATTACACGGGACATGTTACCAGGTGAACAGTATAAGTGAGGAGAGTGTGTTCCCCTGATTGTTTAATACACACGGGACATGTCACCAGGTGAACAGTATAAGTGAGCAGAATGTTTTCCCCTGATGGTTAAATATGCAAAGGACATGTTACCAGGTGAACAGTATAATTGAGGAGAGTGTGTTCCCCTGATGGCTTAATATGCACGGGACATGTTACCAGGTGAACAGTATAAGTGAGGAGAGTGAGTTCCCCTGATGTTTTAATATACACGAGACATGTTATCAGGTGAACAGTATATGTGAGGAGAGTGTGTTCCCCTGATTGCTTAATATACACAGGACATGTTACCAGGTGAACAGTATAAGTGAGCAGAGTGTGTTCCCCTGATTGTTTAATACACACTGGACATGTTACCAGGTGAACAGTATAAGTGAGGAGAGTGTGTTCCCCTGATGTTTTAATGCAAACGGGACACGTCACCAGGTGAACAGTATAATTGTGGAGAGTGTGTTCCCCTGATTGTTTAATATACACAGGACATGTTAACAGGTGAAGAGTATAAGTGAAGAGAGTGTGTTCCCCTGATGGTTTAATATACACAGGACATGTTACCAGGTGAAGAGTATAAGTGAGGAGAGAGTGTTCCCCTGATTGTTTAATGCACACGGGACACGTCACCAGGTGAACAGTATAAGTGAGGAGAGTGTGTTCCCCTGATTGTTTAATGCACACGGGACACGTCACCAGGTGAACAGTATAAGTGAGGAGAGTGTGTTGCCCTGATGGTTTAATATGCACACGACATGTTACCAGGGGAAGAGTAGAAGTGAGGAGAGTGTGTTCACCTGATTGTTTAATACGCACGGGACATGTTACCAGATGAACAGTATAAGTGAGGAGAGTGTGTTCCCCTGATTTTTTAATGCACACGGGACATGTTACCAGGTGAACAGCAGAAGTGAGGAGAGTGTGTACCCCTGATGGTTTCATATACATGGGACATGTTAACAGGTGAACAGTATAAGTGAAGAGAGTGTGTTCCACTGATGGTTTAATATACATGGGACATGTTACCAGGTGAACAGTATATGTGAGGAGAGTGTGTTCCCCTGATTGTTTCATGCACACGGGACACGTCACCAGGTGAACAGTATAAGTGAGGAGAGTGTGTTCCGCTGATTGTTTAATACGCACGGGACATGTTACCAGGTGAACAGTATCAGTGAGGAGAGTGTGTTCCCCTGATTGTTTAATGCGCACGGGACATGTTACCAGGTGAACAGTATAAGTGAGGAGAGTGTGTTCCCCTGATTGTTTAATACACACGGCACATGTTCCCAGGTGAACAGCATAAGTGAGGAGAGTGTGTTCCCCTGATGGTTTAATGCACACGGGACATGATACCAGGTGAACAGTATAAGTGAGGAGAGTGTGTTCCCCTGATTGTTTAATACACACGGGACATGTTACCAGGTGAACAGAATAGTGAGGAGAGTGTATTCCCCTGATTGTTTAATGCACACGGGACATGTCAACAGGTGAACAGTATTAGTGAGGAGAGTGTGTTCCCCTGATTGTTTAATACACACGGGACATGTTACCAGGTGAACAGAATAGTGAGGAGAGTGAGTTCCCCTGAATGTTTTATACAAACGGGACATGTTACCAGGTGAACAGTATAAGTGAGGAGAGTGTGTTCCCCTGATTGTTTAATGCCCACGGGTCACGTCACCAGGTGAACTCTATAAGTGAGGAGAGTGTGTTCCCCTTATTGTTTAATAAACACGGGACATGTCACCAGGTGAACAGTAAAAGTGAAGAGAGTGTGTTCCCCTGACTGTTTAATGCACACGGGACATGTCACCAGTTGAACAGAATAAGTGAGGAGAATGTGTTCCCCTGATTGTTTTATGCACACAGGACATGTCACCAGGTGAACAGTGTAAGTGAGGAGAGTCTGTTCCCCTGATGGTTTAATATGCACGGGACATGTTACCAGATGAACAGTATAAATGAGGAGATTGTGTTCCCCTTATTGTTTAATAAACACGGGACATGTCACCAGGTGAACAGTATAAGTGAGGAGAGTGTGTTCCCCTGATGGTTTAATATACACAGGACATATTACCAGCTGAACAGTATAAGTGAGGAGAGTGTGTTCCCCTGATGGTTTAATATACACGGGACATGTTACCAGATGAACAGTCTAAGTGAGGAGATTGTGTTCCCCTGATGGTTTAATATACACGGGACATGTTACCAGGTGAACAGTATAAGTGAAGAGAGTGTGTTTGCCTGATAGTTTAATACACACGGGACATGTTACCAGGTGAACAGTATAAGTGAGGAGAGTGTGTTCCCCTGATTGTTTAATGCACACGGGTCACGTCACCAGGTGAACTTTATAAGTGAGGAGAGTGTGTTCCCCTGATTGTTTTATACACACGGGAAATGTTAATAGGTGAACAGAATAAGTGAGAAGAGTGTGTTTCCCTGATTGTTTAATACGCACGTTACATGTTACCAGGTGAACAGTATAAGTGAGGAGAGTGTGTTCCCCTGATTGTTTAATACGCACGGGACATGTTACCAGGTGAACAGTATAAGTGAGGAGAGTGTGTTCCCCTGATTGTTTAATACACACGGGACATGTCACCAGGTGAACAGTATAAGTGAGAAGAGTGTGTTTACCTGATTGTTTAATAAGCACGGGACATGTTACCTGATGAGCAGTATAAATGAGGAGAGTGTGTTCCCCTGATTGTTTATTAAGCACGGGACATGTTACCAGATGAACAGTATAAGTGAAGAGAGTGTGTTCCCCTGATTGTTCAATACACACGGGACATGTTAATTGGTGAACAGAATAATTGAGGAGAGTGTGTTCCCCTGATTGTTTAATGCACACGGGACATGTCACCAGGTGAACAGAATAAGTGAGGAGAGTGTGCTCCCCTGACTGTTTAATGCACACGGGACATGTCACCAGTTGAACAGAATAAGTGAGGAGAGTGGGTTCCCCTGATTGTTTAATACACACGGGACATGTTACCAGGTGAACTCTATAAGTGAGGAGAGTGTGTTCCCCTTATTGTTTAATAAACACGGGACATGTCACCAGGTGAACAGTATAAGTGAGGAGAGTGTGTTCCCCTGATGGTTTAATATACACAGGACATGTTACCAGGTGAACAGTATAAGTGAGGAGAGTGTGTTTCCCTGATGGTTTAATATACACGGGACATGTTACCAGATGAACAGTGTAAGTGAGGAGATTGTGTTCCCCTGATGGTTTAATATACACGGGACATGTTACCAGGTGAAATGTATAAGCGAAGAGAGTGTGTTCCCCTGATTGTTTAATACACACGGGACATGTTACCAGGTGAACAGTATAAGTGAGGAGAGAGTGTTCCCCTGATGGTTTAATACACACGGGACATGTTACCAGGTGAACAGTACAAGTGAGGAGAGTGTGTTCTCCTGATTGTTTAATGCACACGGGTCACGTCACCAGGTGAACTTTATAAGTGAGGAGAGTGTGTTCCCCTGATTGTTTTATACACACGGGACATGTCGCCAGGTGAACACTATAAGTGAGGAGAGTGTGTTCCCCTGATTGTTTAATACACACAGGACATGTCACCAGGTGAACAGGAAAAGTGAGGAGAGTGTGTTCCCCTGATTGATTAACACGCACGGGACATGTTACCAGGTGAACAGTATAAGTGAGGAGAGTGTGTTCCCCTGATTGTTTAATGCACACGGGACACGTCACCAGGTGAACAGTATAAGTGAGGAGAGTGTGTTCCCCTGATTGTTTAATTACACGGGACATGTTACCAGGTGAACAGTATAAGTGAGGAGAGTGTGTTCCCCTGATGGTTTAATATACACGGGACATGTTACCAGGTGAACAGTATAAGTGAGGAGAGTGTGTTGCCCTGATGGTTTAATGCGCACGGGACATGTTACCAGGTGAACAGTATAAGTGAGGAGAGTGTGTTCCCCTGATTGTTTAATACACACGGCACATGTTCCCAGGTGAACAGCATAAGTGAGGAGAGTGTGTTCCCCTGATGGTTTAATGCACACGGGACATGATACCAGGTGAACAGTATAAGTGAGGAGAGTGTGTTCCCCTGATTGTTTAATACACACGGGACATGTTACCAGGTGAACAGAATAGTGAGGAGAGTGTATTCCCCTGATTGTTTAATGCACACGGGACATGTCAACAGGTGAACAGTATTAGTGAGGAGAGTGTGTTCCCCTGATTGTTTAATACACACGGGACATGTTACCAGGTGAACAGAATAGTGAGGAGAGTGAGTTCCCCTGAATGTTTTATACAAACGGGACATGTTACCAGGTGAACAGTATAAGTGAGGAGAGTGTGTTCCCCTGATTGTTTAATGCCCACGGGTCACGTCACCAGGTGAACTCTATAAGTGAGGAGAGTGTGTTCCCCTTATTGTTTAATAAACACGGGACATGTCACCAGGTGAACAGTAAAAGTGAAGAGAGTGTGTTCCCCTGACTGTTTAATGCACACGGGACATGTCACCAGTTGAACAGAATAAGTGAGGAGAATGTGTTCCCCTGATTGTTTTATGCACACAGGACATGTCACCAGGTGAACAGTGTAAGTGAGGAGAGTCTGTTCCCCTGATGGTTTAATATGCACGGGACATGTTACCAGATGAACAGTATAAATGAGGAGATTGTGTTCCCCTTATTGTTTAATAAACACGGGACATGTCACCAGGTGAACAGTATAAGTGAGGAGAGTGTGTTCCCCTGATGGTTTAATATACACAGGACATATTACCAGCTGAACAGTATAAGTGAGGAGAGTGTGTTCCCCTGATGGTTTAATATACACGGGACATGTTACCAGATGAACAGTCTAAGTGAGGAGATTGTGTTCCCCTGATGGTTTAATATACACGGGACATGTTACCAGGTGAACAGTATAAGTGAAGAGAGTGTGTTTGCCTGATAGTTTAATACACACGGGACATGTTACCAGGTGAACAGTATAAGTGAGGAGAGTGTGTTCCCCTGATTGTTTAATGCACACGGGTCACGTCACCAGGTGAACTTTATAAGTGAGGAGAGTGTGTTCCCCTGATTGTTTTATACACACGGGAAATGTTAATAGGTGAACAGAATAAGTGAGAAGAGTGTGTTTCCCTGATTGTTTAATACGCACGTTACATGTTACCAGGTGAACAGTATAAGTGAGGAGAGTGTGTTCCCCTGATTGTTTAATACGCACGGGACATGTTACCAGGTGAACAGTATAAGTGAGGAGAGTGTGTTCCCCTGATTGTTTAATACACACGGGACATGTCACCAGGTGAACAGTATAAGTGAGAAGAGTGTGTTTACCTGATTGTTTAATAAGCACGGGACATGTTACCTGATGAGCAGTATAAATGAGGAGAGTGTGTTCCCCTGATTGTTTATTAAGCACGGGACATGTTACCAGATGAACAGTATAAGTGAAGAGAGTGTGTTCCCCTGATTGTTCAATACACACGGGACATGTTAATTGGTGAACAGAATAATTGAGGAGAGTGTGTTCCCCTGATTGTTTAATGCACACGGGACATGTCACCAGGTGAACAGAATAAGTGAGGAGAGTGTGCTCCCCTGACTGTTTAATGCACACGGGACATGTCACCAGTTGAACAGAATAAGTGAGGAGAGTGGGTTCCCCTGATTGTTTAATACACACGGGACATGTTACCAGGTGAACTCTATAAGTGAGGAGAGTGTGTTCCCCTTATTGTTTAATAAACACGGGACATGTCACCAGGTGAACAGTATAAGTGAGGAGAGTGTGTTCCCCTGATGGTTTAATATACACAGGACATGTTACCAGGTGAACAGTATAAGTGAGGAGAGTGTGTTTCCCTGATGGTTTAATATACACGGGACATGTTACCAGATGAACAGTGTAAGTGAGGAGATTGTGTTCCCCTGATGGTTTAATATACACGGGACATGTTACCAGGTGAAATGTATAAGCGAAGAGAGTGTGTTCCCCTGATTGTTTAATACACACGGGACATGTTACCAGGTGAACAGTATAAGTGAGGAGAGAGTGTTCCCCTGATGGTTTAATACACACGGGACATGTTACCAGGTGAACAGTACAAGTGAGGAGAGTGTGTTCTCCTGATTGTTTAATGCACACGGGTCACGTCACCAGGTGAACTTTATAAGTGAGGAGAGTGTGTTCCCCTGATTGTTTTATACACACGGGACATGTCGCCAGGTGAACACTATAAGTGAGGAGAGTGTGTTCCCCTGATTGTTTAATACACACAGGACATGTCACCAGGTGAACAGGAAAAGTGAGGAGAGTGTGTTCCCCTGATTGATTAACACGCACGGGACATGTTACCAGGTGAACAGTATAAGTGAGGAGAGTGTGTTCCCCTGATTGTTTAATGCACACGGGACACGTCACCAGGTGAACAGTATAAGTGAGGAGAGTGTGTTCCCCTGATTGTTTAATTACACGGGACATGTTACCAGGTGAACAGTATAAGTGAGGAGAGTGTGTTCCCCTGATGGTTTAATATACACGGGACATGTTACCAGGTGAACAGTATAAGTGAGGAGAGTGTGTTGCCCTGATGGTTTAATATACACACGGGACATGTTACTAGGGGAAGAGTAGAAGTGAGGAGAGTGTGTTCACCTAATGGTTTAATACACACGGTTCACATCACCAGAAGAACAGTAAGAAAGAGGAGAGTGTGATCCCCTGATTGTTTAATACGCACGGGACATGTTACCAGATGAACAGTATAAGTGAGGAGAGTGTGTTCCCCTGATTTTTTAATGCACACGGGACATGTTACCAGGTGAACAGAAGAAGTGAGGAGAGTTTGTACCCCTGATGGTTTCATATACATGGGACATGTTAACAGGTGAACAGTAGAAGTGAAGAGAGTGTGTTCCACTGATGGTTTAATATACATGGGACATGTTACCAGGTGAACAGTATATGTGAGGAGAGTGTGTTCCCCTGATTGTTTAATAAACACGGGTCATGTTACCAGGTGAACAGAATAGTGAGGAGAGTGTTTTCCCCTGATTGTTTAATGCACACGGGACACGTCACCAGGTGAACAGTATAAGTGAGGAGAGTGTGTTCCGCTGATTGTTTATTACGCACGGGACATGTTACCAGGTGAACAGTATCAGTGAGGAGAGTGTGTTCCCCTGATGGTTTAATGCACACGGGACATGATACCAGGTGAACAGTATAAGTGAGGAGGGTGTGTTCCCCTGATTGTTTAATAAACACGGGACATGTTACCAGGTGAACAGAATAGTGAGGAGAGTGTATTCCCCTCATTGTTTAATGCACACGGGACATGTCAACTGGTGAACAGTATTAGTGAGGAGAGTATGTTCCCCTGATTGTTTAATACACACGGGACATGTTACGAGGTGAACAGAATAGTGAGGAGAGTGAGTTCCCCTGAATGTTTTATACAAACGGGACATGTTACCAGGTGAACAGTATAAGTGAGGAGAGTGTGTTCCCCTGATTGTTTAATGCCCACGGGTCACGTCACCAGGTGAACTCTATAAGTGAGGAGAGTGTGTTCCCCTTATTGTTTAATAAACACGGGACATGTCACCAGGTGAACAGTAAAAGTGAAGAGAGTGTGTTCCCCTGATTGTTTAATGCACACGGGACATGTCACCAGGTGAACAGAATAAGTGAGGAGAGTGTGTTCCCCTGACTGTTTAATGCACACGGGACATGTCACCAGTTGAACAGAATAAGTGAGGAGAATGTGTTCCCCTGATTGTTTTATGCACACAGGACATGTCACCAGGTGAACAGTGTAAGTGAGGAGAGTGTGTTCCCCTGATGGTTTAATATGCACGGGACATGTTACCAGATGAACAGTATAAATGAGGAGATTGTGTTCCCCTTATTGTTTAATAAACACGGGACATGTCACCAGGTGAACAGTATAAGTGAGGAGAGTGTGTTCCCCTGATGGTTTAATATACACAGGACATATTACCAGCTGAACAGTATAAGTGAGGAGAGTGTGTTCCCCTGATGGTTTAATATACACGGGACATGTTACCAGATGAACAGTATAAGTGAGGAGATTGTGTTCCCCTGATGGTTTAATATACACGGGACATGTTACCAGGTGAACAGTATAAGTGAAGAGAGTGTGTTTGCCTGATAGTTTAATACACATGGGACATGTTACCAGGTGAACAGTATAAGTGAGGAGAGTGTGTTCCCCTGATTGTTTAATGCACACGGGTCACGTCACCAGGTGAACTTTATAAGTGAGGAGAGTGTGTTCCCCTGATTGTTTTATACACACGGGAAATGTTAATAGGTGAACAGAATAAGTGAGAAGAGTGTGTTTCCCTGATTGTTTAATACGCACGTTACATGTTACCAGGTGAACAGTATAAGTGAGGAGAGTATGTTCCCCTGATTGTTTAATACGCACGGGACATGTTACCAGGTGAACAGTATAAGTGAGGAGAGTGTGTTCCACTGATTGTTTAATACACACGGGACATGTCACCAGGTGAACAGTATAAGTGAGAAGAGTGTGTTTACCTGATTGTTTAATAAGCACGGGACATGTTACCTGATGAACAGTATAAATGAGGAGAGTGTGTTCCCCTGATTGTTTATTAAGCACGGGACATGTTACCAGATGAACAGTATAAGTGAAGAGAGTGTGTTCCCCTGATTGTTCAATACACACGGGACGTGTTAATTGGTGAACAGAATAATTGAGGAGAGTGTGTTCCCCTGATTGTTTAATGCACACGGGACATGTCACCAGGTGAACAGAATAAGTGAGGAGAGTGTGCTCCCCTGACTGTTTAATGCACACGGGACATGTCACCAGTTGAACAGAATAAGTGAGGAGAGTGGGTTCCCCTGATTGTTTAATACACACGGGACATGTTACCAGGTGAACTCTATAAGTGAGGAGAGTGTGTTCCCCTTATTGTTTAATAAACACGGGACATGTCACCAGGTGAACAGTATAAGTGAGGAGAGTGTGTTCCCCTGATGGTTTAATATCCACAGGACATGTTACCAGGTGAACAGTATAAGTGAGGAGAGTGTGTTTCCCTGATGGTTTAATATACACGGGACATGTTACCAGATGAACAGTGTAAGTGAGGAGATTGTGTTCCCCTGATGGTTTAATATACACGGGACATGTTACCAGGTGAACAGTATAAGCGAAGAGAGTGTGTTCCCCTGATTGTTTAATACACACGGGACATGTTACCAGGTGAACAGTATAAGTGAGGAGAGAGTGTTCCCCTGATGGTTTAATACACACGGGACATGTTACCAGGTGAACAGTACAAGTGAGGAGAGTGTGTTCCCCTGATTGTTTAATGCACACGGGTCACGTCACCAGGTGAACTTTATAAGTGAGGAGAGTGTGTTCCCCTGATTGTTTTATACACACGGGACATGTCGCCAGGTGAACACTATAAGTGAGGAGAGTGTGTTCCCCTGATTGTTTAATACACACAGGACATGTCACCAGGTGAACAGGAAAAGTGAGGAGAGTGTGTTCCCCTGATTGATTAACACGCACGGGACATGTTACCAGGTGAACAGTATAAGTGAGGAGAGTGTGTTCCCCTGATTGTTTAATGCACACGGGACACGTCACCAGGTGAACAGTATAAGTGAGGAGAGTGTGTTCCCCTGATTGTTTAATTACACGGGACATGATACCAGGTGAACAGTTTTAGTGAGGAGAGTGTGTTCCCCTGATTGCTTAATATACACGGGACATGTTACCAGGTGAACAGTATAAGTGAGGAGAGTGTGTTGCCCTGATGGTTTAATATACACACGGGACATGTTACCAGGTGAAGAGTAGAAGTGAGGAGAGTGTGTTCACCTAATGGTTTAATACACACGGTTCACATCACCAGAAGAACAGTATGAAAGAGGAGAGTGTGATCCCCTGATTGTTTAATACGCACGGGACATGTTACCAGATGAACAGTATAAGTGAGGAGAGTGTGTTCCCCTGATTTTTTAATGCACACGGGACATGTTACCAGGTGAACAGAAGAAGTGAGGAGAGTGTGTACCCCTGATGGTTTCATATACATGGGACATGTTAACAGGTGAACAGTAGAAGTGAAGAGAGTGTGTTCCACTGATGGTTTAATATACATGGGACATGTTACCAGGTGAACAGTATATGTGAGGAGAGTGTGTTCCCCTGATTGTTTAATAAACACGGGTCATGTTGCCAGGTGAACAGAATAGTGAGGAGAGTGTTTTCCCCTGATTGTTTAATGCACACGGGACACGTCACCAGGTGAACAGTATAAGTGAGGAGAGTGTGTTCCGCTGATTGTTTAATACGCACGGGACATGTTACCAGGTGAACAGTATCAGTGAGGAGAGTGTGTTCCCCTGATGGTTTAATGCACACGGGACATGATACCAGGTGAACAGTATAAGTGAGGAGGGTGTGTTCCCCTGATTGTTTAATAAACACGGGACATGTTACCAGGTGAACAGAATAGTGAGGAGAGTGTATTCCCCTCATTGTTTAATGCACACGGGACATGTCAACTGGTGAACAGTATTAGTGAGGAGAGTATGTTCCCCTGATTGTTTAATACACACGGGACATGTTACCAGGTGAACAGAATAGTGAGGAGAGTGAGTTCCCCTGAATGTTTTATACAAACGGGACATGTTACCAGGTGAACAGTATAAGTGAGGAGAGTGTGTTCCCCTGATTGTTTAATGCCCACGGGTCACGTCACCAGGTGAACTCTATAAGTGAGGAGAGTGTGTTCCCCTTATTGTTTAATAAACACGGGACATGTCACCAGGTGAACAGTAAAAGTGAAGATAGTGTGTTCCCCTGATTGTTTAATGCACACGGGACATGTCACCAGGTGAACAGAATAAGTGAGGAGAGTGTGTTCCCCTGACTGTTTAATGCACACGGGACATGTCACCAGTTGAACAGAATAAGTGAGGAGAATGTGTTCCCCTGATTGTTTTATGCACACAGGACATGTCACCAGGTGTACAGTGTAAGTGAGGAGAGTGTGTTCCCCTGATGGTTTAATATGCACGGGACATGTTACCAGATGAACAGTATAAGTGAGGAGATTGTGTTCCCCTTATTGTTTAATAAACACGGGACATGTCACCAGGTGAACAGTATAAGTGAGGAGAGTGTGTTCCCCTGATGGTTTAATATACACAGGACATATTACCAGCTGAACAGCATAAGTGAGGAGAGTGTGTTCCCCTGATGGTTTAATATACACGGGACATGTTACCAGATGAACAGTATAAGTGAGGAGATTGTGTTCCCCTGATGGTTTAAAAGACACGGGACATGTTACCAGGTGAACAGTATAAGTGAAGAGAGTGTGTTTGCCTGATAGTTTAATACACACGGGACATGTTACCAGGTGAACAGTATAAGTGAGGAGAGTGTGTTCCCCTGATTGTTTAATGCACACGGGTCACGTCACCAGGTGAACTTTATAAGTGAGGAGAGTGTGTTCCCCTGATTGTTTTATACACACGGGACATGTTAATAGGTGAACAGAATAAGTGAGAAGAGTGTGTTTCCCTGATTGTTTAATACACACGTTACATGTTACCACGTGAACAGTATAAGTGAGGAGAGTGTGTTCCCCTGATTGTTTAATATGCACGGGACATGTTACCAGGTGAACGGTATAAGTGAGGAGAGTGTGTTCCCCTGATTGTTTAATACACACGGGACATGTCACCAGGTGAACAGTATAAGTGAGAAGAGTGTGTTTACCTGATTGTTTAATAAGCACGGGACATGTTACCAGATGAACAGCATAAGTGAGGAGAGTGTGTTCCCCTGATTGTTTATTAAGCACGGGACATGTTACCAGATGAACAGTATAAGTGAAGAGAGTGTGTTCCCCTGATTGTTCAATACACACGGGACATGTTAATAGGTGAACAATATAATTGAGGAGAGTGTGTTCCCCTGATTGTTTAATGCACACGGGACATGTCACCAGGTGAACAGAATAAGTGAGGAGAGTGTGCTCCCCTGACTGTTTAATGCACACGGGACATTTCACCAGTTGAACAGAATAAGTGAGGAGAGTGGGTTCCACTGATTGTTTAATAAACACGGGACATGTCACCAGGTGAACAGTATAAGTGAGGAGAGTGTGTTCCCCTGATGGTTTAATATACACAGGACATGTTACCAGGTGAACAGTATAAGTGAGGAGAGTGTGTTTCCCTGATGGTTTTATATACACGGGACATGTTACCAGATGAACAGTGTAAGTGAGGAGATTGTGTTCCCCTGATGGTTTAATATACACGGGACATGTTACCAGGTGAACAGTATAAGCGAAGAGAGTGTGTTCCCCTGATTGTTTAATACACACGGGACATGTTACCAGGTGAACAGTATAAGTGAGGAGAGAGTGTTGCCTGATTGTTTAATACACACGGGACATGTTACCAGGTAAACAGTATAAGTGAGGAGAGAGTGTTCCCCTGATGGTTTAATATACACGGGACATGTTACCAGGTGAACAGTATAAGCGAAGAGAGTGTGTTCCCCTGATTGTTTAATACACACGGGACATGTTACCAGGTGAACAGTATAAGTGAGGAGAGAGTGTTGCCTGATTATTTAATACACACGGGACATGTCACCAGGTGAACAGTATAAGTGAGGAGAGTGTGTTCACCTGATGGTTTAATATACACAGGACATGTTACCAGGTGAACAGTATAAGTGAGGAGAGTGTGTTTCCCTGATGGTTTTATATACACGGGACATGTTACCAGATGAACAGTGTAAGTGAGGAGATTGTGTTCCCCTGATGGTTTAATATACACGGGACATGTTACCAGGTGAACAGTATAAGCGAAGAGAGTGTGTTCCCCTGATTGTTTAATACACACGGGACATGTTACCAGGTGAACAGTATAAGTGAGGAGAGAGTGTTTCCTGATTGTTTAATACACACGGGACATGTTACCAGGTGAACAGTATAAGTGAGGAGAGAGTGTTCCCCTGATGGGTTAATACACACGGGACATGTTACCAGGTGAACAGTATAAGTGATGAGAGTGTGTTCCCCTGATTGTTTAATGCACACGGGTCACGTCACCAGGTGAACTTTATAAGTGAGGAGAGTGTGTTCCCCTGATTGTTTTATACACACGGGACATGTCGCCAGGTGAACACTATAAGTGAGGAGAGTGTGTTCCCCTGATTGTTTAATACAGACAGGACATGTCACCAGGTGAACAGGAAAAGTGACGAGAGTGTGTTCCCCTGATTGATTAACACGCACGGGACATGTTACCAGGTGAACAGTATAAGTGAGGAGAGAGTGTTCCCCTGATGGTTTAATATACACGGGACATGTTACCAGGTGAACAGTATAAGCGAAGAGAGTGTGTTCCCCTGATTGTTTAATACACACGGGACATGTTACCAGGTGAACAGTATAAGTGAGGAGAGAGTGTTGCCTGATTGTTTAATACACACGGGACATGTCACCAGGTGAACAGTATAAGTGAGGAGAGTGTGTTCACCTGATGGTTTAATATACACAGGACATGTTACCAGGTGAACAGTATAAGTGAGGAGAGTGTGTTTCCCTGATGGTTTTGTATACACGGGACATGTTACCAGATGAACAGTGTAAGTGTGGAGATTGTGTTCCCCTGATGGTTTAATATACACGGGACATGTTACCAGGTGAACAGTATAAGCGAAGAGAGTGTGTTCCCCTGATTGTTTAATACACACGGGACATGTTACCAGGTGAACAGTATAAGTGAGGACAGAGTGTTGCCTGATTGTTTAATACACACGGGACATGTTACCAGGTGAACAGTATAAGTGAGGAGAGAGTGTTCCCCTGATGGTTTAATACACACGGGACATGTTACCAGGTGAACAGTATAAGTGATGAGAGTGTGTTCCCCTGATTGTTTAATGCACACGGGTCACGTCACCAGGTGAACTTTATAAGTGAGGAGAGTGTGTTCCCCTGATTGTTTTATACACACGGGACATGTCGCCAGGTGAACACTATAAGTGAGGAGAGTGTGTTCCCCTGATTGTTTAATACACACAGGACATGTCACCAGGTGAACAGGAAAAGTGACGAGAGTGTGTTCCCCTGATTGATTAACACGCACGGGACATGTTACCAGGTGAACAGTATAAGTGAGGAGAGTGTGTTCCCCTGATTGTTTAATGCACACGGGACATGTCGCCAGGTGAACACTATAAATGAGGAGAGTGTGTTCCCCTGATTGTTTAATACACACAGGACATGTCACCAGGTGAACAGGAAAAGTGAGGAGAGTGTGTTCCCCTGATTGATTAACACGCACGGGACATTTTACCAGGTGAACAGTATAAGTGAGGAGAGTGAGTTCCCCTGATTTTTTAATATACCCGGGACATGTCACCAGGTGATCAGTATAAGTGAGGAGAGTGTGTTCCCCGAATGGTTTAATGTACACGGGACATTTTACCAGATGAACAGTATAAGTGAGGAGACTGTGTTCCCCTGATGGTTTAATATACACGGGATATGTTACCAGGTGTACAGTATAAGTGAAGAGAGTGTGTTTCCCTGATTGTTTAATACACACGGGACATGTTACCTGGTGAACAGTATAAGTGAGGAGAGTGTGTTCCCCTGATTGTTTAATACACACAGGACATGTTACCAGGTGAACAGTATAAGTGAGGAGAGTGTGTTCCCCTGATTGTTTAATACACAGAGGACATGTTACCAGGTGAACAGAATAAGTGAGAAGACTGTGTTCCCCTGATTGTTTAATGCACACGGGACATGTCACCAGTTGAACAGTATAAGTGAGGATAGGGCTTTCCACTGATGGTTTAATACACAAGGGACATGTTACCAGGTGAACAGTATAAGTGAGGAGAGTGTGTTCCCCTGATGGTTTAATACTCACGGGACATGTCACCAGGTGAACAGTATAAGTGTGGAGAGTGTGTTCCCCTGATGGTTTAAAACACACGACATGTCAACAGGTGAACAGCAAAAGTGAAGAGAGTGAGTTCCCCTGATTGTTTAATACGCTCGGGACATGTAACCAAGTGAACAGTATAAGTGAGGAGAGTGTGTTCCCCTGATTGTTTAATACACACGGGACATGATACCAGGTGAACAGTATAAGTGAGGAGAGTGTGTTCCCCTGATTGTTTAATATACACGTGACATGTCACCAGTTGAACGGTATATGTGAGAAGAGGGCTTTCCCCTGATGGTTTAATATACATGGCACTTGTTACCAGGTGAACAGTATAAGTGAGGAGAGTGTGTTCCCATGATGGTTTAATATACACGGGACATGTTCCCAGGTGAAAAGTATAAGTGAGGAGAGTGTGTTCCCCTGATGGTTTAATATACACGGGACATGTTACCAGGTGAACAGTATAAGTTAGGAGAGTGTGTTCCCCTGATCGTTTAGTATACACGGGACATGTTGCCAGCTGAACAGTATAAGTGAGGAGAGATTGTTACCCTGACTGTTTAGTACGCACGGGACATGTCACCAGGTGAACAGTATAAGTGAGGAGAGTGTGTTCCAATGATTGATTAATACGCACGGGACATGTTACCAGGTGAACAGTATAAGTGAGGAGAGTGTGTTCCCCTGTTGGTTTAATATACACGGGACATGTTACCAGGTGAACAGTATAAGTGAGGAGAGTGTGTTCCCCTGATTGTTTAATATACCCGGGACATGTCACCAGGTGATCAGTATAAGTGAGGAGAGTGTGTTCCCCTGATGGTTTAATATACACGGGACATGTTAGCAGGTGAACAGTATAAGTGAGGATTATGTTTTCCCCTGATGATTTATTATACATGGGACACGTTCCCAGGTGAACAGTATAAGTGAGGATTATGTTTTCCCCTGATGGTTTAATACACACGGGACATGTTACCAGGTGAACAGTATAAGTGAGGAGAGGGTGTTCCCCTGATGGTTTAATATACACAGGACATGTTACCAGGTGAACAGTATACGTGAGGAGAGTGTGTTCCCCTGATTGTTTAATACACACGGGACATGTTACCAGGTGAACAGTATAAGTGAGGAGAGAGTGTTCCCCTGATGGTTTAATACACACGGGTCATGTTTC
This sequence comes from Heterodontus francisci, assembly GCF_036365525.1. NCBI lineage: Eukaryota > Metazoa > Chordata > Chondrichthyes > Heterodontiformes > Heterodontidae > Heterodontus > Heterodontus francisci. The sequence goes on from NW_027141820.1 coordinate 5,261,170, forward strand.
CAGGTGAACAGTATAAGTGAGGAGAGTGTGTTGCCTGATTGTTTAATACACACGGGACATGTTACCAGGTGAACAGTATCAGTGAGGAGAGAGTGTTCCCCTGATGGTTTAATACACACGGGACATGTTACCAGGTGAACTTTATAAGTGAGGAGAGTGTGTTCCCCTGATTGTTTAATACACACAGGACATGTCACCAGGTGAACAGGAAAAGTGAGGAGAGTGTGTTCCGCTGATTGATTAACACGCACGGGACATGTTACCAGGTGAACAGTATAAGTGAGGAGAGTGTGTTCCCCTGATTGTTTAATACACACAGGACATGTCACCAGGTGAACAGGAAAAGTGAGGAGAGTGTGTTCCGCTGATTGATTAACACGCACGGGACATGTTACCAGGTGAACAGTATAAGTGAGGAGAGTGTGTTCCCCTGATTGTTTAATGCACACGGGTCACGTCACCAGGTGAACTTTATAAGTGAGGAGAGTGTGTTCCCCTGATTGTTTTATACACACGGGACATGTCGCCAGGTGAACACTATAAGTGAGGAGAGTGTGTTCCCCTGATTGTTTAATACACACAGGACATGTCACCAGGTGAACAGGAAAAGTGAGGAGAGTGTGTTCCCCTGATTGATTAACACGCATGGGACATGTTACCACGTGAACAGTATAAGTGAGGAGAGTGAGTTCCCCTGATTTTTTAATATACCCGGGACATGACACCAGGTGATCAGTATAAGTGAGGAGAGTGTGTTCCCCTGATGGTTTAATATACACGGGACATTTTACCAGATGAACATGATAAGTGAGGAGATTGTGTTCCCCTGATGCTTTAATATACACGGGATATGTTACCAGGTGTACAGTATAAGTGAAGAGTGTGTGTTTCCCTGATTGTTTAATACACACGGGACATGTTACCTGGTGAACAGTATAAGTGAGGAGAGTGTGTTCCCCTGATTGTTTAATACACACAGGACATGTTACCAGGTGAACAGTATAAGTGAGAAGAGTGTGTTCCCCTGATTGTTTAATGCACACGGGACATGTCACCAGTTGAACAGTATAAGTGAGGAGAGGGCATTCCCCTGATGGTTTAATACACACGGGACATGTTACCAGGTGAACAGTATAAGTGAGGAGAGTGTGTTGCCCTGATGGTTTAATACTCACGGGACATGTCACCAGGTGAACAGTATAAGTGAGGAGAGTGTGTTCCCCTGATGGTTTAAAACACACGAAATGTCAACAGGTGAACAGTAAAAGTGAAGAGAGTGAGTTCCCCTGATTGTTTAATACGCACGGGACATGTAACCAAGTGAACAGTATAAGTGAGGAGAGTGTGTTCCCCTGATTGTTTAATACACACGGGACATGATACCAGGTGAACAGTATAAGTGAGGAGAGTGTGTTCCCCTGATTGTTTAATACACACGTGACATGTCACCAGTTGAACAGTATAAGTGAGGAGAGGGCTTTCCCCTGATGGTTTAATATATATGGGACTTGTTACCAGGTGAACAGTATAAGTGAGGAGAGTGTGTTCCCCTGATGGTTTAATATAAACGGGACATGTTCCCAGGTGAAAAGTATAAGTGAGGAGAGTGCTTTCCCCTGATGGTTTAATATACACGGGACATGTTTCCAGTTGAACAGTATAAATTAGGAGAGTGTGTTCCCCTGATCATTTCGTATACACGGGACATGTTGCCAGGTGAACAGTATAAGTGAGGAGAGATTGTTACCCTGACTGTTTAGTACGCACGGGACATGTCACCAGGTGAACAGTATAAGTGAGGAGAGTGTGTTCCCCTGATTGATTAACACGCACGGGACATGTTACCAGGTGAACAGTATAAGTGAGGATTATGTTTTCCCCTGATGATTTAATATACACGGGACATGTTAGCAGGTGAACAGTATAAGTGAGGAGAGGGTGTTCCCCTGATGGTTTAATATACATGGGACTTGTTACCAGGTGAACAGTATAAGTGAGGAGAGTGTGTTCCCCTGATGGTTTAATATACACGGGACATGTTCCCAGGTGAACAGTATAAGTGAGGAGATTATGTTCCCCTGATGGTTTAATATACACGGGACATGTTACCAGGTGAACAGTATAAGTGAGGAGAGTGTGTTCCCCTGATTGCTAAATGCACACAGGACATGTTACCAGGTAAACAGCATAAGTGAGGAGATTGTGTTCCCCTGATGGTTTAATACTGATGGGACATTTCCGCAGGTGAACAGTATAAGTGAGGAGAGTGTGTTCCCCTGATGGTTTAATACACACAGGACATGTCAACAGGTGAACAGTATCAGTGAGGAGATTGAGTTCCCCTGATGGTTTAATCCTGACGGGACATGTTACCAGGAGAACAGTATAAGTGAGGAGAGTGTGTTCCCCTGATTGTTTAATATGCACGGGACATGTAACCAAGTGAACAGTATAAGTGAGGAGAGTGTGTTCCCCTGATGGTTTAATATACACACGACATTATACCAGGAGAACAGTATAAGTGAGGGGAGTGAATTCCCCTGATTGTTTAATATTCACTGGACATGTTACCAGATGAACAGTCTAAGTGAGGAGAGCGTGTTCCTCTGATGGTTTAATATGCACGGGACATGTCACCAGGTGAACAGTATAAGTGAGGAGAGTGTGTTCCCCTGATGGTTTAAAACACACGAAATGTCAACAGGTGAACAGTAAGAGTGAAGAGAGTGAGTTCCCCTGATTGTTTAATACGCACGGGACATGTAACCAAGTGAACAGTATAAGTGAGGAGAGTGTGTTCCCCTGATTGTTTAATACACACGGGATATGTTACCAGCTGAACAGTATAAGTGAGGAGAGTGAGTTCCCCTGATTTTTTAATATACCCGGGACATGTCACCAGTTGATCAGTATAAGTGAGGAGAGTGTGTTCCCCTGATGGTTCAATATACACGGGACATGTTACCAGATGAACATGATAAGTGAGGAGATTGTGTTCCCCTGATGCTTTAATATACACGGGATATGTTACCAGGTGTACCGTATAAGTGAAGAGAGTGTGTTTCCCTGACTGTTTAATACACACGGGACATGTTACCTGGTGAACAGTATAAGTGAGGAGAGTGTGTTCCCCTGATTGTTTAATACACACAGGACATTTTACCAGGTGAACAGTATAAGTGAGGAGAGGACATTCCCCTGATGGTTTAATACACACGGGACATGTCACCAGGTGAACAGTATAAGTGAGGAGAGTGTGTTCCCCTGATGGTTTAAAACACACGACATGTCAACAGGTGAACAGTAAAAGTGAAGAGAGTGAGTTCCCCTGATTGTTTAATACGCACGGGACATGTAACCAAGTGAACAGTATAAGTGAGGAGAGTGTGTTCCCCTGATTGTTTAATACACACGGGACATGATACCAGGTGAACAGTATAAGTGAGGAGAGTGTGTTCCCCTGATTGTTTAATACACACGTGACATGTCACCAGTTGAACAGTATAAGTGAGGAGAGGGCTTTCCCCTGATGGTTTAATATATATGGGACTTGTTACCAGGTGAACAGTATAAGTGAGGAGAGTGTGTTCCCCTGATGGTTTAATATAAACGGGACATGTTCCCAGGTGAAAAGTATAAGTGAGGAGAGTGCTTTCCCCTGATGGTTTAATATACACGGGACATGTTTCCAGGTGAACAGTATAAATTAGGAGAGTGTGTTCCCCTGATCGTTTAGTATACACGGGACATGTTGCCAGGTGAACAGTATAAGTGAGGAGAGATTGTTACCCTGACTGTTTAGTACGCACGGGACATGTCACCAGGTGAACAGTATAAGTGAGGAGAGTGTGTTCCCCTGATTGATTAACACGCACGGGACATGTTACCAGGTGCACAGAAGAAGTGAGGATTATGTTTTCCCCTGATGATTTAATATACACGGGACATGTTAGCAGGTGAACAGTATAACTGAGGAGAGGGTGTTCCCCTGATGGTTTAATATACATGGGACATTGTTACCAGGTGAACGGTATAAGTGAGGAGAGTGTGTTCCCCTGATGGATTAATATACACGGGACATGTTCCCAGGTGAACAGTATAAGTGAGGAGATTATGTTCCCCTGATGGTTTAATATACATGGGACATGTTACCAGGTGAACAGTATAAGTGAGGAGAGTGTGTTCCCCTGATTGCTAAATGCACACAGGACATGTTACCAGGTAAACAGCATAAGTGAGGAGATTGTGTTCCCCTGATGGTTTAATACTGATGGGACATTTCCGCAGGTGAACAGTATAAGTGAGGAGAGAGTGTTCCCCTGATGGTTTAATACACACAGGACATGTCAACAGGTGAACAGTATCAGTGAGGAGATTGAGTTCCCCTGATGGTTTAATCCTGACGGGACATGTTACCAGGAGAACAGTATAAGTGAGGAGAGTGTGTTCCCCTGATTGTTTAATATGCACGGGACATGTAACCAAGTGAACAGTATAAGTGAGGAGAGTGTGTTCCCCTGATGGTTTAATATACACACGACATTATACCAGGTGAACAGTATAAGTGAGGGGAGTGAATTCCCCTGATTGTTTAATATTCACTGGACATGTTACCAGATGAACAGTCTAAGTGAGGAGTCCGTGTTCCCCTGATGGTTTAATATGCACGGGACGTGTTACCAGCTGAACAGTATAAGTGAGGAGAGTGAGTTCCCCTGATTTTTTAATATACCCGGGACATGTCACCAGGTGATCAGTATAAGTGAGGAGAGTGTGTTTCCCTGATGGTTTAATATACACTGGACATTTTACCAGATGAGCATGATAAGTGAGGAGATTGTGTTCCCCTGATGCTTTAATATACACGGGATATGTTACCAGGTGTACAGTATAAGTGAAGAGAGTGTGTTTCCCTGATTGTTTAATACACACGGGACATGTTACCTGGTGAACAGTATAAGTGAGGAGAGTGTGTTCCCCTGATTGTTTAATACACACGGACATGTTAATAGGTGACCAGAATAATTGAGGAGAGTGTGTTTCCCTGATGGTTTAATATACACTGGACATTTTACCAGATGAGCATGATAAGTGAGGAGATTGTGTTCCCCTGATGCTTTAATATACACGGGATATGTTACCAGGTGTACAGTATAAGTGAAGAGAGTGTGTTTCCCTGATTGTTTAATACACACGGGACATGTTACCTGGTGAACAGTATAAGTGAGGAGAGTGTGTTCCCCTGATTGTTTAATGCACACGGGACATGTCACCAGTTGAACAGTATAAGTGAGGAGAGGGCATTCCCCTGATGGTTTAATACACACGGGACATGTTACCAGGTGAACAGTATAAGTGAGGAGAGTGTGTTGCCCTGATGGTTTAATACTCACGGGACATGTCACCAGGTGAACAGTATAAGTGAGGAGAGTGTGTTGCCCTGATGGTTTAATACACACGGGACATGTTACCAGGTGAACAGTATAAGTGAGGATAGTGTGTTCCCCTGATGGTTTAATACGCACGGGACATTTCACCAAGTGAATTGTATAAGTGAGGAGAGTGTGTTCTCCTGATGATTTAATGCACACTGGACATGTTACCAGGTGAACAGTATAAGTCAGGAGAGAGTGTTCCACTGATGGTTTAATGCACACGGGACATGTTACCAGGTGAACAGTATAAGTGAGGAGAGTGCTTTCCCCTGATGGTTTAATATTCACGGGACATGTTACCAGGTGAAAGTATAAGTGAGGAGAGTGTGTTCCCCTGATGGTTTAACACGCACGGGACATGTCACCTGGTGAACAGTATAAGAGTGGAGAGTGCGTTCCCCTGATTGTTTAATACACACGGGACATGTCACCAGGTGAACAGTATAAGTGAGGAGTGTGTGTTCCGCTGATTGTTTAATACTCACGGGGCATGTTGCCAGGTGAACAGTATAAGTGAGGAGAATGTGTTCCCCTGATGGTTTAACACGCAAGGGAAATGTTACCAGGTGAACAGTATAAGTGTGGAGAGTGTGTTCCCCTGATTGTTTATTACACACGGGACATGTCACCTGGTGAACAGCATAAGTGAGGAGAGTGTGTTCCCCTGATGGTTTAACACGCACGGGACATGTTACCAGGTGAAAAGTATAAGTGAGGAGAGTGCTTTCCCCTGATGGTTTAATATACACGGGACATGTTTCCAGGTGAACAGTATAAATTAGGAGAGTGTGTTCCCCTGATCGTTTAGTATACACGGGACATGTTGCCAGGTGAACAGTATAAGTGAGGAGAGATTGTTACCCTGACTGTTTAGTACGCACGGGACATGTCACCAGGTGAACAGTATAAGTGAGGAGAGTGTGTTCCCCTGATTGATTAACACGCACGGGACATGTTACCAGGTGCACAGTATAAGTGAGGATTATGTTTTCCCCTGATGATTTAATATACACGGGACATGTTAGCAGGTGAACAGTATAAGTGAGGAGAGGGTGTTCCCCTGATGGTTTAATATACATGGGACTTGTTACCAGGTGAACAGTATAAGTGAGGAGAGTGTGTTCCCCTGATGGATTAATATACACGGGACATGTTCCCAGGTGAACAGTATAAGTGAGGAGATTATGTTCCCCTGATGGTTTAATATACATGGGACATGTTACCAGGTGAACAGTATAAGTGAGGAGAGTGTGTTCCCCTGATTGCTAAATGCACACAGGACATGTTACCAGGTAAACAGCATAAGTGAGGAGATTGTGTTCCCCTGATGGTTTAATACTGATGGGACATTTCCGCAGGTGAACAGTATAAGTGAGGAGAGAGTGTTCCCCTGATGGTTTAATACACACAGGACATGTCAACAGGTGAACAGTATCAGTGAGGAGATTGAGTTCCCCTGATGGTTTAATCCTGACGGGACATGTTACCAGGAGAACAGTATAAGTGAGGAGAGTGTGTTCCCCTGATTGTTTAATATGCACGGGACATGTAACCAAGTGAACAGTATAAGTGAGGAGAGTGTGTTCCCCTGATGGTTTAATATACACACGACATTATACCAGGTGAACAGTATAAGTGAGGGGAGTGAATTCCCCTGATTGTTTAATATTCACTGGACATGTTACCAGATGAACAGTCTAAGTGAGGAGAGCGTGTTCCCCTGATGGTTTAATATGCACGGGACGTGTTACCAGCTGAACAGTATAAGTGAGGAGAGTGAGTTCCCCTGATTTTTTAATATACCCGGGACATGTCACCAGGTGATCAGTATAAGTGAGGAGAGTGTGTTTCCCTGATGGTTTAATATACACTGGACATTTTACCAGATGAGCATGATAAGTGAGGAGATTGTGTTCCCCTGATGCTTTAATATACACGGGATATGTTACCAGGTGTACAGTATAAGTGAAGAGAGTGTGTTTCCCTGATTGTTTAATACACACGGGACATGTTACCTGGTGAACAGTATAAGTGAGGAGAGTGTGTTCCCCTGATTGTTTAATACACACAGGACATGTTTCCAGGTGAACAGTATAAGTGAGGAGAGTGTGTTCCCCTGATTGTTTAATACACACGGACATGTTAATAGGTGACCAGAATAATTGAGGAGACTGCGTTCCCCTGATTGTTTAATGCACACGGGACATGTCACCAGTTGAACAGTATAAGTGAGGAGAGGGCATTCCCCTGATGGTTTAATACACACGGGACATGTTACCAGGTGAACAGTATAAGTGAGGAGAGTGTGTTGCCCTGATGGTTTAATACTCACGGGACATGTCACCAGGTGAACAGTATAAGTGAGGAGAGTGTGTTGCCCTGATGGTTTAATACACACGGGACATGTTACCAGGTGAACAGTATAAGTGAGGATAGTGTGTTCCCCTGATGGTTTAATACGCACGGGACATTTCACCAAGTGAATTGTATAAGTGAGGAGAGTGTGTTCTCCTGATGATTTAATGCACACTGGACATGTTACCAGGTGAACAGTATAAGTCAGGAGAGAGTGTTCCACTGATGGTTTAATGCACACGGGACATGTTACCAGGTGAACAGTATAAGTGAGGAGAGTGCTTTCCCCTGATGGTTTAATATTCACGGGACATGTTACCAGGTGAACAGTATAAGTGAGGAGAGTGTGTTCCCCTGATGGCTTAACACGCACGGGACATGTCACCTGGTGAACAGTATAAGAGTGGAGAGTGCGTTCCCCTGATTGTTTAATACACACGGGACATGTCACCAGGTGAACAGTGTCAGTGAGGAGTGTGTGTTCCGCTGATTGTTTAATACTCACGGGGCATGTTGCCAGGTGAGCAGTATAAGTGAGGAGAATGTGTTCCCCTGATGGTTTAACACGCAAGGGAAATGTTACCAGGTGAACAGTATAAGTGTGGAGAGTGTGTTCCCCTGATTGTTTATTACACACGGGACATGTCACCTGGTGAACAGCATAAGTGAGGAGAGTGTGTTCCCCTGATGGTTTAACACGCACGGGACATGTTACCAGGTGAACAGTATAAGTGAGGATAGTGTGTTCCCCTGATTTTTTAATATACACGGGACATGTTACCAGGTGAACAGTATAAGTGAGGAGACTGTATGCCCCTGATGGTTTAATATACACGGGACATGTTACCAGGTGAACAGTATAAGTGAGGAGACTGTATGCCCCTGATGGTTTAATATACATAGGACATGTCACCAGGTGAAGAGTAGAAGTGAGGAGGGTGTGTTCGCCTGATGGTTTAATATACGCGGGACATGTTACCAGGTGAACAGCATAAGTGAAGAGAATGTGTTCCCCTGATTGTTTCATACACACGGGACATGTTACCAGGTGAACAGTATAAGTGAGGAGAGTGTGTTCCCCTGATGGTTTAATATACATGGGACATGTTACCAGGTGAACAGTATAAGTGAGGAGAGTGTGTTCCCCTGATTGATTAATACACACGGGACATGTTGCCAGGTGAACAGGATAAGTGAGGAGAGTGTGTTCCCCTGATTGTTTAATACTCACGGGACATGTTACCAGGTGAACAGTATAAGTGAGGAGACTGTGTTCCCCTGATGCTTTAATACACCCGGGACATGTTACCAGGTGAACAGTATAAGTGAGGAGAGTGTGATCCAATGATTGTTTAATACTGACGGGATCTGTCACCAGGTGAAGAGTAGAAGTGAGGAGAGTGTGTTCGCCTGATGGTTTAATATACGCGGGACATGTTACCAGGTGAACAGCATAAGTGAAGAGAATGTCTTCCCCTGATTGTTTCAGACACACGGGACATGTTACCAGGTGAACAGTATAAGTGAGGAGAGTGTGTTCCCCTGATGGTTTAATATACATGGGACATGTTACCAGGTGAACAGTATAAGTGAGGAGACTTTGTTCCCCTGATGGTTTAATATACATGGGACATGTTACCAGGTGAACAGTAGAAGTGAAGAGAGAGTGTTCCCCTGATTGTTTAATACACACGGGACATGTTACCAGGTGAACAGTATAAGTGAGGAGAGTGAGTTCCCCTGATGGTTTAATACAAACAGGACATGTCAACAGGTGAACAGTATATTTGAGGAGAGTGTGTTCCCCTGATTGTTTAATACGCACGGGACATGTTACCAGGTGAACAGTATAAGTGAGGAGAGTGTGTACCCCTGATTGTTTAATACACACGGGACATGTTACCAGGTGAACAGGATAAGTGAGGAGAGTGAATTCCCCTGATGGTTTAATACAAACAGGACATGTCAAAAGGTGAACAGTATATTTGAGGAGAGTGTGTTCCCCTGATTGTTTAATACACACGGGACATGTAACCAAGTGAACACTATAAGTGAGGACAGTGTGTTCCCCTGATTGTTTAATGCACACAGGACATGTTACCAGGTAAACAGCATAAGTGAGGAGAGTGTGTTCCCCTGATGGTTTAATATTCACTGGACATGTTACCAGATGAACAGTCTAAGTGAGGAGAGTGTGTTCCCCTGATGGTTTAATACGCATGGAACATTTCACCAAGTGAACTGTATAAGTGAGGAGAGTGTGTTCCCCTGATCATTTAATGCACAAAGGACATGTTACCAGGTGAACAGTATAAGTGAGGAGAGAGTGTTCTCCAGATGGTTTAATATACACGGGACATGTCACCAGGTGAACAGTATAAGTGCGGAGAGTTTGTTCCCCTGATGGTTTAATATACACGGGACATGTCACCAGGTGAACAGTATAAGTGCGGAGAGTGTGTTCCCCTGATTGTTTAACACACACGGGACATGTCACCAGGTGAACAGTATAAGTGAGGAGAGTGTGTTCCCCTGATAGTTTAATACTCACGGGACATGTTGCCAGGTGAACAGTATAAGTGAGGAGAGTGTGTTCCCCAGATTGTTTAATACACACGGGACATGTCACCAGGTGAACAGTATAAGTGAGGAGAGTGTGTTCCCCTGATTGTTTAATACTCACGGGACATGTTGCCAGGTGAACAGTGTAAGTGAGGAGAGTGTGTTCCCCTGATGGTTTAACACGCACGGGACATGTTACCAGGTGAACAGTATAAGTGAGGAGAGTGTGTTCCCCTGATTGTTTAATACTCACGGGACATGTTGCTAGGTGAACAGTATAAGTGAGGAGAGAGTGTTCCATTGATGGTTTAATGCACACGGGGCATGTTACCAGGTGAACAGTATAAGTGAGGAGAGTGTGTTCCCCTGATTGTTTAATACACACCGGACATGTCACCTGGTGAACAGTATAAGTGAGGTGAGTGTGTTCCCCTGATGGTTTAATATACACGGGACACATTACCAGGTGAACAGTATAAATGAGGAGAGTGTGTTCCCCTGATTGTTTAATACACACGGGACATGTCACCAGGTGAACAGTATAACTGAGGAGAGTGTGTTCCCCTGATTGTTTAATACTCACGGGACATGTTGCCAGGTGAACAGTATAAGTGAGGAGAGTGCTTTCCGCTGATGGTTTAATATTCACGGGACATGTTGCCAGGTGAACAGTATAAGTGAGGAAAGTGTGTTCCCCTGATTGTTTAATACACACGGGACATGTTACCAGGTGAACAGTATAAGTGAGGGCAGTGTGTTCCCCTGATTGTTTAATACTCACGGGACATGTTACCAGGTGAACAGTATAAGTGAGGAGACTGTGTTCCCCTGATGCTTTAATACACCCGGGACATGTTACCAGGTGAACAGTATAAGTGAGGAGAGTGTGATCCAATGATTGTTTAATACTGACGGGATCTGTCACCAGGTGAAGAGTAGAAGTGAGGAGAGTGTGTTCGCCTGATGGTTTAATATACGCGGGACATGTTACCAGGTGAACAGCATAAGTGAAGAGAATGTCTTCCCCTGATTGTTTCATACACACGGGACATGTTACCAGGTGAACAGTATAAGTGAGGAGAGTGTATTCCCCTGATGGTTTAATATATATGGGACATGTTACCAGGTGAACAGTATAAGTGAGGAGACTTTGTTCCCCTGATGGTTTAATATACATGGGACATGTTACCAGGTGAACAGTAGAAGTGAAGAGAGAGTGTTCCCCTGATTGTTTAATACACACGGGACATGTTACCAGGTGAACAGTATAAGTGAGGAGAATGAGTTCCCCTGATGGTTTAATACAAACAGGACATGTCAACAGGTGAACAGTATATGTGAGGAGAGTGTGTTCCCCTGATTGTTTAATACGCACGGGACATGTTACCAGGTGAACAGTATAAGTGAGGAGAGTGTGTACCCCTGATTGTTTAATACACACGGGACATGTTACCAGGTGAACAGGATAAGTGAGGAGAGTGACTTCCCCTGATGGTTTAATACAAACAGGGCATGTGAACAGGTGAACAGGATAAGTGAGGAGAGTGAGTTCCCCTGATTGTTTAATACACACGGGACATGTAACCAAGTGAACACTATAAGTGAGGACAGTGTGTTCCCCTGATTGTTTAATGCACACAGGACATGTTACCAGGTAAACAGCATAAGTGAGGAGAGTGTGTTCCCCTGATGGTTTAATATTCACTGGACATGTTACCAGATGAACAGTCTAAGTGAGGAGAGTGTGTTCCCCTGATGGTTTAATACGCATGGGACATTTCACCAAGTGAACTGTATAAGTGAGGAGAGTGTGTTCCCCTGATGATTTAATGCACAAAGGACATGTTACCAGGTGAACAGTATAAGTGAGGAGAGAGTGTTCTCCTGATGGTTTAATATACACGGGACATGTCACCAGGTGAACAGTATAAGTGCGGAGAGTGTGTTCCCCTGATGGTTTAATATACACGGGAGATGTCACCAGGTGAACAGTATAAGTGCGGAGAGTGTGTTCCCCAGATTGTTTAATACACACGGGACATGTCACCAGGTGAACAGTATAAGTGAGGAGACTGTGTTCCCCTGATTGTTTAATACTCACGGGACATGTTGCCAGGTGAACAGTGTAAGTGAGGAGAGTGTGTTCCCCTGATGGTTTAACACGCACGGGACATGTTACCAGGTGAACAGTATAAGTGAGGAGAGTGTGTTCCCCTGATTGTTTAATACTCACGGGACATGTTGCTAGGTGAACAGTATAAGTGAGGAGAGAGTGTTCCATTGATGGTTTAATGCACACGGGGCATGTTACCAGGTGAACAGTATAAGTGAGGAGAGTGTGTTCCCCTGATTGTTTAATACACACCGGACATGTCACCTGGGGAACAGTATAAGTGAGGTGAGTGTGTTCCCCTGATGGTTTAATATACACGGGACATATTACCAGGTGAACAGTATAAGTGAGGAGAGTGTGTTCCCCTGATTGTTTAATACACACGGGACATGTCAAAAGGTGAACAGTATAAGTGAGGAGAGTGTGTTCCCCTGATTGTTTAATACTCACGGGACATGTTGCCAGGTGAACAGTAAAAGTGAGGAGAGTGCTTTCCCCTGATGGTTTAATATTCACGGGACATGTTGCCAGGTGAACAGTATAAGTGAGGAAAGTGTGTTCCCCTGATCGTTTAACACGCACGGGACATGTTACCAGGTGAACAGTATAAGTGAGGAGAGTGTGTTACCCTGATTGTTTAATACACTCGGGACATGACACCTGGTGAACAGAAAAAGTGAGGAGAGTGTGTTCCCCTGATGGTTTAATATACACGGGACATGTCACCAGGTGAACAGTATAAGTGCGGAGAGTGTGTTCCCCTGATTGTTTAATACACACGGGACATGTCACCAGGTGAACAATATAAGTGAGGAGAGTGTGTTCCCCGGATTGTTTAATACTCACTGGACATGTCACCTGGTGAACAGTATAAGTGAGGAGAGAGTGTGTTCCCCTGATGGTTTAATATACTCGGGACATGTTACCAAGTGAAATGTATAATTGAGGAGAGTGTGTTCCCCTGATGGTTTAATATAGACGGTACATGTCACCAGGTGAACAGTATAAGTGAGGAGATTGTGTTCCCCTGATGGTTTAATATAGACGGGACATGTTCCCAGGTGAACAGTATAAGTGAGGAGAGTGTGTTCCCCTGATGGTTTAATATACACAGGGCATATTACCAGGTGAACAGTACAAGTGAGGAGAGTGTGTTCCCCTTCTGGTTTAATACACACGGGACATGTTACCAGGTGAACAGTATAAGTGAGGAGAGTGAGTTCCCCTGATTGTTTAATACACACGGGACATGTTACCAGGTGAACAGGATAAGTGAGGAGAGTGTCTTCCCCTCATGGTTTAATACTGACGGGACATGTCACCAGATGAACTGTATAAGTGAGGAGAGTGAGTTCCCCTGATTGTTTAATACACACGGGACATGTAACCAAGTGAACAGTATAAGTGAGGAGAGTGTGTTCCCCTGATTGTTTAATGCACACAGGACATGTTACCAGGTGAACAGTGTAAGTGAGGAGAGTGTATTCCCCTGATGGTTTAATATACACACGACATGATACCAGGTGAACAGTATAAGTGAGGAGACAATATTCCCCTGATTGTTTAATACACACGGGACATGTCACCTGGTGAACAGTATAAGTGAGGAGAGTGTGTTCCCCTGATGATTTAATATACACGGGACATGTTACCTGGTGAACAGTATAAGTGAGGAGAGTGTGTTCCCCTGATTGTTTAATACACACGGGACATGTCACCAGGTGAGCAGTATAAGCGAGGAGAATGTGTTCCCCTGATTGTTTAATACTCACGGGACATGTTGCCAGGTGAACAGTATAAGTGAGGAGAGTGTGTTCCCCTGATGGTTTAACACGCACGGGACATGTTACCAGGTGAACAGTATTAGTGAGGAGAGTGTGTTCCCCTGATTGTTTAATACTCACGGGACATGTTGCCAGGTGAACAGGATAAGTGAGGAGAGTGTCTTCCCCTTATGGTTTAATACTGACGGGACATGTCACCAGATGAACAGTATAAGTGAGGAGAGTGAGTTCCCCTGATTGTTTAATACACACGGGACATGTAACCAAGTGAACAGTATAAGTATGGAGAGTGTGTTCCCCTGATTGTTTAATGCACACAGGACATGTTACCAGGTAAACAGCATAAGTGAGGAGATTGTGTTCCCCTGATGGTTTAATACTGATGGGACATTTCCGCAGGTGAACAGTATAAGTGAGGAGAGTGTGTTCCCCTGATTGTTTAATCCTGACGGGACATGTTACCAGGAGAACAGTATAAGTGAGGAGAGTGTGTTCCCCAGATTGTTTAATATGCACAGGACATGTTACCAGGTGAACAGTATAAGTGAGTAGAGTGTGTTCCCCTGATTGTTTAATACACACCGGACATGTCACCTGGGGAACAGTATAAGTGAGGTGAGTGTGTTCCCCTGATGGTTTAATATACACGGGACATATTACCAGGTGAACAGTATAAGTGAGGAGAGTGTGTTCCCCTGATTGTTTAATACACACGGGACATGTCACCAGGTGAACAGTATAAGTGAGGAGAGTGTGTTCCCCTGATTGTTTAATACTCACGGGACATGTTGCCAGGTGAACAGTAAAAGTGAGGAGAGTGCTTTCCCCTGATGGTTTAATATTCACGGGACATGTTGCCAGGTGAACAGTATAAGTGAGGAAAGTGTGTTCCCCTGATCGTTTAACACGCACGGGACATGTTACCAGGTGAACAGTATAAGTGAGGAGAGTGTGTTACCCTGATTGTTTAATACACTCGGGACATGTCACCTGGTGAACAGAAAAAGTGAGGAGAGTGTGTTCCCCTGATGGTTTAATATACACGGGACATGTCACCAGGTGAACAGTATAAGTGCGGAGAGTGTGTTCCCCTGATTGTTTAATACACACGGGACATGTCACCAGGTGAACAATATAAGTGAGGAGAGTGTGTTCCCCTGATTGTTTAATACTCACGGGACATGTCACCTGGTGAACAGTATAAGTGAGGAGAGAGTGTGTTCCCCTGATGGTTTAATATACTCGGGACATGTTACCAAGTGAAATGTATAATTGAGGAGAGTGTGTTCCCCTGATGGTTTAATATAGACGGTACATGTCACCAGGTGAACAGTATAAGTGAGGAGATTGTGTTCCCCTGATGGTTTAATATAGACGGGACATGTTCCCAGGTGAACAGTATAAGTGAGGAGAGTGTGTTCCCCTGATGGTTTAATATACACAGGGCATATTACCAGGTGAACAGTACAAGTGAGGAGAGTGTGTTCCCCTTCTGGTTTAATACACACGGGACATGTTACCAGGTGAACAGTATAAGTGAGGAGAGTGAGTTCCCCTGATTGTTTAATACACACGGGACATGTTACCAGGTGAACAGGATAAGTGAGGAGAGTGTCTTCCCCTCATGGTTTAATACTGACGGGACATGTCACCAGATGAACTGTATAAGTGAGGAGAGTGAGTTCCCCTGATTGTTTAATACACACGGGACATGTAACCAAGTGAACAGTATAAGTGAGGAGAGTGTGTTCCCCTGATTGTTTAATGCACACAGGACATGTTACCAGGTGAACAGTGTAAGTGAGGAGAGTGTATTCCCCTGATGGTTTAATATACACACGACATGATACCAGGTGAACAGTATAAGTGAGGAGACAATATTCCCCTGATTGTTTAATACACACGGGACATGTCACCTGGTGAACAGTATAAGTGAGGAGAGTGTGTTCCCCTGATGATTTAATATACACGGGACATGTTACCTGGTGAACAGTATAAGTGAGGAGAGTGTGTTCCCCTGATTGTTTAATACACACGGGAGATGTCACCAGGTGAGCAGTATAAGCGAGGAGAATGTGTTCCCCTGATTGTTTAATACTCACGGGACATGTTGCCAGGTGAACAGTATAAGTGAGGAGAGTGTGTTCCCCTGATGGTTTAACACGCACGGGACATGTTACCAGGTGAACAGTATTAGTGAGGAGAGTGTGTTCCCCTGATTGTTTAATACTCACGGGACATGTTGCCAGGTGAACAGGATAAGTGAGGAGAGTGTCTTCCCCTTATGGTTTAATACTGACGGGACATGTCACCAGATGAACAGTATAAGTGAGGAGAGTGAGTTCCCCTGATTGTTTAATACACACGGGACATGTAACCAAGTGAACAGTATAAGTATGGAGAGTGTGTTCCCCTGATTGTTTAATGCACACAGGACATGTTACCAGGTAAACAGCATAAGTGAGGAGATTGTGTTCCCCTGATGGTTTAATACTGATGGGACATTTCCGCAGGTGAACAGTATAAGTGAGGAGAGTGTGTTCCCCTGATTGTTTAATCCTGACGGGACATGTTACCAGGAGAACAGTATAAGTGAGGAGAGTGTGTTCCCCAGATTGTTTAATATGCACAGGACATGTTACCAGGTGAACAGTATAAGTGAGTAGAGTGTGTTCCCCTGATTGTTTAATACACACCGGACATGTCACCTGGGGAACAGTATAAGTGAGGTGAGTGTGTTCCCCTGATGGTTTAATATACACGGGACATATTACCAGGTGAACAGTATAAGTGAGGAGAGTGTGTTCCCCTGATTGTTTAATACACACGGGACATGTCACCAGGTGAACAGTATAAGTGAGGAGAGTGTGTTCCCCTGATTGTTTAATACTCACGGGACATGTTGCCAGGTGAACAGTAAAAGTGAGGAGAGTGCTTTCCCCTGATGGTTTAATATTCACGGGACATGTTGCCAGGTGAACAGTATAAGTGAGGAAAGTGTGTTCCCCTGATCGTTTAACACGCACGGGACATGTTACCAGGTGAACAGTATAAGTGAGGAGAGTGTGTTACCCTGATTGTTTAATACACTCGGGACATGTCACCTGGTGAACAGAAAAAGTGAGGAGAGTGTGTTCCCCTGATGGTTTAATATACACGGGACATGTCACCAGGTGAACAGTATAAGTGCGGAGAGTGTGTTCCCCTGATTGTTTAATACACACGGGACATGTCACCAGGTGAACAATATAAGTGAGGAGAGTGTGTTCCCCTGATTGTTTAATACTCACGGGACATGTCACCTGGTGAACAGTATAAGTGAGGAGAGAGTGTGTTCCCCTGATGGTTTAATATACTCGGGACATGTTACCAAGTGAAATGTATAATTGAGGAGAGTGTGTTCCCCTGATGGTTTAATATAGAAGGTACATGTCACCAGGGGAACAGTATAAGTGAGGAGATTGTGTTCCCCTGATGGTTTAATATAGACGGGACATGTTCCCAGGTGAACAGTATAAGTGAGGAGAGTGTGTTCCCCTGATGGTTTAATATACACAGGGCATATTACCAGGTGAACAGTATAAGTGAGGAGAGTGTGTTCCCATGATGGTTTAACAGGCATGGGACATGTTACCAGGTGAACAGTATAAGTGAGGAGAGTGAGTTCCCCTGATTGTTTAATACACACGGGACATGTTACCAGGTGAACAGGATAAGTGAGGAGAGTGTCTTCCCCTCATGGTTTAATACTGACGGGACATGTCACCAGATGAACTGTATAAGTGAGGAGAGTGAGTTCCCCTGATTGTTTAATACACACGGGACATGTAACCAAGTGAACAGTATAAGTGAGGCGAGTGTGTTCCCCTGATTGTTTAATGCACACAGGACATGTTACCAGGTGAACAGTGTAAGTGAGGAGAGTGTATTCCCCTGATGGTTTAATATACACACGACATGATACCAGGTGAACAGTATAAGTGAGGAGACAATATTCCCCAGATTGTTTAATACACACGGGACATGTCACCTGGTGAACAGTATAAGTGAGGAGAGTGTGTTCCCCTGATGATTTAATATACACGGGACATGTTACCTGGTGAACAGTATTAGTGAGGAGAGTGTGTTCCCCTGATTGTTTAATACTCACGGGACATGTTGCCAGGTGAACAGGATAAGTGAGGAGAGTGTCTTCCCCTTATGGTTTAATACTGACGGGACATGTCACCAGATGAACAGTATAAGTGAGGAGAGTGAGTTCCCCTGATTGTTTAATACACACGGGACATGTAACCAAGTGAACAGTATAAGTATGGAGAGTGTGTTCCCCTGATTGTTTAATGCACACAGGACATGTTACCAGGTAAACAGCATAAGTGAGGAGATTGTGTTCCCCTGATGGTTTAATACTGATGGGTCATTTCCGCAGGCGAACAGTATAAGTGAGGAGAGTGTGTTCCCCTGATTGTTTAATCCTGACGGGACATGTTACCAGGAGAACAGTATAAGTGAGGAGAGTGTGTTCCCCAGATTGTTTAATATGCACAGGACATGTTACCAGGTGAACAGTATAAGTGAGTAGAGTGTGTTCCCCTGATGGTTTAACACGCACTGGACATGTTACCAGGTGAACAGTATAAGTGAGGAGAGTGTGTTCCCCTGATGGTTTAATATACACACGACATGATACCAGGTGAACAGTATAAGTGAGGAGACAATATTCCCCTGATTGTTTAATACACACGGGAAATGTCACCAGGTGAACAGGATAAGTGAGGAGAGTGTGTTCCCCTGATTGTTTAATACACACGGGACATGTCACCTGGTGAACAGTATAAGTGAGGAGAGTGTGATCCCGTGATGGTTTAATATACACGGGACATGTTACCAGGTGAACAGTATAAGTGAGGAGAGCGTGTTCCCCTGATGGTTTAATACGCAGGGGACATTTCACCAAGTGAACTGTATAAGTGAGGAGAGTGTGTTCCCCTGATGATTTAATGCACACAGGACATGTTACCAGGTGAACAGTATAAGTGAGGAGAGAGTGTTCCATTGTTGGTTTAATGCACACGGGACATGTTACCAGGTGAACAGTATAAGTGAGGAAAGTGTGTTCCCCTGATGGTTTAACACGCACGGGACATGTTACCAGGTGAACAGTATAAGTGAGGAGAGTGTGTTCCCCTGATTGTTTAATACACACGGGACATGTCACCTGGTGAACAGTATAAGTGAGGAGAGTGTGATCCCCTGATGGTTTAATATTCACGGGACATGTTACCAGGTGAAAGGTATAATTGAGGAGAGTGTGTTCCCCTGATGGTTTCATATACACGGGACATGTTACCTGGAGAACAGTATATGTGAGGGGAGTGCTTTCCCCTCATGGTTTCATACTCACGGGACATGTTACCAGGTGAACAGCATAATTGAGGAGAGTGTGTTCCCCTGATGGTTTAACACGCACGGGACATTATACCAGGTGAACCGTATAAGTGAGGAGAGTGTGTTCCCCTGATTGTTTAATACACACGGGACATGTTACCTGGTGAACAGTATAAGTGCGGAGAGTGTGTTCCCCTGATTGTTTAATACACACGGGACATGTTGCCAGGTGAACAGTATAAGTGAGGAGAGTGTGTTCCCCTGATGGTTTAACATGCACGGGACATTATACCAGGTGAACAGTATAAGTGAGGAGAGTGTGTTCCCCTGATGGTTTAACACGCACGGGACATTATACCAGGTGAACCGTATAAGTGAGGAGAGTGTGTTCCCCTTATTGTTTAATACACACGGGACATGTTACCTGGTGAACAGTATATGTGAGGGGAGTGCTTTCCCCTGATGGTTTAATATTCACGGGACATGTTGCCAGGTGAAAGGTATAATTGAGGAGAGTGTGTTCCCCTGATGGTTTCATATACACGGGACATGTTACCTGGAGAACAGTATATGTGAGGGGAGTGCTTTCCCCTGATGGTTTAATATTCACGGGACATGTTACCAGGTGAACAGCATAATTGAGGAGAGTGTGTTCCCCTGATCGTTTAATATACACGGGACATGTTACCAGGTGAACAGTGTAAGTGAGGAGAGTGTATTCCCCTGATTGTTTAATACTCACGGGACATGTTGCCAAGTGAACAGTATAAGTGAGGAGAGTGTGTTCCCCTGATGGTTTAACATGCACGGGACATTATACCAGGTGAACAGTATAAGTGAGGAGAGTGTGTTCCCCTGATGGTTTAACACGCACGGGACATTATACCAGGTGAACCGTATAAGTGAGGAGAGTGTGTTCCCCTGATTGTTTAATACACACGGGACATGTTACCTGGTGAACAGTACAATTGAGGAGAGTGTGTTCCCCTGATGGTTTAATATACTCGGGACTTGTTACCAAGTGAAAGGTATAATTGAGGAGAGTGTGTTCCCCTGATGGTTTCATATACACGGGACATGTTACCTGGAGAACAGTATATGTGAGGGGAGTGCTTTCCCCTGATGGTTTAATATTCACGGGACATGTTACCAGGTGAACAGTATAATTGAGGAGAGTGTGTTCCCCTGATTGTTTAATACACACGGGACATGTTGCCAGGTGAACAGTATAAGTGAGGAGAGTGTGTTCCCCTGATGGTTTAACATGCACGGGACATTATTCCAGGTGAACAGTATAAGTGAGGAGAGTGTGTTCCCCTGATGGTTTAACACGCACGGGACATTATACCAGGTGAACCGTATAAGTGAGGAGAGTGTGTTCCCCTGATTGTTTAATACACACGGGACATGTTACCTGGTGAACAGTATATGTGAGGGGAGTGCTTTCCCCTGATGGTTTAATATTCACGGGACATGTTACCAGGTGAAAGGTATAATTGAGGAGAGTGTGTTCCCCTGATGGTTTCATATACACGGGACATGTTACCTGGAGAACAGTATATGTGAGGGGAGTGCTTTCCCCTGATGGTTTAATATTCACGGGACATGTTACCAGGTGAACAGCATAATTGAGGAGAGTGTGTTCCCCTGATCGTTTAATATACACGGGACATGTTACCAGGTGAACAGTGTAAGTGAGGAGGGTGTATTCCCCTGATTGTTTAATACTCACGGGACATGTTGCCAAGTGAACAGTATAAGTGAGGAGAGTGTGTTCCCCTGATGGTTTAACATGCACGGGACATTATACCAGGTGAACAGTATAAGTGAGGAGAGTGTGTTCCCCTGATGGTTTAACACGCACGGGACATTATACCAGGTGAACCGTATAAGTGAGGAGAGTGTGTTCCCCTGATTGTTTAATACACACGGGACATGTTACCTGGTGAACAGTATAATTGAGGAGAGTGTGTTCCCCTGATGGTTTAATATACTCGGGACATGTTACCAAGTGAAAGGTATAATTGAGGAGAGTGTGTTCCCCTGATGGTTTCATATACACGGGACATGTTACCTGGAGAACAGTATATGTGAGGGGAGTGCTTTCCCCTGATGGTTTAATATTCACGGGACATGTTACCAGGTGAACAGTATAATTGAGGAGAGTGTGTTCCCCTGATGGTTTAATATACACGGGACATGTTACCAGGAGAACAGTGTAAGTGAGGAGAGTGTATTCCCCTGATTGTTTAATACTCACGGGACATGTTGCCAAATGAACAGTATAAGTGAGGAGAGTGTGTTCCCCTGATGGTTTAACATGCACGGGACATTATACCAGGTGAACAGTATAAGTGAGGAGAGAGTGTTCCCCTGATGGTTTAACACGCACGGGACATTATACCAGGTGAACCATATAAGTCGGGAGAGTGTGTTCCCCTGATTGTTTAATACACACGGGACATGTTACCTGGTGAACAGTATAATTGAGGAGAGTGTGTTCCCCTGATGGTTTAATATACTCGGGACATGTTACCAAGTGAAAGGTATAATTGAGGAGAGTGTGTTCCCCTGATGGTTTCATATACACGGGACATGTTACCTGGAGAACAGTATATGTGAGGGGAGTGCTTTCCCCTGATGGTTTAATATTCACGGGACATGTTACCAGGTGAACAGTATAATTGAGGAGAGTGTGTTCCCCTGATGGTTTAATATACACGGGACATGTTACCAGGTGAACAGTGTAAGTGAGGAGAGTGTATTCCCCTGATTGTTTAATATACCCGGGACATGGCACCAGGTGAGCAGTATAAGTGAGGAGAATGAGTTCCCCTGATTGTTTAATACTCACGGGACATGTTGCCAGGTGAACAGTATAAGTGAGGAGAGTGTGTTCCACTGATGGTTTAACACGCACGGGACATGTTACCAGGTGAAAGGTATAATTGAGGAGAGTGTGTTCCCCTGATGGTTTCATATACACGGGACATGTTACCTGGAGAACAGTATATGTGAGGGGAGTGCTTTCCCCTGATGGTTTAATATTCACGGGACATGTTACCAGGTGAACAGCATAATTGAGGAGAGTGTGTTCCCCTGATCGTTTAATATACACGGGACATGTTACCAGGTGAACAGTGTAAGTGAGGAGAGTGTATTCCCCTGATTGTTTAATACTCACGGGACATGTTGCCAAGTGAACAGTATAAGTGAGGAGAGTGTGTTCCCCTGATGGTTTAACATGCACGGGACATTATACCAGGTGAACAGTATAAGTGAGGAGAGTGTGTTCCCCTGATGGTTTAACACGCACGGGACATTATACCAGGTGAACCGTATAAGTGAGGAGAGTGTGTTCCCCTGATTGTTTAATACACACGGGACATGTTACCTGGTGAACAGTATAATTGAGGAGAGTGTGTTCCCCTGATGGTTTAATATACTCGGGACATGTTACCAATTGAAAGGTATAATTGAGGAGAGTGTGTTCCCCTGATGGTTTCATATACACGGGACATGTTACCTGGAGAACAGTATATGTGAGGGGAGTGCTTTCCCCTGATTGTTTAATATTCACGGGACATGTTACCAGGTGAACAGTATAATTGAGGAGAGTGTGTTCCCCTGATTGTTTAATACACACGGGACATGTTGCCAGGTGAACAGTATAAGTGAGGAGAGTGTGTTCCCCTGATGGTTTAACATGCACGGGACATTATACCAGGTGAACAGTATAAGTGAGGAGAGTGTGTTCCCCTGATGGTTTAACACGCAAAGGACATTATACCAGGTGAACCGTATAAGTGAGGAGAGTGTGTTCCCCTGATTGTTTAATACACACGGGACATGTTACCTGGTGAACAGTATATGTGAGGGGAGTGCTTTCCCCTGATGGTTTAATATTCACGGGACATGTTACCAGGTGAAAGGTATAATTGAGGAGAGTGTGTTCCCCTGATGGTTACATATACACGGGACATGTTACCTGGAGAACAGTATATGTGAGGGGAGTGCTTTCCCCTGATGGTTTAATATTCACGGGACATGTTACCAGGTGAACAGCATAATTGAGGAGAGTGTGTTCCCCTGATGGTTTAACACGCACGGGACATGTTACCAGGTGAACAGTATTAGTGAGGAGAGTGTGTTCCCCTGATTGTTTAATACTCACGGGACATGTTGCCAGGTGAACAGGATAAGTGAGGAGAGTGTCTTCCCCATATGGTTTAATACTGACGGGACATGTCACCAGATGAACAGTATAAGTGAGGAGAGTGAGTTCCCCTGATTGTTTAATACACACGGGACATGTAACCAAGTAAACAGTATAAGTGAGGAGAGTGTGTTCCCCTGATTGTTTAATGCACACAGGACATGTTACCAGGTAAACAGCATAAGTGAGGAGATTGTGTTCCCCTGATGGTTTAATACTGATGGGACATTTCCGCAGGTGAACAGTATAAGTGAGGAGAGTGTGTTCCCCTGATTGTTTAATCCTGACGGGACATGTTACCAGGAGAACAGTATAAGTGAGGAGAGTGTGTTCCCCAGATTGTTTAATATGCACAGGACATGTTACCAGATGAACAGTATAAGTGAGTATAGTGTGTTCCCCTGATGGTTTAACACGCACGGGACATGTTACCAGGTGAACAGTATAAGTGAGGAGAGTGTGTTCCCCTGATGGTTTAATATACACACGACATGATACCAGGTGAACAGTATAAGTGAGGAGACAATATTCCCCTGATTGTTTAATACACACGGGAAATGTCACCAGGTGAACAGGATAAGTGAGGAGAGTGTGTTCCCCTGATTGTTTAATACACACGGGACATGTCACCTGGTGAACAGTATAAGTGAGGAGAGTGTGATCCCGTGATGGTTTAATATACACGGGACATGTTACCAGGTGAACAGTATAAGTGAGGAGAGAGTGTTCCACTGATGGTTTAATATTCACTGGACATGTTACCAGATGAACAGTCTAAGTGAGGAGAGCGTGTTCCCCTGATGGTTTAATATGCACGGGACATGTTACCAGCTGAACAGTATAAGTGAGGAGAGTGTGTTCCCCTGATGGTTTAATACGCAGGGGACATTTCACCAGGTGAACAGAATAAGTGAGGAGAGTGTGTTCCCCTGATGATTTAATGCACACAGGACATGTTACCAGGTGAACAGTATAAGTGAGGAGAGAGTGTTCCATTGATGGTTTAATGCACACGGGACATGTTACCAGGTGAACAGTATAAGTGAGGAAAGTGTGTTCCCCTGATGGTTTAACACGCACGGGACATGTTACCAGGTGAACAGTATAAGTGAGGAGAGTGTGTTCCCCTGATTGTTTAATACACACGGGACATGTCACCTGGTGAACAGTATAAGTGAGGAGAGTGTGATCCCCTGATGGTTTAATATACACGGGACATGTCACCAGGTGTACAGTATAAGTGCGGAGAGTGTGTTCCCCTGATTGTTTAATACACACGGGACATGTCACCAGGTGAACAGTATAAGTGAGGAGAGTATGTTCCCCTGATTGTTTAATACTCACGGGACATGTTGCCAGGTGAACAGTATAAGTGAGGAGAGTGTGTTCCCCTGATGGTTTAACACTCACGGGACATGTTACCAGGTGAACAGTATAAGTGAGGAGAGTGTGTTCCCCTGATTGTTTAGTACTCACGGGACATGTTGCCAGGTGAACAGTATAAGTGAGGAGAGTGTGCTCCCCTGATGGTTTAATATACCCGGGACATGGCACCAGGTGAACAGTGTAAGTGAGGAGAGTGTGTTCCCCTGATGGTTTAACACGCACGGGACATGTTACCAGGTGAACAGTATAAGTGAGGAGAGTGTGTTCCCCTGATGGTTTAACACGCACGGGACATGTTACCAGGTGAACTGTATAAGTGAGGAGAGTGTGTTCCCCTGATTGTTTAATACTCACGGGACATGTTGCCAGGTGAACATTATATTGAGGAGAGTGTGTTCCCCTGATGGTTGAACACGCACGGGACATTAGACCAGGTGAACAGTATAAGTGAGGAGAGTGTGTTCCCCTGATTGTTTAATACACACAGGACATATTACCAGGTGAACAGTATAAGTGAGGAGAGTGTGTTCCCCTGATTGTTTAATACTCACGGGACATGTTACCAGCTGAACAGTATAAGTGAGGAGAGTGTGTTCCCCCGATTGGTTTAACACGCACGGGACATGTTACCAGGTGAACAGTATAAGTGAGGAGATTGTGTTCCACTGATTGTTTAATAGACACGGGACATGTCACCTGGTGAACAGTATAATTGAGGAGAGTGCGTTCCCCTGATGGTTTAATATACTCGGGAAATGTTACCAAGTGAAATGTATAATTGAGGAGAGTGTGTTCCCCTGATGGTTTCATATACACGGGACATGTTACCTGGAGAACAGTATATGTGAGGGGAGTGCTTTCCCCTGATGGTTTAATATTCACGGGACATGTTACCAGGTGAACAGTATAATTGAGGAGAGTGTGTTCCCCTGATGGTTTAATATACACGGGACATGTTACCAGGTGAACAGTGTAAGTGAGGAGAGTGTATTCCCCTGATTGTTTAATATACCCGGGACATGGCACCAGGTGAACAGTATAAGTGAGGAGAGTGTGTTCCCCTGATGGTTTAACACACACGAGACATGTTAACAGGTGAACAGTATAAGTGAGGAGAGTGTGTTCCCCTGATGGTTTAACACGCACGGGACATGTTACCAGGTGAACAGTATAAGTGAGGAGAGTGTGTTCCCCTGATTGTTTAATACTCACGAGACATGTTGCCAGGTGAACTGTATAAGTGAGGAGAGTGTGTTCCCCTGATGGTTTAACACGCACGGGACATTATACCAGGTGAACAGTATAAGTGAGGAGAGTGTGTTCCCCTGATTGTTTAATACACACAGGACATATTACCAGGTGAACAGTATAAGTGAGGAGAGTGTGTTCCCCTGATGGTTTAACACGCAGGGGACATGTTACCAGGTGAAGAGTATAAGTGAGGAGAGTGAGTTCCCCTGATTGTTTAATACTGACGGGACATGTCACCAGGTCAACAGTATAAGTGAGGAGAGTGTGTTCCCCTGATGGTTTAATATACACGGGACATGTTACCAGGTGAACAGTATAAGTGAGGAGGGTGAGTTCCCCTGATTGTTTAATACTGACGGGACATGTCACCAGGTCAACAGTATAAGTGAGGAGAGTGCGTTCCCCTGATTGTTTAATACTCACGGGACATGTTGCCAGGTGAACAGTATAAGTGAGGAGAGTGTGTTCCGCTGATGGTTTAATATACCCGGGACAAGTCAGCAGGTGAACAGTATAATAGAGGAGAGTGTGTTCCCCTGATTGTTTAATACTGACGGGACATGTCACCAGGTGAACAGTATAAGTGAGGAGAGTGTGTTCCCCTGATGGTTTAATGCACACGGGACATGTTACCAGGTGAACAGGATAAGTGAGGAGAGTGCTTTCCCCTGATGGTTTAATATTCACGGGACATGTTACCAGGTGAATAGTATAAGTGAGGAGAGTGAGTTCCCCTGATGGTTTAATACACACTGGACATGTTACCAGGTGAACAGTATAAGTGAGGAGAAGGTGTTCCCCTGATGGTTTAATATACACGGGACATGTTACCAGGTGAACAGTATAAGTGAGGAGAGTGAGTTCCCCTGATTGTTTAATACTGACGGGACATGTCACCAGGTCAACAGTATAAGTGAGGAGAGTGTGTTCCCCTGATTGTTTAATACTCACGGGACATGTTGCCAGGTGAACAGTATAAGTGAGGAGAGTGTGTTCCGCTGATGGTTTAATATACCCGGGACAAGTCAGCAGGTGAACAGTGTAATTGAGGAGAGTGTGTTCCCCTGATTGTTTCATACTGACGGGACATGTCACCAGGTGAACAGAAGAAGTGAGGAGAGTGTGTTCCCCTGATGGTTTAATGCACACGGGACATGTTACCAGGTGAACAGGATAAGTGAGGAGAGTGCTTTCCCCTGATGGTTTAATATTCACGGGACATGTTACCAGGTGAATAGTATAAATGAGGAGAGTGTGTTCCTCTGATGGTTTAATACACACAGGACATGTTACCAGGTGAACAGTATAAGTGAGGAGAAGGTGTTCCCCTGATGGTTTAATTTTCACAGGACATGTTGCCAGGTGAACAGTATAAGTGAGGAGAGTGTGTTCCCCTGATTGTTTAATACTCACGGGAAATGTTGCCAGGTGAACAGTATAAGTGAGGAGAGTGTCTTCCCCTGATGGTTTAACACGCACGGGACATGTTACCAGGTGAACAGTATAAGTGAGGAGAGTGTGTTCCCCTGATTGTTTAATACTCACGGGACATGTTGCCAGGTGAACAGTATAAGTGAGGAGAGTGTGTTCCCCTGATGGTTTAACACGCGCGGGACATTATACCAGGTGAACAGTATAAGTGAGGAGAGTGTGTTTCCCTGATGGTTTAACACGCACGGGACATTATACCAGGTGAACAGTATAAGTGAGGAGAGTCTGTTCCCCTGATTGTTTAATACACACGGGACATGTTACCAGGTGAACAGTATAAGTGAGGAGACAGTGTTCCCCTGATGCTTTAATACACCCGGGACATGTTACCAGGTGAACAGTATAAGTGAGGAGAGTGTGATCCAATGATTGTTTAATACTGACGGGATGTGTCACCAGCTAAAGAGTAGAAGTGAGGAGAGTGTGTTCGCCTGATGGTTTAATATACGCGGGACATGTCACCAGGTGAACAGCATAAGTGAAGAGAATGTGTTCCCCTGATTGTTTCATACACACGGGACATGTTACCAGGTGAACAGTATAAGTGAGGAGAGTGTGTTCCCCTGATGGTTTAATATACATGGGACATGTTACCAGGTGAGCAGTATAAGTGAGGAGACTTTGTTCCCCTGATGGTTTAATATACATGGGACATGTTACCAGGTGAACAGTCGAAGTGAAGAGAGAGTGTTCCCCTGATTGTCTAATACACACGGGACATGTTACCAGGTGAACAGTATAAGTGAGGAGAGTGAGTTCCCCTGATGGTTTAATACAAACAGGACATGTCAACAGGTGAACAGTATATGTGAGGAGAGTGTGTTCCCCTGATTGTTTAATACACACGGGACATGTTACCAGGTGAACAGGATAAGTGAGGAGAGTGAGTTCTCTGATGGTTTAATACAAACAGGACATGTCAACAGGTGAACAGTATAAGTGAGGAGAGTGTGTTCCCCTGATTGTTTAACACGCACGGGTCATGTCACCAGGTGAACAGTATAAGTGAGGAGAGTGTCTTCCCCTTATGGTTTAATACTGACGGGACATGTCACCAGATGAACAGCATAAGTGAGGAGAGTGAGTTCCCCTGATTGTTTAATACACACGGGACATGTAACCAAGTGAACAGTATAAGTGAGGACAGTGTGTTCCCCTGATTGTTTAATGCACACAGGACATGTTACCAGGTAAACAGCATAAGTGAGGAGAGTGTGTTTCCCTGATGGTTTAATATTCACTGGACATGTTACCAGATGAACAGTCGAAGTGAGGAGAGTGTGTTCCCCTGATGGTTTAATACGCATGGGACATTTCACCAAGTGAACTGTATAAGTGAGGAGAGTGTGTTCCCCTGATGATTTAATGCACACAGGACATGTTACCAGGTGAACAGTATAAGTGAGGAGAGAGTGTTCCCCTGATGGTTTAATATACACGGGACATGTCACCAGGTGAACAGTATAACTGCGGAGAGTGTGTTCCCCTGATGGTTTAATATACACGGGGCATGTCACCAGGTGAACAGTATAAGTGTGGAGAGTGTGTTCCCCTGATGGTTTAATACACACGGGACATGTCACCTGGTGAACAGTATAAGTGAGGAGAGTGTGTTCCCCTGACTGTTTAATACTCACGGGACATGTTGCCAGGTGAACAGTATAAGTGAGGAGAGTGTGTTCCCCTGATGGTTTAACACGCACGGGACATGTTACCAGGTGAACAGTATAAGTGAGGAGAGAGTGTTCCATTGATGGTTTAATGCACACGGGACATGTTACATGGTGAACAGTATAAGTGAGGAGAGTGTGTTCCCCTGATGGTTTAATATACACGGGACATATTACCAGGTGAACAGTATAAGTGAGGAGAGTGTGTTCCCCTGATTGTTTAATACACACGGGACATGTCACCAGGTGAACAGTATAAGTGAGGAGAGTGTGTTCCCCTGACTGTTTAATACTCACGGGACATGTTGCCAGGTGAACAGTATAAGTGAGGAGAGTGTGTTCCCCTGATGGTTTAACACGCACGGGACATCTTACCAGGTGAACAGTATAAGTGAGGAGAGAGTGTTCCATTGATGGTTTAATGCACACGGGACATGTTACATGGTGAACAGTATAAGTGAGGAGAGTGCTTTCCCCTGATGGTTTAATATTCACGGGACATGTTGCGAGGTGAACAGTACAAATGAGGAAAGTGTGTTCCCCTGATTGTTTAACACGCGTGGGACATGTTACCATTTGAACAGTATAAGTGAGGAGAGTGTGTTCCCCTGATTGTTTAATACACTCGGGACATGTCACCTGGTGAACAGAAAAAGTGAGGAGAGTGTATTCCCCTGATGGTTTATATACACGGGACATGTCACCAGGTGAACAGTATAAGTGAGGAGAGTGTGTTCCCCTGATTGTTTAATACTCACGGGACATGTCACCTGGTGAACAGTATAAGTGAGGAGAGAGTGTGTTCCCCTGATGGTTTAATATACTCGGGACATGTTACCAAGTGAAATGTATAATTGAGGAGAGTGTGTTCCCCTGACGGTTTAATATAGACGGTACAAGTCACCAGTTGAACAGTATAAGTGAAGAGATTTGGTTCCCCTGATGGTTTAATATAGACTGGACATGTTCCCAGGTGAACAGTATAAGTGAGGAGAGTGTGTTCCCCTGATGGTTTAATATACACAGGGCATATTACCAGGTGAACAGTACAAGTGAGGAGAGTGTGTTCCCCTTATGGTTTAATACACACGGGACATGTTACCAGGTGAACAGTATAAGTGAGGAGAGTGAGTTCCCCTGATTGTTTAATACACACGGGACATGTTACCAGGTGAACAGGATAAGTGAGGAGAGTGTCTTCCCCTCATGGTTTAATACTGACGGGACATGTCACCAGATGAACTATATAAGTGAGGAGAGTGAGTTCCCCTGATTGTTTAATACACACGGGACATGTAACCAAGTGAACAGTATAAGTGAAGAGAGTGTGTTCCCCTGATTGTTTAATGCACACAGGACATGTTACCAGGTAAACAGCATAAGTGAGGAGATTGTGTTCCCCTGATGGTTTAATACTGATGGGACATTTACGCAGGTGAACAGTATAAGTGAGGAGAGTGTGTTCCCCTGATGGTTTAATACACACAGGACATGTCAACAGGTGAACAGTATAAGTGAGGAGAGTGAGTTCCCCTGATTGTTTAATCCTGACGGGACATTTTACCAGGAGAACAGTATAAGTGAGGAGAGTGGGTTCCCCTGATTGTTTAATATGCACGGGACATGTCACCAGGTGAACAATATAAGTGAGGAGAGTGTGTTCCCCTCATGGTTTAACACGCACGGGACATGTTACCAGGTGAACAGTATAAGTGAGGAGAGAGTGTTCCATTGATGGTTTAATGCACACGGGACATGTTACATGGTGAACAGTATAAGTGAGGAGAGTGTGTTCCCCTGATGGTTTAATATACACGGGACATATTACCAGGTGAACAGTATAAGTGAGGAGAGTGTGTTCCCCTGATTGTTTAATACACACGGGACATGTCACCAGGTGAACAGTATAAGTGAGGAGAGTGTGTTCCCCTGACTGTTTAATACTCACGGGACATGTTGCCAGGTGAACAGTATAAGTGAGGAGAGTGTGTTCCCCTGATGGTTTAACACGCACGGGACATCTTACCAGGTGAACAGTATAAGTGAGGAGAGAGTGTTCCATTGATGGTTTAATGCACACGGGACATGTTACATGGTGAACAGTATAAGTGAGGAGAGTGCTTTCCCCTGATGGTTTAATATTCACGGGACATGTTGCGAGGTGAACAGTACAAATGAGGAAAGTGTGTTCCCCTGATTGTTTAACACGCGTGGGACATGTTACCATTTGAAAAGTATAAGTGAGGAGAGTGTGTTCCCCTGATTGTTTAATACACTCGGGACATGTCACCTGGTGAACAGAAAAAGTGAGGAGAGTGTATTCCCCTGATGGTTTATATACACGGGACATGTCACCAGGTGAACAGTATAAGTGAGGAGAGTGTGTTCCCCTGATTGTTTAATACTCACGGGACATGTCACCTGGTGAACAGTATAAGTGAGGAGAGAGTGTGTTCCCCTGATGGTTTAATATACTCGGGACATGTTACCAAGTGAAATGTATAATTGAGGAGAGTGTGTTCCCCTGATGGTT
This sequence comes from Heterodontus francisci, assembly GCF_036365525.1. Taxonomy (NCBI): domain Eukaryota; kingdom Metazoa; phylum Chordata; class Chondrichthyes; order Heterodontiformes; family Heterodontidae; genus Heterodontus; species Heterodontus francisci. The sequence goes on from NW_027141820.1 coordinate 5,293,354, forward strand.
TAATATAGACGGTACAAGTCACCAGTTGAACAGTATAAGTGAAGAGATTTGGTTCCCCTGATGGTTTAATATAGACTGGACATGTTCCCAGGTGAACAGTATAAGTGAGGAGAGTGTGTTCCCCTGATGGTTTAATATACACAGGGCATATTACCAGGTGAACAGTACAAGTGAGGAGAGTGTGTTCCCCTTATGGTTTAATACACACGGGACATGTTACCAGGTGAACAGTATAAGTGAGGAGAGTGAGTTCCCCTGATTGTTTAATACACACGGGACATGTTACCAGGTGAACAGGATAAGTGAGGAGAGTGTCTTCCCCTCATGGTTTAATACTGACGGGACATGTCACCAGATGAACTATATAAGTGAGGAGAGTGAGTTCCCCTGATTGTTTAATACACACGGGACATGTAACCAAGTGAACAGTATAAGTGAAGAGAGTGTGTTCCCCTGATTGTTTAATGCACACAGGACATGTTACCAGGTAAACAGCATAAGTGAGGAGATTGTGTTCCCCTGATGGTTTAATACTGATGGGACATTTACGCAGGTGAACAGTATAAGTGAGGAGAGTGTGTTCCCCTGATGGTTTAATACACACAGGACATGTCAACAGGTGAACAGTATAAGTGAGGAGAGTGAGTTCCCCTGATTGTTTAATCCTGACGGGACATTTTACCAGGAGAACAGTATAAGTGAGGAGAGTGGGTTCCCCTGATTGTTTAATATGCACGGGACATGTCACCAGGTGAACAATATAAGTGAGGAGAGTGTGTTCCCCTCATGGTTTAACACGCACGGGACATGTTACCAGGTGAACAGTATAAGTGAGGAGAGTATGTTCCCCTGATGGTTTAACACGCACGGGACATGTTACCAGGTGAACAGTATAAGTGAGGAGAGTGTGTTCCCCTGATTGTTTAATACACACGGGACATGTCACCTGGTGAACAGTATAAGTGAGGAGAGTGTGTTCCCCTGATGGTTTAATATACACGGGACATGTTACCTGGTGAACAGTATAAGTGAGGAGAGTGTGTTCCCCTGATTGTTTAATACACACGGGACATGTCACCAGGTGAGCAGTATAAGTGAGGAGAATGTGTTCCCCTGCTTGTTTAAGACTCACGGGACATGTTGCCAGGTGAACAGTATAAGTGAGGAGAGTGTGTTCCCCTGATGGTTTAACACGCACGGGACATGTTACCAGGTGAACAGTATAAGTGAGGAGAGTGTGTTCCCCTGATTGTTTAATACTCACGGGACATGTTGCCAGGTGAACAGTATAAGTGAGGAGAGTGTGTTCACCTGATGGTTTAACACGCACGGGACATTATACCAGGTGAACAGTATAAGTGAGGAGAGTGTGTTCCCCTGATGGTTTAACACGCACGGGACATTATACCAGGTGAACAGTATAAGTGAGGAGAGAGTGTTCCCCTGATTGTTTAATACACACGGGACATGTCACCTGGTGAACAGTATAATTGAGGAGAGTGTGTTCCCCTGATGGTTTAATATACTCGGGACATGTTAGCAAGTGAAAGGTATAATTGAGGAGAGTGTGTTCCCCTGATGGTTTCATATAAACGGGACATGTTACCTGGAGAACAGTATATGTGAGGGGAGTGCTTTCCCCTGATGGTTTAATATTCACGGGACATGTTACCAGGTGAACAGTATAATTGAGGAGAGTGTGTTCCCCTGATGGTTTAATATACACGGGACATGTTACCAGGTGAACAGTGTAAGTGAGGAGAGTGTATTCCCCTGATTGTTTAATATACCCGGGACATGGCACCAGGTGAACAGTATAAGTGAGGAGAGTGTGTTCCCCTGATTGTTTAATACACACGGGACATGTCACCTGGTGAACAGTATAAGTGAGGAGAGTGTGTTCCCCTGATGGTTTAATTCTCACGGGACATGTTGCCAGGTGAACAGTATAAGTGAGGAAAGTGTGTTCCCCTGATGGTTTAACACGCACGGGACATGTTACCAGGTGAACAGTATTAGTGAGGAGAGTGTGTTCCCCTGATTGTTTAATACTCACGGGACATGTTGCCAGGTGAACAGTATAAGTGAGGAGAGGGTGTTCCCCTGATGGTTTAACACGCACGGGACATTATACCAGGTGAACAGTATAAGTGAGGAGAGTGTGTTCCCCTGATGGTTTAACACGCACGGGACATTATACCAGGTTAACAGTATAAGTGAGGAGAGTGTGTTCCCCTGATTGTTTAATACACACGGGACATGTCACCTGGTGAACAGTATAATTGAGGAGAGTGTGTTCCCCTGATGGTTTAATATACTCGGGACATGTTACCAAGTGAAATGTATAATTGAGGAGAGTGTGTTCCCCTGATGGTTTCATATACACGGGACATGTTACCTGGAGAACAGTATAAGTGAGGGGAGTGCTTTCCCCTGATGGTTTAATATTCATTGGACATATAACCAGGTGAACAGTATAATTGAGGAGAGTGTGTTCCCCTGATGGTTTAATATACACGGGACATGTTACCAGGTGAACAGTGTAAGTGAGGAGAGTGTATTCCCCTGATTGTTTAATATACCCGGGACATGGCACCAGGTGATCAGTGAAAGTGAGGAGAGTGTGTTCCCCTGATGGTTTAACACGCACGGGACATGTTACCAGGTGAACAGTATAAGTGAGGAGAGTGTGTTCCCCTGATGGTTTAACACGCACGGAACATGTTACCAGGTGAACAGTATAAGTGAGGAGAGTGTGTTCCCCTGATTGTTTAATACTCACGGGACATGTTGCCAGGTGAACAGTATATTCGGGAGAGTGTGTTCGCCTGATGGTTTAACACGCACGGGACATTATACCAGGTGAACAGTATAAGTGAGGAGAGTGTGTTCCCCTGATTGTTTAATACTCACGCAACATGTTACCAGCTGAACAGTATAAGTGAGGAGAGTGTGTTCCCCTGATGGTTTAACACGCACGGGACATGTTACCAGGTGAACAGTATATGTGAGGAGATTGTGTTCCCCTGATTGTTTAATACACACGGGACATGTCACCTGGTGAACAGTATAATTGAGGAGAGTGTGTTGCCCTGACGGTTTAATATACTCGGGAAATGTTACCAAGTGAAATGTATAATTGAGGAGAGTGTGTTCCCCTGATGGTTTCATATACACGGGACATGTTACCTGGAGAACAGTATATGTGAGGGGAGTGCTTTCCCCTGATGGTTTAATATTCACGGGACATGTTACCAGGTGAACAGTATAATTGAGGAGAGTGTGTTCCCCAGATGGTTTAATATACACGGGACATGTTACCAGGTGAACAGTGTAAGTGAGGAGAGTGTATTCCCCTGATTGTTTAATATACCCGGGACATGGCACCAGGTGAACAGTATAAGTGAGGAGAGTGTGTTCCCCTGATGGTTTAACACACACGAGACATGTTAACAGGTGAACAGTATAAGTGAGGAGAGTGTGTTCCCCTGATGGTTTAACACGCACGGGACATGTTACCAGGTGAACAGTATAAGTGAGGAGAGTGTGTTCCCCTGATTGTTTAATACTCACGGGACATGTTGCCAGGTGAACAGTATAAGTGAGGAGAGTGTGTTCCCCTGAATGTTTAACACGCACGGGACATTATACCAGGTGAACAGTATAAGTGAGGAGAGTGTGTTCCCCTGATTGTTTAATACTCACGGGACATGTTGCCAGGTGAACAGTATAAGTGAGGAGAGTGTGTTCCCCTGATTGTTTAATACACACAGGACATATTACCAGGTGAACAGTATAAGTGAGGAGAGTGTGTTCCCCTGATTGTTTAATACTCACGGGACATGTTACCAGCTGAACAGTATAAGTGAGGAGAGTGTGTTCCCCTGATGGTTTAACACGCACGGGACATGTTACCAGGTGAAGAGTATAAGTGTGGAGAGTGAGTTCCCCTGATTGTTTAATACTGACGGGACATGTCACCAGGTCAACAGTATAAGTGAGGAGAGTGTGTTCCCCTGATTGTTTAATACTCACGGGACATGTTGCCAGGTGAACTGTATAAGTGAGGAGAGTGTGTTCCGCTGATGGTTTAATATACCCGGGTCAAGTCAGCAGATGAACAGTATAATTGAGGAGAGTGTGTTCCCCTGATTGTTTAATACTGACGGGACATGTCACCAGGTGAACAGTATAAGTGAGGAGAGTGTGTTCCCCTGATGGTTTAATGCACACGGGACATGTTACCAGGTGAACAGGATAAGTGAGGAGAGTGCTTTCCCCTGATGGTTTAATATTCACGGGACATGTTACCAGGTGAATAGTATAAGTGAGGAGACTGTGTTCCTCTGATGGTTTAATACACACAGGACATGTTACCAGGTGAACAGTATTAGTGAGGAGAAGGTGTTCCCCTGATGGTTTAATATACACGGGACATGTTACCAGGTGAAAAGTATAAGTGAGGAGAGTGAGTTCCCCTGATTGTTTAATACTGACGGGACATGTCACCAGGTCAACAGTATAAGTGAGGAGAGTGTGTTCCCCTGATTGTTTAATACTCACGGGACATGTTGCCAGGTGAACAGTATAAGTGAGGAGAGTGTGTTCCGCTGATGGTTTAATATACCCGGGACAAGTCAGCAGGTGAACAGTATAATTGAGGAGAGTGTGTTCCCCTGATTGTTTAATACTGACGGGACATGTCACCAGGTGAACAGTATAAGTGAGGAGAGTTTGTTCCCCTGATTGTTTAATACTCACGGGACATGTTGCCAGGTGAACAGTATAAGTGAGGAGAGTGTGCTCCCCTGATGGTTTAATGCACTCGGGACATGTTACTAGGTGAACAGGATATGTGAGGAGAGTGCTTTCCCCTGATGGTTTAATATTCACGGGACATGTTACCAGGTGAATAGTATAAGTGAGGAGAGTGTGTTCCTCTGATGGTTTAATACACACAGGACATGTTACCAGGTGAACAGTATAAGTGAGGAGAAGGTGTTCCCCTGATGGTTTAATTTTCACAGGACATGTTGCCAGGTGAACAGTATAAGTGAGGAGAGTGTGTTCCCCTGATTGTTTAATACTCACGGGACATGTTGCCAGGTGAACAGTATAAGTGAGGAGATTGTGTTCCCCTGATGGTTTAACACGCACGGGACATGTTACCAGGTGAACAGTATAAGTGAGGAGAGTGTGTTCCGCTGATGGTTTAATATACCCGGGAAATGTCACCAGGTGAAGAGTATAAGTGAGGAGAGTGTGTTCCCCTGATGGTTTAACACGCACGGGACATGTCACCAAGTGAAGAGTATAAGTGAGGAGAGTGTGTTCCCCTGATTGTTTAATACTCACGGGACATGTTGCCAAGTGAACAGTATAAGTGAGGAGAGTGTGTTCCCGTGATGGTTTAATACACACGGGACATGTCACCTGGTGAACAGTATAAGTGAGGAGAGTGTGTTCCCCTGATGGTTTAATACACACGGTACATGTCACCTGGTGAACAGTATAAATGAGGAGAGTGTGTTCCCCTGATGGTTTAATGTACACGGGACATGTTACCAGGTGAACAGTATAAGTGAGCAGAGTGTGTTCTCCTGAATGTTCAATACACACGGGACATGTCACCTGGTGAGCAGCATAAGTGAGGAGAGTGTGTTCCCCTGATGGTTTAATATACAAAGGACATTTCACCAAGTGAAATGTATAATTGAGGAGATGTGTTCCCCTGATGGTTTAATATACACAGGACATTTCACCAAGTGAAATGTATAATTGATGAGAGTGTGTTCCCCTGATGGTTTAATATACAAGGTTCATGTTACCAGGTGAACAGTATAAGTGAGGAGAGTGCTTTCCCCTGATGGTTTAATATTCACGGGACATGTTACCAGGTGAATAGTATAAGTGAGGAGAAGGTGTTCCCCTGATGGTTTAATTTTCACAGGACATGTTGCCAGGTGAACAGTATAAGTGAGGAGAGTGTGTACCCCTGATTGTTAAATACTCACGGGACATTTTTCCAGGTGAACAGTATAAGTGAGGAGAGTGTGTTCCCCTGATGGTTTAACACGCACGGGACATGTTACCAGGTGAACAGTATAAGTGAGGAGAGTGTGTTCCCCTGATTGTTTAATACTCACGGGACATGTTGCCAGGTGAACAGTATAAGTGAGGAGAGTGTGTTCCCCTGCTGGTTTAACACGCATTGAACATTATACCAGGTGAACTGTATAAGTGAGGAGAGTGTGTTCCCCTGATGGTTTTACACGCACGGGACATTATACCAGGTGAACAGTATAATTGAGGAGAGTGTGTTCCCCTGATTGTTTAATACACACGGGACATGTCACCTGGTGAACAGTATAATTGAGGAGAGTGTGTTCCCCTGATGGTTTAATATACTCGGGACATGTTACCAAGTGAAATGTATAATTGAGGAGAGTGTGTTCCCCTGATGGTTTCATATACACGGGACATGTTACCTGGAGAACAGTATATGTGAGGGGTGTGCTTTCCCCTGATGGTTTAATATTCACGGGACATGTTACCAGGTGAACAGTAGAATTGAGGAGAGTGTGTTCCCCTGATGGTTTAATATACACGGGACATGTTACCAGGTGAACAGTGTAAGTGAGGAGAGTGCATTCCCCTGATTGTTTAATCTACCCGGGACATGGCACCAGGTGAACAGTATAAGTGAGGAGAGTGTGTTCCCCTGATGGTTTAACACGCACGGGACATGTTACCAGGTGAACAGTATAAGTGAGGAGAGTGTGTTCCCCTGATGGTTTAACACACACGGGACATGTTACCAGGTGAACAGTATAAGTGAGGAGAGTGAGTTCCCATGATTGTTTAATACTGACGGGACATGTCACCAGGTCAACAGTGTAAGTGAGGAGAGTGTGTTCCCCTGATGGTTTAATATACACGGGACATGTTACCAGGTGAACAGTATAAGGGAGGAGAGTGAGTTCCCCTGATTGTTTAATACTGACGGAACATGTCACCAGGTCAACAGTATAAGTGAGGAGAGTGTGTTCCCCTGATTGTTTAATACTCACGGGACATGTTGCCAGGTGAACAGTATAAGTGAGGAGAGTGTGTTCCGCTGATGGTTTAATATACCCGGGACAAGTAAGCAGGTGAACAGTATAATTGAGGAGAGTGTGTTCCCCTGATTGTTTAATACTGACGAGACATGTCACCAGGTGAACAGTATAAGTGAGGAGAGTGTGTTCCCCTGATGGTTTAGTGCACACGGGACATGTTACCAGGTGAACAGGAGAAGTGAGGAGAGTGCTTTCCCCTGATGGTTTAATATTCACGGGACATGTTACCAGGTGAATAGTATAAGTGAGGAGAGTGTGTTCCTCTGATGGTTTAATACACAAAGGACATGTGACTAGGTGAACAGTATAAGTGAGGAGAAGGTGTTCCCCTGATGGTTTAATTTTCACAGGACATGTTGCCAGGTGAACAGTATAAGTGAGGAGAGTGTGTTCCCCTGATTGTTTAATAATCACGGGACATGTTGCCAGGTGATCAGTATAAGTGAGGAGAGAGTGTTCCCCTGATGGTTTAACACGCACGGGACATTTTACCAGGTGAACAGTATAAGTGAGGAGAGTGTGTTCCCCTGATTGTTTAATACTCACGGGACATGTTGCCAGGTGAACAGTATAAGTGAGGAGAGTGTGTTCCCCTGATGGTTTAACACGCACGGGACGTTATACCAGGTGAACAGTATAAGTGAGGGGAGTGTGTTCCCCTGATGGTTTTACACGCACGGGACATTATACCAGGTGAACAGCATAAGTGAGGAGAGTGTGTTCCCCTGATTGTTTAATACACACGGGACATGTCACCTGGTGAACAGTATAATTGAGGAGAGTGTGATCCCCTGATGGTTTAATATACTCGGGACATGTTACCAAGTGAAATGTATAATTGAGGAGAGTGTGTTCCCCTGATGGTTTCATATACACGGGACATGTTACCAGGTGAACAGTATAAGTGAGGAGAGTGTGTTCCCCTGATGGTTTAATATACACAGGACATGTTAGCAGGTGAACAGTATAATTGAGGGGAATGTGTTCCCCTGATGGTTTAATATACACGGGACATGTTACCAGGTGAGCTGTATAAGTGAGGAGAGTGTGTTCCCCTGATGGTTTAATACAAACAGGACATGTCAACAGGTGAACAGTATAAGTGAGGAGAGTGTGTTCCCCTGATTGTTAAATACGGACGGGACATGTCACCAGGTGAAGAGTAGAAGTGAGGAGGAGGCTGTTCCCCTGATGGTCTAATATACACGGGACATGTTACCAGGTGAACAGTATATGTGAAGAGAGTGTGTTCCCCTAATGGTTTAATATACATGGGACATGTTACCAGGAGAACAGGAAAGTGAAGAGAGCCTGTTCCCCTGATTGCTTAATACACGTGGGACATGTTACAAGGTGACGAGTATAAGTGTGGAGAATGTGTTCCCCTCATTGTTTAATATACACGGGACATGTTTCCAGGTGAACAGTGTAAGTGAGGAGATTGTTTTCCCCTGATGGTTTAATATACACGGGACATGTTTCCAGGTGAACAGTATAAGTGAGGAGACTGTATTCCCCTGATGGTTCTAATTACACGGGACATGTTAGCAGGTGAACGGTATAAGTGAGGAGAGCGTGTTCCCCTGATGGGTTAATATACACGGGACATGTTACCAGGTGAACAGTATAAGTGAGGAGACTGTATTCCCCTGATGGTTCAATATACACGGGACATGTTAGCAGGTGAACAGGATAAGTGAGGAGAATGTGTTCCCCTCATGGTTTAATATACATGGGACATGTTACCAGGTGAACCGTATAAGTGAGGAGAGTGTGTTCCCCTGATTGTTTAATACACACGGGACATGTTGCCAGGTGAAGAGTATAAGTGAAGAGAGAGTGTTCCCCTGATGGTTTAATATACATGGGACATGATACCAGGTAAACAGGGTAAGTGAGGAGAGTGAGTTCCCCTGATGGTTTAATACAAACAGGACATGTCAACAGGTGAACAGTATAAGTGAGGAGAGTGTGTTCCCCTGATTGTTAAATACGGACGGGACATGTCACCAGGTGAACATTATAAGTGAGGAGAGAGTGTTCCCCTAATGGCGAAACACACACGGGACATGTTACCAGGTGAACAGTAGAAGTGAGGAGAGTGTGTTCCCCTGATGGTTTAATATACACGGGACATGTTACCAGTTGAACAGTATAAGTGAGGAGAGTGCTTTCCCCTGATGGTTTAATATACACGGGAAATGTTACCAGGTGAACAGTATAAGTGAGGAGAGTGTCTTCCCCTGATGGTATAATATACACGGGACATGTTACCAGGTGAACAGTATAAGTGAGGAGAGTGTGTTCCGCTGCTTGTTTAATAATCACGGGAGATGTTACCAGGTGAGCAGTATAAGTGAAGAGAGCGTGTTCCACTGATGGTTTAACACGCACGGGACATGTTACCAGGTGAACAGTATAAGTGAAGAGAGCGTGTTCCCCTGATTGTTTAAGATACGTGGGACATGTTACCAGGTGACGAGTATAAGTGAGGCGAGTGTGTTCACTTGATTGTTTAATACACACGGGACATGTTGCCAGGTGAACAGAAAAGGGAGGAGAGTGTCTTCCCCTGATGGTTTAATACTGACAGGACATGATACCAGGTGAACAGTATAAGTGAGGAGAGTGAGTTCCCCTGATTGTTTAATACACACGGGACATGTAACCAAGTGAACAGTATATGTGAGGAGAGTGTGTTCCCCTGATTGTTTAATACACACGGGACATGTTAGTAGGTGAACAGTATAAGTGAGGAGAGCGTTTTCCCCTGATGGTTTAATATACATGGGACATGTTACCAGGTGAACAGTAGAAGTGAGGAGAGTGTGTTCCCCTGATTGTTTAATACTCACGGGAGATGTTATCAGGTGAACAGTATATGTGAAGAGAGTGTGTTCCCCTGATGGTTTAATATACACAGGACATGTTACCAGGTGACGAGTATAAGTGAGGAGAGTGTGTTCCCCTCATTGTTTAATATACACGGGACATGTTAGTAGGTGAACAGTATAAGTGAGGAGAATGTGTTCCCCTGATGGTTTAATATACACGGGACATGTAAACAGGTGAACAGTATAAGTGAAGAGAGCGTGTTCCCCTGATTGTTTAATATACGTGGGACATGTTACCAGGAGAACAGTATAAGTGAGGAGAGTGTGTTCCCCTCATTGTTTAATATACACGGGACATGTTAGCAGGTGACGAGTATAAGTGAGGAGAGTGTGTTCCCCTCATTGTTTAATATACACGGGACATGTTACCAGGAGAACAGTATAAGTGAGGAGAGTGTGTTCCCCTCATTGTTTAATATACACGGGACATGTTACCAGCTGAACAGTATAAGTGAGGAGAGGGCTTTCCCCTGATGGCTTAATATACACGGGACATGTTACCAGGTGAACAGTATAAGTGAGGAGAGTGTGTTCCCCTGATGGTTTAATATACACAGGACATGTTACCAGGTGAACAGTATAATTGAGGGGAATGTGTTCCCCTGATGGTTTAATATACACGGGACATGGTACCAGGTGAGCAGTATAAGTGAGGAGAGTGAGTTCCCCTGATGGTTTAACACGCACGGGACGTGTCACCAGGTGAAGAGTAGAAGTGAGGAGGAGGCTGTTCCCCTGATGGTCTAATATACACGGGACATGTTACCAGGTGAACAGTATATGTGAAGAGAGTGTGTTCCCCTGATGGTTTAATATACATGGGACATGTTACCAGGAGAACAGGAAAGTGAAGAGAGCCTGTTCCCCTGATTGCTTAATACACGTGGGACATGTTACAAGGTGACGAGTATAAGTGCGGAGAATGTGTTCCCCTCATTGTTTAATATACACGGGACATGTTAGCAGGTGAACAGTATAAGTGAGGAGAATGTGTTCCCCTGATGGTTTAATATACACGGGACATGTTTCCAGGTGAACAGTATAAGTGAGGAGATTGTTTTCCCCTGATGGTTTAATATACACGGGACATGTTTCCAGGTGAACAGTATAAGTGAGGAGACTGTATTCCCCTGATGGTTCTATATACACGGGACATGTTAGCCGGTGAACGGTATAAGTGAGGAGACTGTATTCCCCTGATGGTTCAATATACACGGGACATGTTAGCAGGTGAACAGTATAAGTGAGGAGAATGTGTTCCCCTCATGGTTTAATATACATGGGACATGTTACCAGGTGAACAGTATAAGTGAGGAGAGTAGTTCCCCTGGTGGTTTAACATGCACGGGACATGTTACCAGATCAACAGTATAAGTGAGGCGAGTGTGTTCCCCTGATTGTTTAATACACACGGGACATGTTGCCAGGTGAAGAGTATAAGTGAAGAGAGTGTGTTCCCCTGATGTTTAATATCCATGGGACATGATACCAGGTAAACAGGGTAAGTGAGGAGAGTGAGTTCCCCTGATGGTTTAATACAAACAGGACATGTCAACAGGTGAACAGTATAAGTGAGGAGAGTGTGTTCCCCTGATTGTTAAATACGGACGGGACATGTCACCAGGTGAACATTATAAGTGAGGAGAGAGTTTTCCCCAAATGGCTAAACACACACGGGACATGTTACCAGGTGAACAGTAGAAGTGAGGAGAGTGTGTTCCCCTGATGGTTTAATATACACGGGACATGTTACCAGGTGAACAGTATAAGTGAGGAGAGTGCTTTCCCCTGATGGTTTAATATACACGGGAAATGTTACCAGGTGAACAGTATAAGTGAGGAGAGTGTCTTCCCCTGATGGTATAATATACACGGGACATGTTACCAGGTGAACAGTATAAGTGAGGAGAGTGTGTTCCCCTGCTTGTTTAATAATCACGGGAGATGTTACCAGGTGAGCAGTATAAGTGAAGAGAGCGTGTTCCACTGATGGTTTAACACGCACGGGACATGTTACCAGGTGAACAGTATAAGTGAAGAGAGCGTGTTCCCCTGATTGTTTAATATACGTGGGACATGTTACCAGGTGACGAGTATAAGTGAGGCGAGTGTGTTCCCCTGATTGTTTAATACACACGGGACATGTTGCCAGGTGAACAGAAAAGGGAGGAGAGTGTCTTCCCCTGATGGTTTAATACTGACAGGACATGATACCAGGTGAACAGTATAAGTGAGGAGAGTGAGTTCCCCTGATTGTTTAATACACACGGGACATGTAACCAAGTGAACAGTATATGTGAGGAGAGTGTGTTCCCCTGATTGTTTAATACACACGGGACATGTTAGTAGGTGAACAGTATAAGTGAGGAGAGAGTTTTCCCCTGATGGTTTAATATACAGGGGACATGTTACCAGGTGAACAGTAGAAGTGAGGAGAGTGTGTTCCCCTGATTGTTTAATACTCACGGGAGATGTTATCAGGTGAACAGTATATGTGAAGAGAGTGTGTTCCCCTGATGGTTTAATATACACAGGACATGTTACCAGGTGACGAGTATAAGTGAGGAGAGTGTGTTCCCCTCATTGTTCAATATACACGGGACATGTTAGCAGGTGAACTGTATAAGTGAGGAGAATGTGTTCCCCTGATGGTTTAATATACACGGGACATGTAAACAGGTGAACAGTATAAGTGAAGAGAGCGTGTTCCCCTGATTGTTTAATATACGTGGGACATGTTACCAGGTGAACAGTATAAGTGAGGAGAGTGTGTTCCCCTGATGGTTTATTATACACGGGACATGTTAGCAGGTGAACAGTATAAGTGAGGAGAATGTGTTCCCCTGATGGTTTAATATACATGGGACATGTTACCAGGTGAACAGTATAAGTGAGGAGAGTGTGTTCCCCTCATTGTTTAATATAAACGGGACATGTTTGCAGGTGAACAGTATAAGTGAGGAGAATGTGTTCCCCTGATGGTTTAATATACACGGGACATGTAAACAGGTGAACAGTAAAAGTGAGGTGAGTGTGTTCCCCTGATTGTTAAATATACACGGGACATGTTACCAGGTGAACAGTATAAGTGAGGAGAGTGTGTTCCCCTGATTGTTTAATATACACGGGATATGTTACCAGGTGAACAGTATAAGAGAGGAGAGTGTGTTCCCCTGATTGTTTAATACACAAGGGACATGTTACCAGGTGAACAGAAAAGGGAGGAGAGTTTGTTCCCCTGATGGTTTAATACTGACGGGACATGTCACCAGGTGAACAGTATAAGTGAGGATAGTGTGTTCCCCTGATGGTTTAATATACACAGGTCATGATACCAGGTGAACAGTAGAAGTGAGGAGAGTGAGTTCCCCTGATGGTTTAATATAGACGGGACATGTTAACAGGTGAACAGTATAAGTGCGGAGAATGTGTTCCCCTCATTGTTTAATATACACGGGACATGTTAGCAGGTGAACAGTATCAGTGAGGAGAATGTGTTCCCCTGATGGTTTAATATACACGGGACATGTTTCCAGGTGAACAGTATAAGTGAGGAGATTGTTTTCCCCTGATGGTTTAATATACACGGGACATGTTTCCAGGTGAACAGTATAAGTGAGGAGACTGTATTCCCCTGATGGTTCTATATACACGGGACATGTTAGCAGGTGAACGGTATAAGTGAGGAGACTGTATTCCCCTGATGGTTCAATATACACGGGACATGTTAGCAGGTGAACAGTATAAGTGAGGAGAATGTGTTCCCCTCATGGTTTAATATACATGGGACATGTTACCAGGTGAACAGTATAAGTGAGGAGAGTAGTTCCCCTGGTGGTTTAACATGCACGGGACATGTTACCAGATCAACAGTATAAGTGAGGAGAGTGTGTTCCCCTGATTGTTTAATACACACGGGACATGTTGCCAGGTGAAGAGTATAAGTGAAGAGAGTGTGTTCCCCTGATGTTTAATATACATGGGACATGATACCAGGTAAACAGGGTAAGTGAGGAGAGTGAGTTCCCCTGATGGTTTAATACAAACAGGACATGTCAACAGGTGAACAGTAGAAGTGAGGAGAGTGTGTTCCCCTGATGGTTTAATATGCACGGGACATGTTACCAGGTGAACAGTATAAGTGAGGAGAGTGCTTTCCCCTGATGGTTTAATATACACGGGAAATGTTACCAGGTGAACAGTATAAGTGAGGAGAGTGTCTTCCCCTGATGGTATAATATACACGGGACATGTTACCAGGTGAACAGTATAAGTGAGGAGAGTGTGTTCCCCTGCTTGTTTAATAATCACGGGAGATGTTACCAGGTGAGCAGTATAAGTGAAGAGAGCGTGTTCCACTGATGGTTTAACACGCACGGGACATGTTACCAGGTGAACAGTATAAGTGAAGAGAGCGTGTTCCCCTGATTGTTTAATATACGTGGGACATGTTACCAGGTGACGAGTATAAGTGAGGCGAGTGTGTTCCCCTGATTGTTTAATACACACGGGACATGTTGCCAGGTGAACAGAAAAGGGAGGAGAGTGTCTTCCCCTGATGGTTTAATACTGACAGGACATGAAACCAGGTGAACAGTATAAGTGAGGAGAGTGAGTTCCCCTGATTGTTTAATACACACGGGACATGTAACCAAGTGAACAGTATATGTGAGGAGAGTGTGTTCCCCTGATTGTTTAATACACACGGGACATGTTAGTAGGTGAACAGTATAAGTGAGGAGAGCGTTTTCCCCTGATGGTTTAATATACAGGGGACATGTTACCAGGTGAACAGTAGAAGTGAGGAGAGTGTGTTCCCCTGATTGTTTAATACTCACGGGAGATGTTATCAGGTGAACAGTATATGTGAAGAGAGTGTGTTCCCCTGATGGTTTAATATACACAGGACATGTTACCAGGTGACGAGTATAAGTGAGGAGAGTGTGTTCCCCTCATTGTTCAATATACACGGGACATGTTAGCAGGTGAACTGTATAAGTGAGGAGAATGTGTTCCCCTGATGGTTTAATATACACGGGACATGTAAACAGGTGAACAGTATAAGTGAAGAGAGCGTGTTCCCCTGATTGTTTAATATACGTGGGACATGTTACCAGGTGAACAGTATAAGTGAGGAGAGTGTGTTCCCCTGATGGTTTATTATACACGGGACATGTTAGCAGGTGAACAATATAAGTGAGGAGAATGTGTTCCCCTGATGGTTTAATATACATGGGACATGTTACCAGGTGAACAGTATAAGTGAGGAGAGTGTGTTCCCCTCATTGTTTAATATACACGGGACATGTTTGCAGGTGAACAGTATAAGTGAGGAGAATGTGTTCCCCTGATGGTTTAATATACACGGGACATGTAAACAGGTGAACAGTAAAAGTGAGGTGAGTGTGTTCCCCTGATTGTTAAATATACACGGGACATGTTACCAGGTGAACAGTATAAGTGAGGAGAGTGTGTTCCCCTGATTGTTTAATATACACGGGATATGTTACCAGGTGAACAGTATAAGAGAGGAGAGTGTGTTCCCCTGATTGTTTAATACACAAGGGACATGTTACCAGGTGAACAGAAAAGGGAGGAGAGTTTGTTCCCCTGATGGTTTAATACTGACGGGACATGTCACCAGGTGAACAGTATAAGTGAGGATAGTGTGTTCCCCTGATGGTTTAATATACACAGGTCATGATACCAGGTGAACAGTAGAAGTGAGGAGAGTGAGTTCCCCTGATGGTTTAATATAGACGGGACATGTTAACAGGTGAACAGTATAAGTGAGGGTAGTGTGTTCCCCTGATGGTTTAATATACACGGGACATGTAACCAGGTGAACAGTATAAGTGAAGAGAGTGTGTTCCCCTGATTGTTTAATACACATGGGACATGTTGCCAGGTGAAGAGTATAAGTGAAGAGAGTGTGTTCCCCTGATGGTTTAATATACATGGGGCATGTTACCAGGTGAACAGTGTAATTGAGGAGAGTGTGTCCCCCTGATGGTTTTATATACTCAGGACATGTTACCAGGTGAACAGTGTAAGTGAGGAGTGTGAGTTTCCCCGCTGGTTTAATGCAAACAGGACATGTCAACAGGTGAACAGTATAAGTGAGGAGAGAGTGTTTCCCTAATGGTTTAACACACACGGGACATGTTACCAGTTGAACAGTATAAGTGAGGAGCGTGTGTTCCCCTGATGGTTTATTATACACAGGACATGTCATCAGGTGAACAGTATAAGTGAGGAGAGTGTGTTCCCCTGATGGTTTAATATACACGGGACATGTTACTAGGTGAATAGTATAAGTGAGGAGAGTCCTTTCCCCTGATGGTTTAATATACACGGGACATGTTGCCAGGAGAACAGTATAAGTGAGGAGAGTGTGTTCCCCTGATGGTTTTATATACACGGGACATGTTACCAGGTGAACAGTATAAGTGAGGAGAGTGTGTTCCCCTGATGGTATAATATACAATGGACATGTTACCAGGTGAACAGTATAAGTGAGGAGAGGGCTTACCCATGATGGTTTAATATACACGGGACATGTTCCCAGGTGAACAGTATAAGTGCGGAGACTGTATTCCCCTGATGGTTCAATATACACGGCACATGTTAGCAGGTGAATTGTATAATTGAGGAGAATGTGTTCCCCTGATGGTTTAATATACACGGGACATGTTACCAGGTGAACAGTATAAGTGAGGAGAGTTTGTTCCCCTGATGGTTAAACACGCACGGGACGTGTCACCAGGTGAAGAGTAGAAGTGAGGAGAGTGTATTCCCCTGACGGTTTAATATACATGGGAGATGTTACCACGTGAACAGTATAAGTGAAGAGAGCGTGTTCCCCTGATTGTTTAATATACGTGGGACATGTTACCAGGTGAACAGTATAAGTGAGGATAGGGCTTTCCCCTGATGGTTTAATATACACGGGACAAGTCACCAGGTGAACAGTATAAGTGAGGAGATTGTGTTCCCCTGATGGTTTAATACTGACGGGACATTTCCCCAGGTGCACAGTATAACTGAGGAGAGTGTGTTCCCCTGATGTTTTAATATACACAGGTCATGATACCAGGTGAAAAGTATAAGTGAGGAGAGTGTGTTCCCCTGATGGTATAATATACACGGGACATGTAACCAGGTGAACAGTATAAGTGAGGAGAGGGCTTTCCCCCGATGGTTTAATCTACACGGGACATGTTACCAGGTGAACAGTATAAGTGAGGAGAATGTGTTCCCCTGATGGTTCAATATACACGGGACATGTTACCAGGTGAACAGTATAAGTGAGGAGAGTGTGTTCCGCTGATGGTTTATTATGCGCGGGACATGTTACCAGGTGAACAGTATAAGTGAGGAGAGTGTGTTCCCCTCATTCTTTAATATACACGGGACATGTTTGCAGGAGAACAGTATAAGTGAGGAGAATGTGTTCCCCTGATGGTTTAATATACACGGGTCATGTGAACAGGTGAACAGTAAAAGTGAGGTGAGTGTGTTCCCCTGATTGTTAAATATACACGGGACATGTTACCAGGTGAACAGTATAAGTGAGGAGAGTGTGTTCCCTTGATTGTTTAATATACACGGGATATGTTACCAGGTGAACAGTATAGGTGAGGATCGTGTGTTCCCCTGATGGTTTAATATACACGGGACATGTAACCAGGTGAACAGTATAAGTGAAGAGAGTGTGTTCCCCTGATTGTTTAATGCACATGGGACATGTTGCCAGGTGAAGAGTATAAGTGAAGAGAGTGTGTTCCCCTGATGGTTTAATATACATGGGGCATGTTACCAGGTGAACAATGTAATTGAGGAGAGTGTGTCCCCCTGATGGTTTAATATACTCAGGACTTGTTACCAGGTGAACAGTGTAAGTGAGGAGTGTGAGTTTCCCCGATGGTTTAATGCAAACAGGACATGTCAACAGGTGAACAGTATAAGTGAGGAGTGAGTGTTTCCCTAATGGTTTAACACACACGGGACATGTTACCAGTTGAACAGTATAAGTGAGGAGAGTGTGTTCCCCTGATGGTTTATTATACACAGGACATGTCATCAGGTGAACAGTATATGTGAGGAGAGTGTGTTCCCCTGATGGTTTAATATACACGGGACATGTTACCAGGTGAATAGTATAAGTGAGGAGAGTCCTTTCCCCTGATGGTTTAATATACACGGGACATGTTGCCAGGAGAACAGCATAAGTGAGGAGAGTGTGTTCCCCTGATGGTTTAATATACACGGGACATGTTACCAGGTGAACAGTATAAGTGAAGAGAGTGTGTTCCCCTGATGGTATAATATACACGGGACATGTTACCAGGTGAACAGTATAAGTGAGGAGAGGGCTTACCCATGATGGTTTAATATACACGGGACATGTTCCCAGGTGAACAGTATAAGTGCGGAGACTGTATTCCCCTGATGGTTCAATATACACGGCACATGTTAGCAGGTGAATTGTATAATTGAGGAGAATGTGTTCCCCTGATGGTTTAATATACACGGGACATGTTAACAGGTGAACAGTATAAGTGAGGAGAGTTTGTTCCCCTGATGGTTAAACACGCACGGGACGTGTCACCAGGTGAAGAGTAGAAGTGAGGAGAGTGTGTTCCCCTGATGGTTTAATATACATGGGAGATGTTACCACGTGAACAGTATAAGTGAAGAGAGCGTGATCCCCTGATGGTTTAATATACGTGGGACATGTTACCAGGTGACGAGTATAAGTGAGGAGAGTGTGTTCCCCTCATTGTTTAATATACACGGGACATGTTACCAGGTGAACAGTATAAGTGAGGAGAGGGCTTACCCCTGATGGTTTAATATACACGGGACAAGTCACCAGGTGAACAGTATAAGTGAGGAGATTGTGTTCCCCTGATGGTTTAATACTGACGGGACATTTCCCCAGGTGCACAGTATAAGTGAAGAGAGTGTGTTCCCCTGATTGTTTAATACACACGGGACATGTTGACAGGTGAAGAGTATAAGTGAAGAGAGTGTGTTCCCCTCATTGTTTAATATACACGGGACATGTTAGCAGGTGAACAGTATCAGTGAGGAGAATGTGTTCCCCTGATGGTTTCATATACACGGGACATGTAAACAGGTGAACAGTATAAGTGAGGAGAGTGCGTTCCCCTGATTGTTAAATATACACGGGACATGTTACCAGCTGAACAGTATAAGTGAGGAGAGTGTGTTCCCCTGATGGTTTAATATACACGGGACATGTTGCCAGGTGAACAGTATAAGTGAGGAGAGTGTTTTCCCCATATGGTTTAATATACACGGGACAAGTCACCAGGTGAACAGTATAAGTGAGGAGATTGTGTTCCCCTGATGGTTTAATACTGACGGGACATTTCCCCAGGTGAACAGTATAAGTGAGGAGAGTGAGTTCCCCTGATGGTTTAATACAAACAGGACATGTCAACATTTGAACAGTATAAGTGAGGAGAGGGCTTTCCCCCGATGGTTTAATCTACACGGGACATGTTACCAGGTGAACAGTATAAGTGAGGAGAATGTGTTCCCCTGATGGTTCAATATACACGGGACATGTTACCAGGTGAACAGTATAAGTGAGGAGAGTGTGTTCCCCTGATGGTTTAATATGCGCGGGACATGTTACCAGGTGAACAGTATAAGTGAGGAGAGTGTGTTCCCCTGATGTTATAATATACACGGGACATGTTACCAGCTGAACAGTATAAGTGAGGAGAGTGTGTTCACCTGATTGTTTAATGCACACAGGACATGTCACCAGGTGAACAGTATAAGTGAGGAGAGTGTGTTCCCCTGATGGTTTAATATGCACGGGACATGTTACCAGGTGAACAGTATGAGTGAGGAGAGTGTGTTCCCCTGATTGTTTAATACACACAGGACATGTCACCAGGTGAACAGTATAAGTGAGGAGAGTGTGTTCCCCTGATGTTATAATATACACGGGACATGTTACCAGCTGAACAGTCTAAGTGAGGAGAGGGCTTTCCCCTGAAGGTTTAATATACACGGGACATGTTACCAGGTGAACAGTATAAGTGAGGAGAGTGTGTTCCCCTGATGGTAAAATATACACGGGACATGTTACCAGGTGAACAGTATAAGTGAGGAGAGTGTGTTTCCCTGATGGTTTAATATACACGGGACATGTTCGCAGGTGAACAGCATAAGTGAGGAGAATGTATTCCCCTGATGGTTTAATATACACGGGACATGTTACCAGGTGAACAGTATAAGTGAGGAGAGTGTGTTCCCCTGATGGTTTAATATACACAGGACATGTTACCAGGTGAACAGTATAAGTGAGGGAATGTGTTCCCCTGATGGTTTAATATACACGGGACATGTTACCAAGTGAAAAGTATAAGTGAGAAGAGTGTGTTCCCCTGATTGTTTAATACTCACGGGACATGTTACCAGGTGAGCAGTATAAGTGAGGAGAGTGTGTTCCCCTGATGGTTTAACACGCAAGGGACGTGTCACCAGGTGAAGAGCAGAAGTGAGGAGGAGTGTGTTCCCCTGATGGTCTAATATACACGGGACATGTTACCAGGTGAACAGTATATGTGAATAGAGTGTGTTCCCCTAATGGTTTAATATACATGGGACATGTTACCAGGTGAACAGTATAAGTGAAGAGAGCCTGTTCCCCTGATTGCTTAATATACGTGGGACATGTTACAAGTTGACGAGTATAAGTGAGGAGAGTGTGTTCCCCTCATTGTTTAATATACACGGGACATGTTAGCAGGTGAACAGTATCAGTGAGGAGAATGTGTTCCCCTGATGGTTTAATATACACAGGACATGTTTCCAGTTGAACAGTATAAGTGAGGAGAGTGTGTTCCCCTGATTGTTAAATATACACGGGACAAGTTACCAGGTGAACAGTATAAGTGAGGAGAGTGTTTTCCCCTGATGGTTTAATATACACGGGCCATGTTACCAGGTGAACAGTATAAGTGAGGAGAGTGTGTTCCCCTGATTGTTTAATACTCACGGGAATTGTAACCAGGAGAGCAGTATAAGTGAGGAGACTGTGTTCCACTGATTGTTTAATGCACACGGGACATGTTACCAGGTGAACAGTATATGTGAAGAGAGTGTGTTCCCCTGATGGTTTAATATACATGGGACATGTTGCCAGGTGAACAGTATAATTGAAAAGAGCTTGCTCCCCTGATTGTTTAATATACGTGGGACATGTTCCCAGGTGACGAGTATAAGTGTGGAGTGTGTGTTCCCCTCATTGTTTAATATACACGGGACATGTTAGCAGGTGAACAGTATCAGTGAGGAGAATGTGTTCCCCTGATGGTTTAATATACACGTGACATGCAAACAGGTGAACAGTAAAAGTGAGGTGAGTGTGTTCCCCTGATTGTTAAATATACACGGGACATGTTACCAGGTGAACAGTATAAGTGAGGAGAGTATGTTCCCCTGAAGGTTTAATATGCACGGGACATGTTACCAGGTGAACAGTATAATTGAGGAGAGTGTGTTCCCCTGATTGTTTAATACACACAGGACATGTCACCAGGTGAACAGTATAAGTGAGGAGTGTGTGTTCCCCTGATGTTATAATATACACGGGACATGTTACCAGCTGAACAGTCTAAGTGAGGAGAGGGCTTTCCCCTGAAGGTTTAATATACACGGGACATGTTACCAGGTGAACAGTATAAGTGAGGAGAGTGTGTTCCCCTGATGGTATAATATACAATGGACATGTTACCAGGTGAACAGTATAAGTGAGGAGAGTGTGTTTCCCTGATGGTTTAATATACACAGGACATGTTACCAGGTGAACAGTATATGTGAGGGGAATGTGTTCCCCTGATGGTTTAATATACATGGGACATGTTACCAGGTGAAAAGTATAAGTGAGGAGAGTGTGTTCCCCTGATTGTTTAATACTCACGGGACATGTTACCAGGTGAGCAGTATAAGTGAGGAGAGTGTGTTCCCCTGATGGTTTAACACGCACGGGACGTGTCACCAGGTGAAGAGTAGAAGTGAGGAGGAGTGTGTTCCCCTGATGGTCCAATATACACGGGACATGTTACCAGGTGAACAGTATATGTGAAGAGAGTGTGTTCCCCTGAGGGTTTAATATACATGGGACATGTTACCAGGTGAACAGTATAAGTGAAGAGAGCCTGTTCCCCTGATTGCTTAATATACGTGGGACATGTTACAAGGTGACGAGTAGAAGTGAGGAGAGTGTGTTCCCCTCATTGTTTAATATACACGGGACATGTTAGCAGGTGAACAGTATCAGTGAGGAGAATGTGTTCCCCTGATGGTTTAATATACACGGGACATGTTTCCAGTTGAACAGTATAAGTGAGGAGAGTGTGTTCCCCTGATTGTTAAATATACACGGGACAAGTTACCAGGTGAACAGTATAAGTGAGGAGAGTGTGTTCCCCTGATTTTTAATATACACGGGACATGTTACCAGGTGAACAGTATAAGTGAGGAGAGTGTTTTCCCCTGATGATTTAATATACACGGGCCATGTTACCAGGTGAACAGTATAAGTGAGGAGAGTGTGTTCCCCTGATTGTTTAATACTCACGGGAATTGTTACCAGGAGAGCAGTATAAGTGAGGAGGGTGTGTTCCACTGATTGTTTAATACACACGGGACATGTTGCCAGGTGAACAGTATATGTGAAGAGAGTGTGTTCTCCTGATGGTTTAATATACATGGGACATGTTGCCAGGTGAACAGTATAATTGGAAAGAGCGTGTTCCCCTGATTGTTTAATATACGTGGGACATGTTCCCAGGTGACGAGTAGAAGTGTGGAGTGTGTGTTCCCCTCATTGTTTAATATACACGGGACATGTTAGCAGGTGAACAGTATGAGTGAGGAGAATGTGTTCCCCTGATGGTTTAATATACACGGGACATGTAAACAGGTGAACAGTAAAAGTGAGGTGAGTGTGTTCCCCTGATTTATAAATATACACGGGACATGTTACCAGGTGAACAGTATAAGTGAGGTGAGTATGTTCCCCTGATGGTTTAATATACACGGGACATGTTGCCAGGTGAACAGTATAAGTGAGGGGAGTGTGTTCCCCTGATTGTTTAATATACGTGGGACATGTTCCCAGGTGACGAGTATAAGTGTGGAGTGTGTGTTCCTCTCATTGTTTAATATACACGGGACATGTTAGCAGGTGAACAGTATCAGTGAGGAGAATGTGTTCCCCTGATGGTTTAATATACACGGGACATGTAAACAGGTAAACAGTAAAAGTGAGGTGAGTGTGTTCCCCTGATTGTTAAATATACACGGGACATGTTACCAGGTGAACAGTATAGGTGAGGAGAGTATGCTCCCCTGATGGTTTAATATACACGGGACATGTTGCCAGGTGAACAGTATAAGAGAGGGGAGTGTGTTCCCCTTATGGTTTAATATACACGGGACTTATTACCAGGTGAACAGTATAAGTGAGGAGAGGGCTTTCCCCTGATGGTTTATAATACACGAGACACGTTACCAGGTGAAAGATATAAGTGAGGACAGTGAGTTCCCCTGATGGTTTAATACACACAGGACATGTTACCAGGTGAACAGTGTAAGTGAGGAGAGTGAGTTCCCCTGATGGTTTAATACAAACAGGACATGTAACCAGGTGAACAGTATAAGTGAGGAGAGTGTGTTCCCCTGATTGTTAAATACGGACGGGACATGTCACCAGGTGAACAGTATAAGTGAGGCAGTGTGTTCCCCTGATGGATTAAAACACACGACATGTCAACAGGTGAACAGTCTAAGTGAGGAGAGTGTGTTTCCCTGATGGTTTAATATACACGGGACATGTAACCAGGTGAACAGTATAAGTGAAGAGAGTGTGTTCCCCTGATTGTTCAATACACATGGGACATGTTGCCAGGTGAAGAGTATAAGTGAAGAGAGTGTGTTCCCCTGATGGTTTAATATACTCAGGACATGTTACCAGGTGAACAGTGTAAGTGAGGAGTGTGAGTTTCCCCGATGGTTTAATGCAAACAGGACATGTCAACAGGTGAACAGTATAAGTGAGGAGAGAGTGTTTCCCTAATGGTTTAACACACACGGGACATGTTACCAGTTGAACAGTATAAGTGAGGAGAGTGTGTTCCCCTGATGGTTTATTATACACAGGACATGTCATCAGGTGAACAGTATAAGTGAGGAGAGTGTGTTCCCCTGATGGTTTAATATACACGGGACATGTTACCAGGTGAATAGTATAAGTGAGGAGAGTCCTTTCCCCTGATGGTTTAATATACACGGGACATGTTGCCAGGAGAACAGTATAAGTGAGGAGAGTGTGTTCCCCTGATGGTTTAATATACACGGGACATGTTACCAGGTGAACAGTGTAAGTGAGGAGAGTGTGTTCCCCTGATGGTATAATATACACGGGACATGTTACCAGGTGAACAGTATAAGTGAGGAGAGGGCTTACCCATGATGGTTTAATATACATGGGACATGTTCCCAGGTGAACAGTATAAGTGCGGAGACTGTATTCCCCTGATGGTTCAATATATACGGCACATGTCAGCAGGTGAATTGTATAATTGAGGAGAATGTGTTCCCCTGATGGTTTAATATACACGGGACATGTTACCAGGTGAACAGTATAAGTGAGGAGAGTTTGTTCCCCTGATGGTTAAACACGCACGGGACGTGTCACCAGGTGAAGAGTAGAAGTGAGGAGAGTGTGTTCCCCTGATGGTTTAATATACATGGGAGATGTTACCACGTGAACAGTATAAGTGAAGAGAGCGTGTTCACCTGATGGTTTAATATACGTGGGACATGTTACCAGGTGACGAGTATAAGTGAGGAGAGTGTGTTCCCCTCATTGTTTAAGATACACGGGACATGTTACCAGGTGAACAGTATAAGTGAGGAGAGGGCTTTCCCCTGATGGTTTAATATACACGGGACAAGTCACCAGGTGAACAGTATAAGTGAGGAGTGTGTGTTCCCCTGATGTTATAATATACACGGGGCATGTTACCAGCTGAACAGTCTAAGTGAGGAGAGGGCTTTCCCCTGAAGGTTTAATATACACGGGACATGTTACCAGGTGAACAGTATAAGTGAGGAGAGTGTGTTCCCCTGATGGTATAATATACAATGGACATGTTACCAGGTGAACAGTATAAGTGAGGAGAGTGTGTTTCCCTGATGGTTTAATATACACAGGACATGTTACCAGGTGAACAGTATAAGTGAGGGGAATGTGTTCCCCTGATGGTTTAATATACACGGGACATGTTACCAGGTGAAAAGTATAAGTGAGGAGAGTGTGTTCCCCTGATTGTTTAATACTCACGGGACATGTTACCAGGTGAGCAGTATAAGTGAGGAGAGTGTGTTCCCCTGATGGTTTATTATACACAGGACATGTCATCAGGTGAACAGTATAAGTGAGGAGAGTGTGTTCCCCTGATGGTTTTATATACACGGGACATGTTACCAGGTGAATAGTATAAGTGAGGAGAGTCCTTTCCCCTGATGGTTTAATATACACGGGACATGTTGCCAGGAGAACAGTATAAGTGAGGAGAGTGTGTTCCCCTGATGGTTTAATATACACGGGACATGTTACCAGGTGAACAGTATAAGTGAGGAGAGTGTGTTCCCCTGATGGTATAATATACACGGGACATGTTACCAGGTGAACAGTATAAGTGAGGAGAGGGCTTACCCATGATGGTTTAATATACACGGGACATGTTCCCAGGTGAACAGTATAAGTGCGGAGACTGTATTCCCCTGATGGTTCAATATACACGGCACATGTTAGCAGGTGAATTGTATAATTGAGGAGAATGTGTTCCCCTGATGGTTTAATATACACGGGACATGTTACCAGGTGAACAGTATAAGTGAGGAGAGTTTGTTCCCCTGATGGTTAAACACGCACGGAACGTGTCACCAGGTGAAGAGTAGAAGTGAGGAGAGAGTTTTCCCCTGATGGTTTAATGTACACAGTACATGTTACCAGGTGAACAGTATAAGTGAGGAGAGTGTGTTCCCCTCATTGTTTAATACACTGGACATGTTACCATGTGAACAGTATAGGTGAGGATAGTGTGTTCCCCTGATTGTTTAATTTGCACGGGACATGTTACCAGGTGAACATTATAAGTCAGGAGAGTGTGTTCCCCTCATTGTTTAATGCACACAGGACATGATACCAAGTGAACAGTATAGGTGAGGATAGTGTGTTCCCCTGATTGTTTAATATACACGAGACACGTTACCAGGTGAAAGATATAAGTGAGGACAGTGAGTTCCCCTGATGGTTTAATACACACAGGACATGTTACCAGGTGAACAGTGTAAGTGAGGAGAGTGAGTTCCCCTGATGGTTTAATACAAACAGGACATGTAACAAGGTGAACAGTATAAGTGAGGAGAGTGTGTTCCCCTGATTGTTAAATACGGACGGGACATGTCACCAGGTGAACAGTATAAGTGAGGCAGTGTGTTCCCCTGATGGATTAAAACACACGACATGTCAACAGGTGAACAGTCTAAGTGAGGAGAGTGTGTTCCCCTGATGGTTTAATATACACGGGACATGTAACCAGGTGAACAGTATAAGTGAAGAGAGTGTGTTCCCCTGATTGTTCAATACACATGGGACATGTTGCCAGGTGAAGAGTATAAGTGAAGAGAGTGTGTTCCCCTGATGGTTTAATATACATGGGGCATGTTACCAGGTGAACAATGTAATTGAGGAGAGTGTGTCCCCCTGATGGTTTAATATACTCAGGACATGTTACCAGGTGAACAGTGTAAGTGAGGAGTGTGAGTTTCCCCGATGGTTTAATGCAAACAGGACATGTCAACAGGTGAACAGTATAAGTGAGGAGAGAGTGTTTCCCTAATGGTTTAACACACACGGGACATGTTACCAGTTGAACAGTATAAGTGAGGAGAGTGTGTTCCCCTGATGGTTTATTATACACAGGACATGTCATCAGGTGAACAGTATAAGTGAGGAGAGTGTGTTCCCCTGATGGTTTAATATACACGGGACATGTTACCAGGTGAATAGTATAAGTGAGGAGAGTCCTTTCCCCTGATGGTTTAATATACACGGGACATGTTGCCAGGAGAACAGTATAAGTGAGGAGAGTGTGTTCCCCTGATGGTTTAATATACACGGGACATGTTACCAGGTGAACAGTGTAAGTGAGGAGAGTGTGTTCCCCTGATGGTATAATATACACGGGACATGTTACCAGGTGAACAGTATAAGTGAGGAGAGGGCTTACCCATGATGGTTTAATATACACGGGACATGTTCCCAGGTGAACAGTATAAGTGCGGAGACTGTATTCCCCTGATGGTTCAATATATACGGCACATGTCAGCAGGTGAATTGTATAATTGAGGAGAATGTGTTCCCCTGATGGTTTAATATACACGGGACATGTTACCAGGTGAACAGTATAAGTGAGGAGAGTTTGTTCCCCTGATGGTTAAACACGCACGGGACGTGTCACCAGGTGAAGAGTAGAAGTGAGGAGAGTGTGTTCCCCTGATGGTTTAATATACATGGGAGATGTTACCACGTGAACAGTATAAGTGAAGAGAGCGTGTTCCCCTGATGGTTTAATATACGTGGGACATGTTACCAGGTGACGAGTATAAGTGAGGAGAGTGTGTTCCCCTCATTGTTTAATATACACGGGACATGTTACCAGGTGAACAGTATAAGTGAGGAGAGGGCTTTCCCCTGATGGTTTAATATACACGGGACAAGTCACCAGGTGAACAGTATAAGTGAGGAGTGTGTGTTACCCTGATGTTATAATATACACGGGGCATGTTACCAGCTGAACAGTCTAAGTGAGGAGAGGGCTTTCCCCTGAAGGTTTCATATACACGGGACATGTTACCAGGTGAACAGTATAAGTGAGGAGAGTGTGTTCCCCTGATGGTATAATATACAATGGACATGTTACCAGGTGAACAGTATAAGTGAGGAGAGTGTGTTTCCCTGATGGATTAATATACACAGGACATGTTACCAGGTGAACAGTATAAGTGAGGGGAATGTGTTCCCCTGATGGTTTAATATACACGGGACATGTTACCAGGTGAAAAGTATAAGTGAGGAGAGTGTGTTCCCCTGATTGTTTAATACTCACGGGACATGTTACCAGGTGAGCAGTATAAGTGAGGAGAGTGTGTTCCCCTGATGGTTTAATATACACGGGACATGTTACCAGGTGAACAGTATAATTGAGGAGAGTGTGTTCCCCTGATGGTATAATATACACGGGACATGTTACCAGGTGAACAGTATAAGTGAGGAGAGGGCTTACCCATGATGGTTTAATATACACGGGACATGTTCCCAGGTGAACAGTATAAGTGCGGAGACTGTATTCCCCTGATGGTTCAATATACACGGCACATGTTAGCAGGTGAATTGTATAATTGAGGAGAATGTGTTCCCCTGATGGTTTAATATACACGGGACATGTTACCAGGTGAACAGGATAAGTGAGGAGAGTTTGTTCCCCTGATGGTTAAACACGCACGGGACGTGTCACCAGGTGAAGATTAGAAGTGAGGAGAGTGTGTTCCCCTGATGGTTTAATATACATGGGAGATGTTACCACGTGAACAGTATAAGTGAAGAGAGCGTGTTCCCCTGATGGTTTAATATACGTGGGACATGTTACCAGGTGACGAGTATAAGTGAGGAGAGTGTGTTCCCCTCATTGTTTAACATACACGGGACATGTTACCAGGTGAACAGTATAAGTGAGGAGAGGGCTTTACCCTGATGGTTTAATATACACGGGACAAGTCACCAGGTGAACAGTATAAGTGAGGAGTGTGTGTTCCCCTGATGTTATAATATACACGGGGCATGTTACCAGCTGAACAGTCTAAGTGAGGAGAGGGCTTTCCCCTGAAGGTTTAATATACACGGGACATGTTACCAGGTGAACAGTATAAGTGAGGAGAGTGTGTTCCCCTGATGGTATAATATACAATGGACATGTTACCAGGTGAACAGTATAAGTGAGGAGAGTGTGTTTCCCTGATGGTTTAATATACACAGGACATGTTACCAGGTGAACAGTATAAGTGAGGGGAATGTGTTCCCCTGATGGTTTAATATACACGGGACATGTTACCAGGTGAAAAGTATAAGTGAGGAGAGTGTGTTCCCCTGATTGTTTAATACTCACGGGACATGTTACCAGGTGAGCAGTATAAGTGAGGAGAGTGTGTTCCCCTGATGGTTTAACACGCACGGGACGTGTCACCAGGTGAAGAGTAGAAGTGAGGAGGAGTGTGTTCCCCTGATGGTCTAATATACACGGGACATGTTACCAGGTGAACAGTATATGTGAAGAGAGTGTGTTCCCCTGAGGGTTTAATATACATGGGACATGTTACCAGGTGAACAGTATAAGTGAAGAGAGCCTGTTCCCCTGATTGCTTAATATACGTGGGACATGTTACAAGGTGACGAGTATAAGTGAGGAGAGTGTGTTCCCCTCATTGTTTAATATACACGGGACATGTTAGCAGGTGAACAGTATCAGTGAGGAGAATGTGTTCCCCTGATGGTTTAATATACACGGGACATGTTTCCAGTTGAACAGTATAAGTGAGGAGAGTGTGTTCCCCTGATTGTTAAATATACACGGGACAAGTTACCAGGTGAACAGTATAAGTGAGGAGAGTGTGTTCCCCTGATTTTTAATATGCACGGGACATGTTACCAGGTGAACAGTATAAGTGAGGAGAGTGTTTTCCCCTGATGGTTTAATATACACGGGCCATGTTACCAGGTGAACAGTATAAGTGAGGAGAGTGTGTTCCCCTGATTGTTTAATACTCACGGGAATTGTTACCAGGAGAGCAGTATAAGTGAGGAGAGTGTGTTCCAGTGATTGTTTAATACACACGGGACATGTTACCAGGTGAACAGTATATGTGAAGAGAGTGCGTTCCCCTGATGGTTTAATATACATGGGACATGTTGCCAGGTGAACAGTATAATTGGAAAGAGCGTGTTCCCCTGATTGTTTAATATACGTGGGACATGTTCCCAGGTGACGAGTATAAGTGTGGAGTGTGTGTTCCCCTCATTGTTTAATATACACGGGACATGTTAGCAGGTGAACAGTATCAGTGAGGAGAATGTGTTCCCCTGATGGTTTAATATACACGGGACATGTAAACAGGTGAACAGTAAAAGTGAGGTGAGTGTGTTCCCCTGATTGTTAAATATACACGGGACATGTTACCAGGTGAACAGTATAAGTGAGGAGAGTATGTTCCCCTGATGGTTTAATATGCACGGGTCATGTTGCCAGGTGAACAGTATAAGTGAGGGGAGTGTGTTCCCCTGATTGTTTAATATACGTGGGACATGTTCCCAGGTGACGAGTATAAGTGTGGAGTGTGTGTTCCCCTCATTGTTTGATATACACGGGACATGTTAGCAGGTGAACAGTATCAGTGAGGAGAATGTGTTCCCCTGATGGTTTAATATACACGGGACATGTAAACAGGTGAACAGTAAAAGTGAGGTGAGTGTGTTCCCCTGATTGTTAAATATACACGGGACATGTTACCAGGTGAACAGTATAGGTGAGGAGAGTATGTTCCCCTGATGGTTTAATATACACGGGACATGTTGCCAGGTGAACAGTATAAGAGAGGGGAGTGTGTTCCCCTTATGGTTTAATATACACGGGACTTATTACCAGGTGAACAGTATATGTGAGGAGAGGGCTTTCCCCTGATGGTTTAATATACACGAGACACGTTACCAGGTGAAAGATATAAGTGAGGACAGTGAGTTCCCCTGATGGTTTAATACACACAGGACATGTTACCAGGTGAGCAGTGTAAGTGAGGAGAGTGAGTTCCCCTGATGGTTTAATACAAACAGGACATGTAACCAGGTGAACAGTATAAGTGAGGAGAGTGTGTTCCCCTGATTGTTAAATACGGACGGGACATGTCACCAGGTGAACAGTATAAGTGAGGCAGTGTGTTCCCCTGATGGATTAAAACACACGACATGTCAACAGGTGAACAGTCTAAGTGAGGAGAGCGTGTTCCCCTGATGGTTTAATATACACGGGACATGTAACCAGATGAACAGTATAAGTGAAGAGAGTGTGTTCCCCTGATTGTTTAATACACATGGGACATGTTGCCAGGTGAAGAGTATAAGTGAAGAGAGTGTGTTCCCCTGATGGTTTAATATACATGGGGCATGTTACCAGGTGAACAATGTAATTGAGGAGAGTGTGTCCCCCGGATGGTTTAATATACTCAGGACATGTTACCAGGTGAACAGTGTAAGTGAGGAGTGTGAGTTTCCCCGATGGTTTAATGCAAACAGGACATGTCAACAGGTGAACAGTATAAGTGAGGAGAGAGTGTTTCCCTAATGGTTTAACACACACGGGACATGTTACCAGTTGAACAGTATAAGTGAGGAGAGTGTGTTCCCCTGATGGTTTATTATACACAGGACATGTCATCAGGTGAACAGTATAAGTGAGGAGAGTGTGTTCCCCTGATGGTTTAATATACACGGGACATGTTACCAGGTGAATAGTATAAGTGAGGAGAGTCCTTTCCCCTGATGGTTTAATATACACGGGACATGTTGCCAGGAGAACAGTATAAGTGAGGAGAGTGTGTTCCCCTGATGGTTTAATATACACGGGACATGTTACCAGGTGAACAGTATAAGTGAGGAGAGTGTGTTCCCCTGATGGTATAATATACACGGGACATGTTACCAGGTGAACAGTATAAGTGAGGAGAGGGCTTACCCATGATGGTTTAATATACATGGGACATGTTCCCAGGTGAACAGTATAAGTGCGGAGACTGTATTCCCCTGATGGTTCAATATACACGGCACATGGTAGCAGGTGAATTGTATAATTGAGGAGAATGTGTTCCCCTGATGGTTTAATATACACGGGACATGTTACCAGGTGAACAGTATAAGTGAGGAGAGTTTGTTCCCCTGATGGTTGAACACGCACGGGACGTGTCACCAGGTGAAGAGTAGAAGTGAGGAGAGTGTGTTCCCCTGATGGTTTAATATACATGGGAGATGTTACCACGTGAACAGTATAAGTGAAGAGAGCGTGTTCCCCTGATGGTTTAATATACGTGGGACATGTTACCAGGTGACGAGTATAAGTGAGGAGAGTGTGTTCCCCTCATTGTTTAATATACACGGGACATGTTACCAGGTGAACAGTATAAGTGAGGAGAGGGCTTACCCCTGATGGTTTAATATACACGGGACAAGTCACCAGGTGAACAGTATAAGTGAGGAGATTGTGTTCCCCTGATGGTTTAATACTGACGGGACATTTCCCCAGGTGCACAGTATAAGTGAAGAGAGTGTGTTCCCCTGATTGTTTAATACACACGGGACATGTTGACAGGTGAAGAGTATAAGTGAAGAGAGTGTGTTCCCCTCATTGTTTAATATACACGGGACATGTTAGCAGGTGAACAGTATCAGTGAGGAGAATGTGTTCCCCTGATGGTTTCATATACACGGGACATGTAAACAGGTGAACAGTATAAGTGAGGAGAGTGCGTTCCCCTGATTGTTAAATATACACGGGACATGTTACCAGCTGAACAGTATAAGTGAGGAGAGTGTGTTCCCCTGATGGTTTAATATACACGGGACATGTTGCCAGGTGAACAGTATAAGTGAGGAGAGTGTTTTCCCCATATGGTTTAATATACACTGGCCATGTTACCAGGTGAACAGTATAAGTGAGGAGATTGTGTTCCCCTGATGGTTTAATACTGACGGGACATTTCCCCAGGTGAACAGTATAAGTGAGGAGAGTGAGTTCCCCTGATGGTTTAATACAAACAGGACATGTCAACATTTGAACAGTATAAGTGAGGAGAGGGCTTTCCCCCGATGGTTTAATCTACACGGGACATGTTACCAGGTGAACAGTATAAGTGAGGAGAATGTGTTCCCCTGATGGTTCAATATACACGGGACATGTTATCAGGTGAACAGTATAAGTGAGGAGAGTGTGTTCCCCTGATGGTTTAATATGCGCGGGACATGTTACCAGGTGAACAGTATAAGTGAGGAGAGTGTGTTCCCCTGATGTTATAATATACACGGGACATGTTACCAGCTGAACAGTATAAGTGAGGAGAGTGTGTTCACCTGATTGTTTAATGCACACAGGACATGTCACCAGGTGAACAGTATAAGTGAGGAGAGTGTGTTCCCCTGATGGTTTAATATGCACGGGACATGTTACCAGGTGAACAGTATAAGTGAGGAGAGTGTGTTCCCCTGATTGTTTAATACACACAGGACATGTCACCAGGTGAACAGTATAAGTGAGGAGAGTGTGTTCCCCTGATGTTATAATATACACGGGACATGTTACCAGCTGAACAGTCTAAGTGAGGAGAGGGCTTTCCCCTGAAGGTTTAATATACACGGGACATGTTACCAGGTGAACAGTATAAGTGAGGAGAGTGTGTTCCCCTGATGGTAAAATATACACGGGACATGTTACCAGGTGAACAGTATAAGTGAGGAGAGTGTGTTTCCCTGATGGTTTAATATACACGGGACATGTTCGCAGGTGAACAGCATAAGTGAGGAGAATGTATTCCCCTGATGGTTTAATATACACGGGACATGTTACCAGGTGAACAGTATAAGTGAGGAGAGTGTGTTCCCCTGATGGTTTAATATGCACAGGACATGTTACCAGGTGAACAGTATAAGTGAGGGGAATGTGTTCCCCAGATGGTTTAATATACACGGGACATGTTACCAAGTGAAAAGTATAAGTGAGGAGAGTGTGTTCCCCTGATTGTTTAATACTCACGGGACATGTTACCAGGTGAGCAGTATAAGTGAGGAGAGTGTGTTCCCCTGATGGTTTAACACGCACGGGACGTGTCACCAGGTGAAGAGTAGAAGTGAGGAGGAGTGTGTTCCCCTGATGGTCTAATATACACGGGACATGTTACCAGGTGAACAGTATATGTGAATAGTGTGTGTTCCCCTGATGGTTTAATATACATGGGACATGTTACCAGGTGAACAGTATAAGTGAAGAGAGCCTGTTCCCCTGATTGCTTAATATACGTGGGACATGTTACAAGGTGACGAGTATAAGTGAGGAGAGTGTGTTCCCCTCATTGTTTAATATACACGGGACATGTTAGCAGTTGAACAGTATCAGTGAGGAGAATGTGTTCCCCTGATGGTTTAATATACACAGGACATGTTTCCAGTTGAACAGTATAAGTGAGGAGAGTGTGTTCCCCTGATTGTTAAATATACACGGGACAAGTTACCAGGTGAACAGTATAAGTGAGGAGAGTGTGTTCCCCTGATAGTTTAATATACACGGGACATGTTACCAGGTGAACAGTATAGGTGAGGAGAGTGTTTTCCCCTGATGGTTTAATATACACGGGCCATGTTACCAGGTGAACAGTATAAGTGAGGAGAGTGTGTTCCCCTGATTGTTTAATACTCACGGGAATTGTAACCAGGAGAGCAGTATAAGTGAGGAGAGTGTGTTCCACTGATTGTTTAATACACACGGGACATGTTACCAGGTGAACAGTATATGTGAAGAGAGTGTGTTCCCCTGATGGTTTAATATACATGGGACATGTTGCCAGGTGAACAGTATAATTGAAAAGAGCGTGCTCCCCTGATTATTTAATATACGTGGGACATGTTCCCAGGTGACGAGTATAAGTGTGGAGTGTGTGTTCCCCTCATTGTTTAATATACACGGGACATGTTAGCAGGTGAACAGTATCAGTGAGGAGAATGTATTCCCCTAATGGTTTAATATACACGTGACATGCAAACAGGTGAACAGTAAAAGTGAGGTGAGTGTGTTCCCCTGATTGTTAAATATACACGGGACATGTTACCAGGTGAACAGTATAAGTGAGGAGAGTATGTTCCCCTGATGGTTTAATATGCACGGGACATGTTACCAGGTGAACAGTATAATTGAGGAGAGTGTTTTCCCCTGATTGTTTAATACACACAGGACATGTCACCAGGTGAACAGTATAAGTGAGGAGTGTGTGTTCCCCTGATGTTATAATATACACGGGACATGTTACCAGCTGAACAGTCTAAGTGAGGAGAGGGCTTTCCCCTGAAGGTTTAATATACACGGGACATGTTACCAGGTGAACAGTATAAGTGAGGAGAGTGTGTTCCCCTGATGGTATAATATACAATGGACATGTTACCAGGTGAACAGTATAAGTGAGGAGAGTGTGTTTCCCTGATGGTTTAATATACACAGGACATGTTACCAGGTGAACAGTATAAGTGAGGGGAATGTGTTCCCCTGATGGTTTAATATACACGGGACATGTTACCAGGTGAAAAGAATAAGTGAGGAGAGTGTGTTCCCCTGATTGTTTAATACTCACGGGACATGTTACCAGGTGAGCAGTATAAGTGAGGAGAGTGTGTTCCCCTGATGGTTTAACACGCACGGGACGTGTCACCAGGTGAAGAGTAGAAGTGAGGAGGAGTGTGTTCCCCTGATGGTCTAATATACACGGGACATGTTACCAGGTGAACAGTATATGTGAAGAGAGTGTGTTCCCCTGAGGGTTTAATATACATGGGACATGTTACCAGGTGAACAGTATAAGTGAAGAGAGCCTGTTCCCCTGATTGCTTAATATACGTGGGACATGTTACAAGGTGACGAGTATAAGTGAGGAGAGTGTGTTCCCCTCATTGTTTAATATACACGGGACATGTTTCCAGTTGAACAGTATAAGTGAGGAGAGTGTGTTCCCCTGATTGTTAAATATACACGGGACAAGTTACCAGGTGAACAGTATAAGTGAGGAGAGTGTGTTCCCCTGATTTTTAATATACACGGGACATGTTACCAGGTGAACAGTATATGTGAGGAGAGTGTTTTCCCCTGATGGTTTAATATACACGGGCCATGTTACCAGGTGAACAGTATAAGTGAGGAGAGTGTGTTCCCCTGATTGTTTAATACTCACGGGAATTGTTACCAGGAGAGCAGTATAAGTGAGGAGAGTGTGTTCCACTGATTGTTTAATACACACGGGACATGTTACCAGGTGAACAGTATATGTGAAGAGAGTGTGTTCCCCTGATGGTTTAATATACATGGGACATGTTGCCAGGTGAACAGTATAATTGGAAAGAGCGTGTTCCCCTGATTGTTTAATATACGTGGGACATGTTCCCAGGTGACGAGTATAAGTGTGGAGTGTGTGCTCCCCTCATTGTTTAATATACACAGGACATGTTAGCAGGTGAACAGTATCAGTGAGGAGAATGTGTTCCCCTGATGGTTTAATATACACTGGACATGTAAACAGGTGAACAGTAAAAGTGAGGTGAGTGTGTTCCCCTGATTGTTAAATATACACGGGACATGTTACCAGGTGAACAGTATAAGTGAGGAGAGTATGTTCCCCTGATGGTTTAATATACACGGGACATGTTGCCAGGTGAACAGTATAAGTGAGGGGAGTGTGTTCCCCTGATTGTTTAATATACGTGGGACAAGTTCCCAGGTGACGAGTATAAGTGTGGAGTGTGTGTTCCCCTCATTGTTTAATATACACGGGACATGTTAGCAGGTGAACAGTATCAGTGAGGAGAATGTGTTCCCCTGATGGTTTAATATACACGGGACATGTAAACAGGTGAACAGTAAAAGTGAGGTGAGTGTGTTCCCCTGATTGTTAAATATACACGGGACATGTTACCAGGTGAACAGTATAGGTGAGGAGAGTATGTTCCCCTGATGGTTTAATATACACGGGACATGTTGCCAGGTGAACAGTATAAGAGAGGGGAGTGTGTTCCCCTTATGGTTTAATATACACGGGACTTATTACTAGGTGAACAGTATAAGTGAGGAGAGGGCTTTCCCCTGATGGTTTAATATACACGAGACACGTTACCAGGTGAAAGATATAAGTGAGGACAGTGAGTTCCCCTGATGGTTTAATACACACAGGACATGTTACCAGGTGAACAGTGTAAGTGAGGAGAGTGAGTTCCCCTGATGGTTTAATACAAACAGGACATGTAACCAGGTGAACAGTATAAGTGAGGAGAGTGTGTTCCCCTGATTGTTAAATACGGACGGGACATGTCACCAGGTGAACAGTATAAGTGAGGCAGTGTGTTCCCCTGATGGATTAAAACACACGACATGTCAACAGGTGAACAGTCTAAGTGAGGAGAGAGTGTTCCCCTGATGGTTTAACGCGCATAGGACATTTTACCAGGTGAACAGTAGAAGTGAGGAGAGTGTGTTCCCCTGATGGTTTAATATACACAGGTCATGATACCAGGTGAACAGTAAAAGTGAGGAGAGTGAGTTCCCCTGATGGTTTAATATACACGGGACGTGTCACCAGGTGAACAGTATAAGTGAGGAGAGTGAGTTCCCCTGATGGTTTAATATACACGGGACATGTTACCAGGTGAACAGTATAAGTGAGGAGAGTATGTTCCCCTGATGGTTTAATACACACGGGACATGTTGCCAGGTGAAGGGTATAAGTGAAGAGAGTGTGTTCCCCTGATGGTTTAATATACATGGGACATGTTACCAGGTGAACAGTATAAGTGAGGAGAGTGTGTTCCCCTGATGGTTTAACACGCACGGGACGTTTCACCAGGTGAAGAGTAGTAGTGAGGAGAGTGTGTTCCCCTGATTGTTTAATACGCACGGGACATGTTACCAGGTGACGAGTACAAGTGAGGAGAATGTGTTCCACTGATTGTTAAATATACACGGGACATGTTGCCAGGTGAACAGTAAAAGTGAGGAGAGTGATTTTTCTCTGATGGTTTAATATACAAGGGACTTACTACCAGGTGAACAGTATTAGTGAGGAGAGGGCTTTCCCCTGATGGTTTAATATACACGGGACATGTTACCAGGTGAACAGTACAAGAGAGGAGAGTGTGTTCCCCTCATGGTTTATTGCACACAGGACATGTTACCAGGTGAACAGTATAAGTGAGGACAGTGAGTTCCCCTGATGGTTTAATACACACAGGACATGTCAACAGGTGAACAGTATAAGTGAGGTGACAGTGTTCCCCTGATTGTTTAATACACACGGGACATGTTACCAGGTGAACAGAAAAGGGAGGAGAGTGTCTTCCCCTAATGGTTTAATACTGACGGGACATGTCACCAGGTGAACAGTATATGTGAGGAGAGTGTGTTCCCCTGATTGTTTAATACACACGGGACATGTCACCAGTTGAACAGTATAAGTGAGGAGATTGTGTTCCCCTGATGGTTTAACACGTACAGGACATGTTACCCGGTGAACAGTATAAGTGAGGAGAGTGACTTCCCCTGATGGTTTAATATACACGGGACATGTTACCAGGTGAACAGTATAAGTGAGGACAGTGTGTTTCCCTGATGGTGTAATATACACAGGACATGTTACCAGGTGAAAAGTATAAGTGAGGAGAGTGTGTTCCCCTGATAGTTTAATACACACGGGACAGAAAACCAGGTGAACAGTATAGGTGAAGAGAGTGTGTTCCCCTGATTGTTTAATACACACGGGACATGTTGCCAGGTGAAGAGTATAAGTGAAGAGAGTGTGTTCCCCTGTTGGTTTAATATACATGGGACATGTTACCAGGTGAACAGTGTAAGTGAGGAGAGTGAGTTCCCCTGATGGTTTAATACAAACAGGACATGTTACCAGGTGAACAGTGTAAGTGAGGAGAGTGAGTTCCCCTGATGGTTTAATACAAACAGGACATGTTACCAGGTGAACAGTATAAGTGAGGAGAGAGTGTTCCCCTAATGGTTTGACACACACGGGACATGTTACCAGATGAACAGTATAAGTGAGGAGAGTGTGTTCCCCTGATTGTTTATTACACACTTGACATGATACCAGGTGAACAGTATAAGTGAGGAGAGTGTGTTCCCCTGATTGTTTAATATACCCGGGAAATGTTACCCGATGAACAGTATAAGTGAGGAGAGTGAGTTCCCCTGATTGTTTAATATACCCGGGACATGTCATCAGGTGAACAGTATAAGTGAGAAGAGTGTGTTCCCCTGATGGTTTAATATGCACGGGACATGTTACCAGGGGAACAGTATAAGTGAGGAGAGTGTGTTCCCCTGATGGTATAATATACAATGGACATGTTTCCAGGGGAACAGTTTAAGTGAGGAGAGGGCTTACCCATGATGGTTTAATATACACGGGACATGTTCCCAGGTGAACAGTATAAGTGAGGAGAGTGTGTTCCCCTTATATTTTAATATACACGGGACATGTTACCAGACGAACAGTATAAGTGAGGAGAGTGTGTTCCCCTGATGGTTTAATATACACGGGACATGTTACCAGGTGAACAGTAGAAGTGAGGAGAGTGTGTTCCCCTGATGGTTTAAGATACACGGGACTTATTACCAGGTGAACAGTATAAGTGAGGAGAGGGCTTTCCCCTGATGGTTTAATACACACGGGACATGTTACCAGGTGAACAGTATAAGTGAGGAGAGTGTGTTCCACTGATTGTTAAATATACACTGGACATGTCACCAGGTGAACAGTATAAGTGAGGAGAGTGTGTTCCCCAATTGGTTTAACATGCACGGGACATGTTACCAGGTCAACAGTATAAGTGAGGAGAGTGTGTTCCCATGATGGTTTAACAGGCAAGGGACATGTTACCAGGTGAACAGTATAAGTGAGGAGAGTGTGTTCCCCTGATGGTTTAATACGCACGGGACATGTTACCAGGTGAACAGTATAAGTGAGGAGAGTGTGTTCCCCTGATGGTTTAATATACATGGGACATGTTACCAGGTAAACAGTATAAGTGAGGAGAGTGTGTTCCCCTGATGATTTAATACACACGGGACATGTCACCAGGTGAACAGTATAAGTGACGAGACTGTATTCCCCTGATGGTTCAATGTACACGGGACATGTTAGCAGGTGAACAGTATAAGTGAGGAGAGTGTGTTCCCCTGATTGTTTAGTACACACGGGACATGTTACCAGGTGAACAGTATAAGTGAGGAAAGTGTGTTCCTCTGATGGTTTAATGTACCCGGGACATGTTACCAGGTGAACAGTATAAGTGAGGAGAGCGTGTTCCCCTGATTGTTTTATATGCACGGGACATGTTACCAGGTGAAGAGTATAAGTGAGCAGAGTGAGTTCCCCTGATGGTTTAATACACACAGGATATGTCAACAGGTGAACAGTATAAGTGAGGAGAGTGTGTTTCCCTGATGGTTTAATATACACGGGACATGTTAGCAGATGAACAGCATAAGTGAGGAGAATGTGTTCCCCTGATGGTTTAATATACACGGGACATGTTACCAGGTGAAAAGTATAAGTGAGGAGAGTGTGTTCCCCTGATTGTTTAATACTCACGGGACATGTTACCAGGTGACCAGTATAAGTGAGGAGAGTGTGTTTCCCTGATGGTTTAACACGCACGGGACGTGTCACCAGGTGAGGAGTAGAAGTGAGGAGGAGTGTGTTCCCCTGATGGTCTAATATACACGGGACATGTTACCAGGTGAACAGTATATGTGAAGAGAGTGTGTTCCCCTGATGGTTTAAAATGCATGGGACATGTTACCTGGTGAACAGTATAAGTGAAGAGAGCCTGTTCCCCTGATTGCTTAATATACGTGGGACATGTTACAAGGTGACGAGTATAAGTGAGGAGAGTGTGTTCCCCTCATTGTTTAATATACACGGGACATGTTAGCAGGTGAACAGTATCAGTGAGGAGAATGTGTTCCCCTGATGGTTTAATATACACGGGACATGTTTCCAGTTTAACAGAAAAAGTGAGGAGAGTGTGTTCCCCTGATTGTTAAATATACACGGGACAAGTTACCAGGTGAACAGTGTAAGTGAGGAGAGTGTGTTCCCCTGATTGTTTAATATACACGGGACATGTTACCAGGTGAACAGTATAAGTGAGGAGAGTGTTTTCCCCATATGGTTTAATATACACGGGCCATGTTACCAGGTGAACAGTATAAGTGAGGAGAGTGTGTTCCCCTGATTGTTTAATACTCACGGGAGATGTTACCAGGAGAGCAGTATAAGTGAGGAGAGTGTGTTCCAGTGATTGTTTAATACACACGGGACATGTTACCAGGTGAAGAGTATATGTGAAGAGAGTGTGTTCCCCTGATGGTTTAATATACATGGGACATGTTGCCAGGTGAACAGTATAATTGAAAAGAGCGTGATCCCCTGATTGTTTAATATACGTGGGACATGTTCCCAAGGTGACGAGTATAAGTGTGGAGTGTGTGTTCCCCTCATTGTTTAATATCCACGGGACATGTTAGCAGGTGAACAGTATCAGTGAGGAGAATGTGTTCCCCTGATTGTTTAATATACACGGGACATGTAAACAGGTGAACAGTAAAAGGGAGGTGAGTGTCTTCCCCTGATTGTTAAATATACACGGGACATGTTACCAGGTGAACAGTATAAGTGAGGAGAGTATGTTCCCCTGATGGTTTAATATGCACGGGACATGTTGCCAGGTGAACAGTATAAGTGAGGGGAGTGTGTTCCCCTTATGGTTTAATATACACGGGACTTATTACCAGGTGAACAGTATAATTGAGGAGAGGGCTTTCCCCTGATGGTTTAATATACACGAGACACGTTACCAGGTGAAAGATATAAGAGAGGACAGTGAGTTCCCCTGATGGTTTAATACACATAGGACATGTTACCAGGTGAACAGTGTAAGTGAGGAGAGTGAGTTCCCCTGATGGTTTAATACAAACAGGACATGTTACCAGGTGAACAGTAGAAGTGAGGAGAGTGTGTTCCCTGATTGTTAAATACGGACGGGACATGTCACCAGGTGAACAGTATAAGTGAGGGGAGTGTGTTCCCCTGATGGATTAAAACACACGACATGTCAACAGGTGAACAGTATAAGTGAGGAGAGTGTGTTCCCCTGATGGTTTAATATACACAGGTCATGATACCAGGTGAACAGTAAAAGTGAGGAGAGTGAGTTCCCCTGATGGTTTAATATACACGGGACGTGACACCAGGTGAACATTATAAGTGAGGAGAGTGAGTTCCCCTGATGGTATAATATACACGTGACATGTTACCAGGTGAACAGTATAAGTGAAGAGAGTGTTTTCCCCTGATTGTTTAATACACACGGGACATGTTGCCAGGTGAAGGGTATAAGTGAAGAGAGTGTGTTCCCCTGATGGTTTAATATACATGGGACATGTTACCAGGTGAACAGTGTAAGTGAGGAGAGTGAGTTCCCCTGATGGTTTAATACAAACAGGACATGTTACCAGGTGAACAGTGTAAGTGAGGAGAGTGAGTTCCCCTGATGGTTTAATACAAACAGGACATGTTACCAGGTGAACAGTATAAGTGAGGAGAGTGTGTTCCCCTGATTGTTAAATACGGACTGGACATGTCACCAGGTGAACAGTATAAGTGAGGAGAGTGTGTTCCCCTGATGGTTTAATATACACGGGACATGTTACCAGGTGAACAGTAGAAGTGAGGAGAGTGTGTTCCCCTGATGGTTTAATATACACGGGACTTATTACCAGGTGAACAGTATAAGTGAGGAGAGGGCTTTCCCCTGATGGTTTAATACACACGGGACATGTTACCAGGTGAACAGTATAAGTGAGGAGAGTGTGTTCCACTGATTGTTAAATATACACTGGACATGTCATCAGGTGAACAGTATAAGTGAGGAGAGTGTGTTCCCCAATTGGTTTAACATGCACGGGACATGTTACCAGGTCAACAGTATAAGTGAGGAGAGTGTGTTCCCATGATGGTTTAACAGGCAAGGGACATGTTACCAGGTGAACAGTATAAGTGAGGAGAGTGTGTTCCCCTGATGGTTTAATACGCACGGGACATGTTACCAGGTGAACAGTATAAGTGAGGAGAGTGTGTTCCCCTGATGGTTTAATATACATGGGACATGTTACCAGGTAAACAGTATAAGTGAGGAGAGTGTGTTCCCCTGATGATTTAATACACACGGGACATGTCACCAGGTGAACAGTATAAGTGACGAGACTGTATTCCCCTGATGGTTCAATGTACACGGGACATGTTAGCAGGTGAACAGTATAATTGAGGAGAGTGTGTTCCCCTGATTGTTTAGTACACACGGGACATGTTACCAGGTGAACAGTATAAGTGAGGAAAGTGTGTTCCTCTGATGGTTTAATATACCCGGGACATGTTACCAGGTGAACAGTATAAGTGAGGAGAGCGTGTTCCCCTGATTGTTTAATATGCACGGGACATGTTACC
This sequence comes from Heterodontus francisci, assembly GCF_036365525.1. Lineage (NCBI taxonomy): Eukaryota > Metazoa > Chordata > Chondrichthyes > Heterodontiformes > Heterodontidae > Heterodontus > Heterodontus francisci. Next base: position 5,336,846 of record NW_027141820.1, read on the forward strand.
AGGTGAAGAGTATAAGTGAGCAGAGTGAGTTCCCCTGATGGTTTAATACACACAGGACATGTCAACAGGTGAACAGTATAAGTGAGGAGAGTGTGTTTCCCTGATGGTTTAATATACACGGGACATGTTAGCAGATGAACAGCATAAGTGAGGAGAATGTGTTCCCCTGATGGTTTAATATACACGGGACATGTTACCAGGTGAAAAGTATAAGTGAGGAGAGTGTGTTCCCCTGATTGTTTAATACTCACGGGACATGTTACCAGGTGACCAGTATAAGTGAGGAGAGTGTGTTTCCCTGATGGTTTAACACGCACGGGACGTGTCACCAGGTGAGGAGTAGAAGTGAGGAGGAGTGTGTTCCCCTGATGGTCTAATATACACGGGACATGTTACCAGGTGAACATATATGTGAAGAGAGTGTGTTCCCCTGATGGTTTAAAATACATGGGACATGTTACCTGGTGAACAGTATAAGTGAAGAGAGCCTGTTCCCCTGATTGCTTAATATACGTGGGACATGTTACAAGGTGACAAGTATAAGTGAGGAGAGTGTGTTCCCCTCATTGTTTAATATACACGGGACATGTTAGCAGGTGAACAGTATCAGTGAGGAGAATGTGTTCCCCTGATGGTTTAATATACACGGGACATGTTTCCAGTTGAACAGAAAAAGTGAGGAGAGTGTGTTCACCTGATTGTTAAATATACACGGGACAAGTTACCAGGTGAACAGTATAAGTGAGGAGAGTGTGTTCCCCTGATTGTTTAATATACACGGGACATGTTACCAGGTGAACAGTATAAGTGAGGAGAGTGTTTTCCCCTGATGGTTTAATATACACGGGCCATGTTACCAGGTGAAAAGTACAAGTGAGGAGAGTGTGTTCCCCTGATTGTTTAATACTCACGGGAGATGTTACCAGGAGAGCAGTATAAGTGAGGAGAGTGTGTTCCACTGATTGTTTAATACACACGGGACATGTTACCAGGTGAACAGTATATGTGAAGAGAGTGTGTTCCCCTGATGGTTTAATATACATGGGACATGTTGCCAGGTGAACAGTATAATTGAAAAGAGCGTGTTCCCCTGATTGTTTAATATACGTGGGACATGTTCCCAAGGTGACGAGTATAAGTGTGGAGTGTGTGTTCACCTCATTGTTTAATATACACGGGACATGTTAGCAGGTGAACAGTATCAGTGAGGAGAATGAGTTCCCCTGATGGTTTAATATACACGGGACATGTTAACAGGTGAACAGTAAAAGTGAGGTGAGTGTCTTCCCCTGATTGTTAAATATACACGGGACATGTTACCAGGTGAACAGTATAAGTGAGGAGATTATGTTCCCCTGATGGTTTAATATACACGGGACATGTTGCCAGGTGAACAGTATAAGTGAGGGGAGTGTGTTCCCCTTATGGTTTAATATACACGGGACTTATTACCAGGTGAACAGTATAAGTGAGGAGAGGGCTTTCCCCTGATGGTTTAATATACACGAGACACGTTACCAGGTGAAAGATATAAGAGACGACAGTGAGTTCCCCTGATGGTTTAATACACATAGGACATGTTACCAGGTGAACAGTGCAAGTGAGGAGAGTGTTTTCCCCTGATGGTTTAATATACACGGGCCATGTTACCAGGTGAAAAGTATAAGTGAGGAGAGTGTGTTCCCCTGATTGTTTAATACTCACGGGAGATGTTACCAGGAGAGCAGTATAAGTGAGGAGAGTGTGTTCCACTGATTGTTTAATACACACGGGACATGTTACCAGGTGAACAGTATATGTGAAGAGAGTGTGTTCCCCTGATGGTTTAATATACATGGGACATGTTGCCAGGTGAACAGTATAATTGAAAAGAGCGTGTTCCCCTGATTGTTTAATATACGTGGGACATGTTCCCAAGGTGACGAGTATAAGTGTGGAGTGTGTGTTCCCCTCATTGTTTAATATACACGGGACATGTTAGCAGGTGAACAGTATCAGTGAGGAGAATGTGTTCCCCTGATGGTTTAATATACACGGGACATGTTAACAGTTGAACAGTAAAAGTGAGGTGAGTGTCTTCCCCTGATTGTTAAATATATTCGGGACATGTTACCAGGTGAACAGTATAAGTGAGGAGAGTATGTTCCCCTGATGGTTTAATATACACGGGACATGTTGCCAGGTGAACAGTATAAGTGAGGGGAGTGTGTTCCCCTTATGGTTTAATATACACGGGACTTATTACCAGGTGAACAGTATAAGTGAGGAGAGGGCTTTCCCCTGATGGTTTAATATACACGAGACACGTTACCAGGTGAAAGATATAAGAGAGGACAGTGAGTTCCCCTGATGGTTTAATACACATAGGACATGTTACCAGGTGAACAATGTAAGTGAGGAGAGTGAGTTCCCCTGATGGTTTAATACAAACAGGACATGTTACCAGGTGAACAGTAGAAGTGAGGAGAGTGTGTTCCACTGATTGTTAAATACGGACGGGACATGTCACCAGGTGAACAGTATAAGTGAGGGGAGTGTGTTCCCCTGATGGATTAAAACACACGACATGTCAACAGGTGAACAGTATAAGTGAGGAGAGTGTGTTCCCCTGATGGTTTAATATACACAGGTCATGATACCAGGTGAACATAAAAGTGAGGAGAGTGAGTTCCCCTGATGGTTTAATATACACGGGACGTGTCACCAGGTGAACATTATAAGTGAGGAGAGTGAGTTCCCCGAATGGTATAATATACACGTGACATGTTACTAGGTGAACAGTATAAGTGAAGAGAGTGTTTTCCCCTGATTGTTTAATACACACGGGACATGTTGCCAGGTGAAGGGTATAAGTGAAGAGAGTGTGTTCCCCTGATGGTTTAATATACATGGGACATGTTACCAGGTGAACAGTGTAAGTGAGGAGAGTGAGTTACCCTGATGGTTTAATACAAACAGGACATGTTACCAGGTGAACAGTATAAGTGAGGAGAGTGTGTTCCCCTGATTGTTAAATACGGACTGGACATGTCACCAGGTGAACAGTATAAGTGAGGAGAGAGTGTTCCCCTAATGGTTTAACACACACGGGACATGTTACCAGGTGAACAGTATAAGTGAGGAGAGTGTGTTCCCCTGATGGTTTATTTTACACAGGACATGATACCAGGTGGACAGTATAAGTGAGGAGAGTGTGTTCCCCTGATGGTTTAATATACACGGGACATGTTACCAGGTGAACAGTATCAGTGAGGAGAGTGTGTTCCCCTGATGGTATAATATACACGGGACATGTTCCCAGGTGAACAGTATAAGAGAGTAGAGGGCTTACCCATGATGGTTTAATATACACGGGACATGTTACCAGGTGAACAGTATAAGTGAGGAGAGTGTGTTCCCCAGATGGTTTAATATACACGGGACATGTTACCAGGTGAACAGTATAAGTGAGGAGAGTCCTTTCCCCTGATGGTTTAATATACACGGGACATGTTACCAGGAGAACAGTATAAGTGAGGAGAGTGTGTTCCCCTGATGGTATAATATACACGGGACATGTTCCCAGGTGAACAGTATAAGAGAGTAGAGGGCTTACCCATGATGGTTTAATATACACGGGACATGTTACCAGGTGAACAGTATAAGTGAGGAGAGTGTGTTCCACTGATGGTTTAAAATACACGGGACATGTTCCCAGGTGAACAGTATAAGTGAGGAGACTGTATTCCCCTGATGGTTCAATATAAACGGGAAATGTTAGCAGGTGAACAGTATAAGTGAGGAGAATGTGTTCCCCTGATGGTTTAATATACACGGGACATCTAACCAGGTGAACAGTGTAAGTGAGGAGAGTGTGTTCCCCTTATGTTTTAATACACACGGGACATGTTACCAGGTGAACAGTATAAGTGAGGAGAGTGTGTTCCCCTGATTGTTTAATATAAACCGGACATTTCACCAGGTGAACAGTATAAGTGAGGAGTGTGTGTTCCCCTGATGTTTTAATACACACGGGACATTTCACCAGGTGAACAGTATAAGTAAGGAGAGTGTGTTGCCCTTATGTTTTAATACACACGGGACATGATACCAGGTGAACAGTATAAGTGAGGAGAGTTTGTTCCCCTGATTGTTTTTTATGCATGGGACATTTCACCAGGTGAACAGTATAAGTGAGGAGAGTGTGTTCCTCTGATGTTTTAATACACACGGGACATGTTACCAGGTGAACAGTATAAGTGAGGAGAGTGGGTTCCCCTGATGTTTTAATACACACGGGACATTTTGCCAGGTGAACAGTATAAGTGAGGAGAGTGTGTTCCCCAGATTGTTTAATACACATGGGACATGTTACCAGGTGAACAGTGTAAGTGAGGAGAGTGTGTTCCCCTTATGTTTTAATACACACGGGACATGATACCAGGTGAAAAGTATAAGTGAGGAGAGTTTGTTCCCCTGATTGTTTTTTATGCATGGGACATTTCACCAGGTGAACAGTATAAGTGAGGAGAGTGTGTTCCCCTGATGTTTTAATACACACGGGACATGTTACCAGGTGAACAGTATAAGTGAGGAGAGTGGGTTCCCCTGATGTTTTAATACACACTGGACATTTTGCCAGGTGAACAGTATAAGTGAGGAGAGTGTGTTCCACAGATTGTTTAATACACATGGGACATGTTACCAGGTGAACAGTATAAGTGAGGAGAGGGTGTTCCCCTGATGTTTTAATACACACGGGACATGTTACCAGATGAACAGTATAAGTGAGGAGAGTGTGTTCCCCTAATGTTTTAATAGACACGGGACAAGTTACCAGGTGAACAGTATAAGTGAGGAGAGTGTGTTCCCCTGATGGTTTAATACACACGGGACATGTTACCAGGTGAACAGTGTAAGTGAGGAGAGTGTGTTCCCCTGATGGTTTAATATACACGAGACATGTTACCAGGTGAACAGTGTAAGTGAGGAGAGTGTGTTCCCCTGATGGTTTAATACACACGGGACATGTTACCAGGTGAACAGTATAAGTTAGGAGATTGTGTTCCCCTGATTGTTTAATACACACGGGACTTGTTTCCAGGTGAACAGTGTAAGTGAGGAGAGTGTGTTCCCCTGATGGTTTAATATACACGAGACATGTTACCAGGTGAACAGTATAAGTGAGGAGAGTGTGTTCCGTGGATTGTTTAATACACACGGGACATGTTACCAGGTGAACAGTTTAAGTGAGGTGAGCGTGTTCCCCAGATTGTTTAATATACACGGGACATGTTACCAGGTGAACCGTATAAGTGAGGAGAGTGTGTTCCCCAGATTGTTTAATACACACGGGACATGTTACCAGGTGAACAGTATAAGTGAGGGGAGTGTGTTCCCCTGATGGATTAAAACACACGACATGTCAACAGGTGAACAGTATAAGTGAGGAGAGTGTGTTCCCCTGATGGTTTAATATACACAGGTCATGATACCAGGTGAACAGTAAAAGTGAGGAGAGTGAGTTCCGCTGATGGTTTAATATACACGGGACGTGTCACCAGGTGAACAGTATAAGTGAGGAGAGTGAGTTCCCCTGATGGTATAATATACACGTGACATGTTACCAGGTGAACAGTATAAGTGAAGAGAGTGTTTTCCCCTGATTGTTTAATACACACGGGACATGTTGCCAGGTGAAGGGTATAAGTGAAGAGAGTGTGTTCCCCTGATGGTTTAATATACATGGGACATGTTACCAGGTGAACAGTGTAAGTGAGGAGAGTGAGTTCCCCTGATGGTTTAATACAAACAGGACATGTTACCAGGTGAACAGTGTAAGTGAGGAGAGTGAGTTCCCCTGATGGTTTAATACAAACAGGACATGTTACCAGGTGAACAGTATAAGTGAGGAGAGTGTGTTCCCCTGATTGTTAAATACGGACTGGACATGTCACCAGGTGAACAGTATAAGTGAGGAGAGAGTGTTCCCCTAATGGTTTAACACACACGGGACATGTTACCAGGTGAACAGTATAAGTGAGGAGAGTGTGTTCCCCTGATGGTTTATTTTACACATGACATGATAGCAGGTGGACAGTATAAGTGAGGAGAGTGTGTTCCCCTGATGGTTTAATATACACAGGACATGTTACCAGGTGAACAGTATCAGTGAGGAGAGTGTGTTCCCCTGATGGTATAATATACACGGGACATGTTCCCAGGTGAACAGTATAAGAGAGTAGAGGGCTTACCCATGATGGTTTAATATACACGGGACATGTTACCAGGTGAACAGTATAAGTGAGGAGAGTGTGTTCCCCAGATGGTTTAATATACACGGGACATGTTACCAGGTGAACAGTATAAGTGAGGAGAGTCCTTTCCCCTGATGGTTTAATATACACGGGGCATGTTACCAGGAGAACAGTATAAGTGAGGAGAGTGTGTTCCCCTGATGGTATAATATACACGGGACATGTTCCCAGGTGAACAGTATAAGAGAGCAGAGGGCTTACCCATGATGGTTTAATATACACGGGACATGTTACCAGGTGAACAGTATAAGTGAGGAGAGTGTGTTCCACTGATGGTTTAAAATACACGGGACATGTTCCCAGGTGAACAGTATAAGTGAGGAGACTGTATTCCCCTGATGGTTCAATATACACGGGAAATGTTAGCAGGTGAACAGTATAAGTGAGGAGAATGTGTTCCCCTGATGGTTTAATATACACGGGACATCTAACCAGGTGAACAGTGTAAGTGAGGAGAGTGTGTTCCCCTTATGTTTTAATACACACGGGACATGTTACCAGGTGAACAGTATAAGTGAGGAGAGTGTGTTCCCCTGATTGTTTAATATACACGGGACATTTCACCAGGTGAACAGTATAAGTGAGGAGAGTGTGTTCCCCTGATGTTTTAATACACACGGGACATTTCACCAGGTGAACAGTATAAGTGAGGAGAGTGTGTTCCCCTGATGTTTTAATACACACGGGACATGTTACCAGGTGAACAGTATAAGTGAGGAGAGTGGGTTCCCCGGATGTTTTCATACACACGGGACATTTTGCCAGGTGAACAGTATAAGTGAGGAGAGTGTGTTCCCCTGATTGTTTAATATACACGGGACATTTCACCAGGTGAACAGTATAAGTGAGGAGAGTGTGTTCCCCTGATGTTTTAATACACACGGGACATTTCACCAGGTGAACAGTATAAGTGAGGAGAGTGTGTTCCCCTTATGTTTTAATACACACGGGACATGATACCAGGTGAACAGTATAAGTGAGGAGAGTTTGTTCCCCTGATTGTTTTTTATGCATGGGACATTTCACCAGGTGAACAGTATAAGTGAGGAGAGTGTTTTCCCCTGATGTTTTAATACACACGGGACATGTTACCAGGTGAACAGTATAAGTGAGGAGAGTGGGTTCCCCTGATGTTTTAATACACACGGGACATTTTGCCAGGTGAACAGTATAAGTGAGGAGAGTGTGTTCCCCAGATTGTTTAATACACATGGGAAATGTTACCAGGTGAACAGTATAAGTGAGGAGAGGGTGTTCCCCTGATGTTTTAATACACACGGGACATGTTACCAGATGAACAGTATAAGTGAGGAGAGTGTGTTCCCCTAATGTTTTAATAGACACGGGACAAGTTACCAGGTGAACAGTATAAGTGAGGAGAGTGTGTTCCCCTGATGGTTTAATACACACGGGACATGTTACCAGGTGAACAGTGTAAGTGAGGAGAGTGTGTTCCCCTGATGGTTTAATATACACGAGACATGTTACCAGGTGAACAGTGTAAGTGAGGAGAGTGTGTTCCCCTGATGGTTTAATACACACGGGACATGTTACAAGGTGAACAGTGTAAGTGAGGAGAGTGTGTTCCCCTGATGGTTTAATATACACGAGAGATGTTACCAGGTGAACAGTATAAGTTAGGAGATTGTGTTCCCCTGATTGTTTAATACACACGGGACTTGTTTCCAGGTGAACAGTGTAAGTGAGGAGAGTGTGTTCCCCTGATGGTTTAATATACACGAGACATGTTACCAGGTGAACAGTATAAGTGAGGAGAGTGTGTTCCCCTGATTGTTTAATACACACGGGAAATTTTACCAGGTGAACAGTTTAAGTGAGGTGAGCGTGTGCCCCAGATTGTTTAATATACACGGGACATGTTACCAGGTGAACCGTATAAGTGAGGAGAGTGTGTTCCCCAGATTGTTTAATACACACGGGACATGTTACCAGGTGAACAGTATAAGTGAGGGGAGTGTGTTCCCCTGATGGATTAAAACACACGACATGTCAACAGGTGAACAGTATAAGTGAGGACAGTGTGTTTCCCTGATGGTTTAATATACACAGGTCATGATACCAGGTGAACAGTAAAAGTGAGGAGAGTGAGTTCCGCTGATGGTTTAATATACACGGGACGTGTCACCAGGTGAACAGTATAAGTGAGGAGAGTGAGTTCCCCTGATGGTATAATATACACGTGACATGTTACCAGGTGAACAGTATAAGTGAAGAGAGTGTTTTCCCCTGATTGTTTAATACACACGGGACATGTTGCCAGGTGAAGGGTATAAGTGAAGAGAGTGTGTTCCCCTGATGGTTTAATATACATGGGACATGTTACCAGGTGAACAGTGTAAGTGAGGATAGTGAGTTCCCCTGATGGTTTAATACAAACAGGACATGTTACCAGGTGAACAGTGTAAGTGAGGAGAGTGAGTTCCCCTGATGGTTTAATACAAACAGGACATGTTACCAGGTGAACAGTATAAGTGAGGAGAGTGTGTTCCCCTGGTTGTTAAATACGGACTGGACATGTCACCAGGTGAACAGTATAAGTGAGGAGAGAGTGTTCCCCTAATGGTTTAACACACACGGGACATGTTACCCGGTGAACAGTATAAGTGAGGAGAGTGTGTTCCCCTGATGGTTTATTTTACACAGGACATGATACCAGGTGGACAGTATAAGTGAGGAGAGTGTGATCCCCTGATGGTTTAATATACACGGGACATGTTACCAGGTGAACAGTATCAGTGAGGAGAGTGTGTTCCCCTGATGGTATAATATACACGGGACATGTTCCCAGGTGAACAGTATAAGAGAGTAGAGGGCTTACCCATGATGGTTTAATATACACGGGACATGTTACCAGGTGAACAGTATAAGTGAGGAGAGTGTGTTCCCCAGATGGTTTAATATACACGGGACATGTTACCAGGTGAACAGTATAAGTGAGGAGAGTCCTTTCCCCTGATGGTTTAATATACACGGGGCATGTTACCAGGAGAACAGTATAAGTGAGGAGAGTGTGTTCCCCTGATGGTATAATATACACGGGACATGTTCCCAGGTGAACAGTATAAGAGAGTAGAGGGCTTACCCATGATGGTTTAATATACACGGGACATGTTACCAGGTGAACAGTATAAGTGAGGAGAGTGTGTTCCACTGATGGTTTAAAATACACGGGACATGTTCCCAGTTGAACAGTATAAGTGAGGAGACTGTATTCCCCTGATGGTTCAATATACACGGGAAATGTTAGCAGGTGAACAGTATAAGTGAGGAGAATGTGTTCCCCTGATGGTTTAATATACACGGGACATCTAACCAGGTGAACAGTGTAAGTGAGGAGAGTGTGTTCCCCTTATGTTTTAATACACACGGGACATGTTACCAGGTGAACAGTATAAGTGAGGAGAGTGTGTTCCCCTGATTGTTTAATATACACGGGACATTTCACCAGGTGAACAGTATAAGTGAGGAGAGTGTGTTCCCCTGATGTTTTAATACACACGGGACATTTCACCAGGTGAACAGTATAAGTGAGGAGAGTGTGTTCCCCTGATGTTTTAATACACACGGGACATGTTACCAGGTGAACAGTATAAGTGAGGAGAGTGGGTTCCCCTGATGTTTTCATACACACGGGACATTTTGCCAGGTGAACAGTATAAGTGAGGAGAGTGTGTTCCCCTGATTGTTTAATATACACGGGACATTTCACCAGGTGAACAGTATAAGTGAGGAGAGTTTGTTCCCCTGATTGATTTTTATGCATGGGACATTTCACCAGATGAACAGTATAAGTGAGGAGAGTGTGTTCCCCTGATGTTTTAATACACACGGGACATGTTACCAGGTGAACAGTATAAGTGAGGAGAGTGGATTCCCCTGATGTTTTAATACACACGGGACATTTTGCCAGGTGAACAGTATAAGTGAGGAGAGTGTGTTCCCCAGATTGTTTAATACACATGGGACATGTTACCAGGTGAACAGTATAAGTGAGGAGAGGGTGTTCCCCTGATGTTTTAATACACACGGGCCATGTTACCAGATGAACAGTATAAGTGAGGAGAGTGTGTTCCCCTAATGTTTTAATAGACACGGGACAAGTTACCAGGTGAACAGTATAAGTGAGGAGAGTGTGTTCCCGTGATGGTTTAATACACACGGGACATGTTACCAGGTGAACAGTGTAAGTGAGGAGAGTGTGTTCCCCTGATGGTTTAATATACACGAGACATGTTACCAGGTGAACAGTGTAAGTGAGGAGAGTGTGTTCCCCTGATGGTTTAATACACACGGGACATGTTACCAGGTGAACAGTGTAAGTGAGGAGAGTGTGTTCCCCTGATGGTTTAATATACACGAGAGATGTTACCAGGTGAACAGTATAAGTTAGGAGATTGTGTTCCCCTGATTGTTTAATACACACGGGACTTGTTTCCAGGTGAACAGTGTAAGTGAGGAGAGTGTGTTCCCCTGATGGTTTAATATAAACGAGACATGTTACCAGGTGAACAGTATAAGTGAGGAGAGTGTGTTCCCCTGATTGTTTAATACACACGGGAAATGTTACCAGGTGAACAGTGTAAGTGAGGAGAGTGTGTTCCCCTGATTGTTTAATACACACGGGACTTGTTTCCAGGTGAACAGTGTAAGTGAGGAGAGTGTGTTCCCCTGATGGTTTAATATACACGAGAGATGTTACCAGGTGAACAGTATAAGTGAGGAGAGTGTGTTCCCCTGATTGTTTAATACACACGGGAAATGTTACCAGGTGAACAGTTTAAGTGAGGTGAGCGTGTGCCCCAGATTGTTTAATATACACGGGACATGTTACCAGGTGATCCGTATAAGTGAGGAGAGTGTGTTCCCCAGATTGTTTAATACACACGGGACATGTTACCAGGTGAACAGTATAAGTGAGGGGAGTGTGTTCCCCTGATGGATTAAAACACACGACATGTCAACAGGTGAACAGTATAAGTGAGGACAGTGTGTTTCCCTGATGGTTTAATATACACAGGTCATGATACCAGGTGAACAGTAAAAGTGAGGAGAGTGAGTTCCGCTGATGGTTTAATATACACGGGACGTGTCACCAGGTGAACAGTATAAGTGAGGAGAGTGAGTTCCCCTGATGGTATAATATACACGTGACATGTTACCAGGTGAACAGTATAAGTGAAGAGAGTGTTTTCCCCTGATTGTTTAATACACACGGGACATGTTGCCAGGTGAAGGGTATAAGTGAAGAGAGTGTGTTCCCCTGATGGTTTAATATACATGGGACATGTTACCAGGTGAACAGTGTAAGTGAGGAGAGTGAGTTCCCCTGATGGTTTAATACAAACCGGACATGTTACCAGGTGAACAGTGTAAGTGAGGAGAGTGAGTTCCCCTGATGGTTTAATACAAACAGGACATGTTACCAGGTGAACAGTATAAGTGAGGAGAGTGGGTTCCCCTGATGTTTTCATACACACGGGACATTTTGCCAGGTGAACAGTATAAGTGAGGAGAGTGTGTTCCCCTGATTGTTTAATATACACGGGACATTTCACCAGGTGAACAGTATAAGTGAGGAGAGTTTGTTCCCCTGATTGATTTTTATGCATGGGACATTTCACCAGATGAACAGTATAAGTGAGGAGAGTGTGTTCCCCTGATGTTTTAATACACACGGGACATGTTACCAGGTGAACAGTATAAGTGAGGAGAGTGGATTCCCCTGATGTTTTAATACACACGGGACATTTTGCCAGGTGAACAGTATAAGTGAGGAGAGTGTGTTCCCCAGATTGTTTAATACACATGGGACATGTTACCAGGTGAACAGTATAAGTGAGGAGAGGGTGTTCCCCTGATGTTTTAATACACACGGGCCATGTTACCAGATGAACAGTATAAGTGAGGAGAGTGTGTTCCCCTAATGTTTTAATAGACACGGGACAAGTTACCAGGTGAACAGTATAAGTGAGGAGAGTGTGTTCCCGTGATGGTTTAATACACACGGGACATGTTACCAGGTGAACAGTGTAAGTGAGGAGAGTGTGTTCCCCTGATGGTTTAATATACACGAGACATGTTACCAGGTGAACAGTGTAAGTGAGGAGAGTGTGTTCCCCTGATGGTTTAATACACACGGGACATGTTACCAGGTGAACAGTGTAAGTGAGGAGAGTGTGTTCCCCTGATGGTTTAATATACACGAGAGATGTTACCAGGTGAACAGTATAAGTTAGGAGATTGTGTTCCCCTGATTGTTTAATACACACGGGACTTGTTTCCAGGTGAACAGTGTAAGTGAGGAGAGTGTGTTCCCCTGATGGTTTAATATAAACGAGACATGTTACCAGGTGAACAGTATAAGTGAGGAGAGTGTGTTCCCCTGATTGTTTAATACACACGGGAAATGTTACCAGGTGAACAGTGTAAGTGAGGAGAGTGTGTTCCCCTGATTGTTTAATACACACGGGACTTGTTTCCAGGTGAACAGTGTAAGTGAGGAGAGTGTGTTCCCCTGATGGTTTAATATACACGAGAGATGTTACCAGGTGAACAGTATAAGTGAGGAGAGTGTGTTCCCCTGATTGTTTAATACACACGGGAAATGTTACCAGGTGAACAGTTTAAGTGAGGTGAGCGTGTGCCCCAGATTGTTTAATATACACGGGACATGTTACCAGGTGATCCGTATAAGTGAGGAGAGTGTGTTCCCCAGATTGTTTAATACACACGGGACATGTTACCAGGTGAACAGTATAAGTGAGGGGAGTGTGTTCCCCTGATGGATTAAAACACACGACATGTCAACAGGTGAACAGTATAAGTGAGGACAGTGTGTTTCCCTGATGGTTTAATATACACAGGTCATGATACCAGGTGAACAGTAAAAGTGAGGAGAGTGAGTTCCGCTGATGGTTTAATATACACGGGACGTGTCACCAGGTGAACAGTATAAGTGAGGAGAGTGAGTTCCCCTGATGGTATAATATACACGTGACATGTTACCAGGTGAACAGTATAAGTGAAGAGAGTGTTTTCCCCTGATTGTTTAATACACACGGGACATGTTGCCAGGTGAAGGGTATAAGTGAAGAGAGTGTGTTCCCCTGATGGTTTAATATACATGGGACATGTTACCAGGTGAACAGTGTAAGTGAGGAGAGTGAGTTCCCCTGATGGTTTAATACAAACCGGACATGTTACCAGGTGAACAGTGTAAGTGAGGAGAGTGAGTTCCCCTGATGGTTTAATACAAACAGGACATGTTACCAGGTGAACAGTATAAGTGAGGAGAGTGTGTTCCCCTGATTGTTAAATACGGACTGGACATGTCACCAGGTGAACAGTATAAGTGAGGAGAGAGTGTTCCCCTAATGGTTTAACACACACGGGACATGTTACCCGGTGAACAGTATAAGTGAGGAGAGTGTGTTCCCCTGATGGTTTATTTTACACAGGACATGATACCAGGTGGACAGTATAAATGAGGAGAGTGTGATCCCCTGATGGTTTAATATACACGGGACATGTTACCAGGTGAACAGTATCAGTGAGGAGAGGGTGTTCCCCTGATGGTATAATATACACGGGACATGTTCCCAGGTGAACAGTATAAGAGAGTAGAGGGCTTACCCATGATGGTTTAATATACACGGGACATGTTACCAGGTGAACAGTATAAGTGAGGAGAGTGTGTTCCCCAGATGGTTTAATATACACGGGACATGTTACCAGGTGAACAGTATAAGTGAGGAGAGTCCTTTCCCCTGATGGTTTAATATACACGGGGCATGTTACCAGGAGAACAGTATAAGTGAGGAGAGTGTGTTCCCCTGATGGTATAATATACACGGGACATGTTCCCAGGTGAACAGTATAAGAGAGTAGAGGGCTTACCCATGATGGTTTAATATACACGGGACATGTTACCAGGTGAACAGTATAAGTGAGGAGAGTGTGTTCCACTGATGGTTTAAAATACACGGGACATGTTCCCAGTTGAACAGTATAAGTGAGGAGACTGTATTCCCCTGATGGTTCAATATACACGGAAAATGTTAGCAGGTGAACAGTATAAGTGAGGAGAATGTGTTCCCCTGATGGTTTAATATACACGGGACATCTAACCAGGTGAACAGTGTAAGTGAGGAGAGTGTGTTCCCCTTATGTTTTAATACACACGGGACATGTTACCAGGTGAACAGTATAAGTGAGGAGAGTGTGTTCCCCTGATTGTTTAATATACACGGGACATTTCACCAGGTGAACAGTATAAGTGAGGAGAGTGTGTTCCCCTGATGTTTTAATACACACGGGACATTTCACCAGGTGAACAGTATAAGTGAGGAGAGTGTGTTCCCCTGATGTTTTAATACACACGGGACATGTTACCAGGTGAACAGTATAAGAGAGGAGAGTGGGTTCCCCTGATGTTTTAATACACACGGGACATTTTGCCAGGTGAACAGTATAAGTGAGGAGAGTGTGTTCCCCAGATTGTTTAATACACATGGGACATGTTACCAGGTGAACAGTATAAGTGAGGAGAGGGTGTTGACCTGATGTTTTAATACACACGGGACATGTTACCAGATGAACAGTATAAGTGAGGAGAGTGTGTTCCCCTAATGTTTTAATAGACACGGGACAAGTTACCAGGTGAACAGTATAAGTGAGGAGAGTGTGTTCCCGTGATGGTTTAATACACACGGGACATGTTACCAGGTGAACAGTGTAAGTGAGGAGAGTGTGTTCCCCTGATGGTTTAATATACACGAGACATGTTACCAGGTGAACAGTGTAAGTGAGGAGAGTGTGTTCCCCAGATGGTTTAATACACACGGGACATGTTACCAGGTGAACAGTGTAAGTGAGGAGAGTGTGTTCCCCTGATGGTTTAATATACACGAGAGATGTTACCAGGTGAACTGTATAAGTTAGGAGAGTGTGTTCCCCTGATTGTTTAATACACACGGGACTTGTTTCCAGGTGAACAGTGTAAGTGAGGAGAGTGTGTTCCCCTGATGGTTTAATATACACGAGACATGTTACCAGGTGAACAGTATAAGTGAGGAGAGTGTGTTCCCCTGATTGTTTAATACACACAGGACATGTTACCAGGTGAACAGTTTAAGTTAGGAGAGTGTGTTTTGCTGATTGTTTAAGACACACGGGACATGTTGCCAGGTGAACAGTATAAGTGAGGAGAGTGTGTTCCCCAGATTGTTTAATACACATGGGACATGTTACCAGGTGAACAGTATAAGTGAGGAGAGGGTGTTCCCCTGATGTTTTAATACACACGGGACATGTTGCCAGATGAACAGTATAAGTGAGGAGAGTGTGTTCCCCTAATGTTTTAATAGACACGGGACAAGTTACCAGGTGAACAGTATAAGTGAGGAGAGTGTGTTCCCCTGATGGTTTAATACACACGGGACATGTTACCAGGTGAACAGTGTAAGTGAGGAGAGTGTGTTCCCCTGATGGTTTAATATACACGAGACATGTTACCAGGTGAACAGTGTAAGTGAGGAGAGTGTGTTCCCCTGATGGTTTAATACACACGGGACATGTTACCAGGTGAACAGTGTAAGTGAGGAGAGTGTGTTCCCCTGATGGTTTAATATACACGAGAGATGTTACCAGGTGAACAGTATAAGTTAGGAGATTGTGTTCCCCTGATTGTTTAATAGACACGGGACTTGTTTCCAGGTGAACAGTGTAAGTGAGGAGAGTGTGTTCCCCTGATGGTTTAATATACACGAGACATGTTACCAGGTGAACAGTATAAGTGAGGAGAGTGTGTTCCCCTGATTGTTTAATACACACGGGAAATGTTACCAGGTGAACAGTTTAAGTGAGGTGAGCGTGTGCCCCAGATTGTTTACTATACACGGGACATGTTACCAGGTGAACCGTATAAGTGAGGAGAGTGTGTTCCCCAGATTGTTTAATACACACGGGACATGTTACCAGGTGAACAGTATAAGTGAGGGGAGTGTGTTCCCCTGATGGATTAAAACACACGACATGTCAACAGGTGAACAGTATAAGTGAGGACAGCGTGTTTCCCTGATGGTTTAATATACACAGGTCATGATACCAGGTGAACAGTAAAAGTGAGGAGAGTGAGTTCCGCTGATGGTTTAATATACACGGGACGTGTCACCAGGTGAACAGTATAAGTGAGGAGAGTGAGTTCCCCTGATGGTATAATATACACGTGACATGTTACCAGGTGAACAGTATAAGTGAAGAGAGTGTTTTCCCCTGATTGTTTAATACACACGGGACATGTTGCCAGGTGAAGGGTATAAGTGAAGAGAGTGTGTTCCCCTGATGGTTTAATATCCATGGGACATGTTACCAGGTGAACAGTGTAAGTGAGGAGAGTGAGTTCCCCTGATGGTTTAATACAAACAGGACATGTTACCAGGTGAACAGTGTAAGTGAGGAGAGTGAGTTCCCCTGATGGTTTAATACAAACAGGACATGTTACCAGGTGAACAGTATAAGTGAGGAGAGTGTGTTCCCCTGATTGTTAAATACGGACTGGACATGTCACCAGGTGAACAGTATAAGTGAGGAGAGAGTGTTCCCCTAATGGTTTAACACACACGGGACATGTTACCCGGTGAACAGTATAAGTGAGGAGAGTGTGTTCCCCTGATGGTTTATTTTACACAGGACATGATACCAGGTGGACAGTATAAGTGAGGAGAGTGTGTTCCCCTGATGGTTTAATATACACGGGACATGTTACCAGGTGAACAGTATCAGTGAGGAGAGTGTGTTCCCCTGATGGTATAATATACACGGGACATGTTCCCAGGTGAACAGTATAAGAGAGTAGAGGGCTTACCCATGATGGTTTAATATACACGGGACATGTTACCAGGTGAACAGTATAAGTGAGGAGAGTGTGTTCCCCAGATGGTTTAATATACACGGGACATGTTACCAGGTGAACAGTATAAGTGAGGAGAGTCCTTTCCCCTGATGGTTTAATATACACGGGGCATGTTACCAGGAGAACAGTATAAGTGAGGAGAGTGTGTTCCCCTGATGGTATAATATACACGGGACATGTTCCCAGGTGAACAGTATAAGAGAGTAGAGGGCTTACCCATGATGGTTTAATATACACGGGACATGTTAACAGGTGAACAGTATAAGTGAGGAGAGTGTGTTCCACTGATGGTTTAAAATACACGGGACATGTTCCCAGTTGAACAGTATAAGTGAGGAGACTGTATTCCCCTGATGGTTCAATATACACGGGAAATGTTAGCAGGTGAAAAGTATAAGTGAGGAGAATGTGTTCCCCTGATGGTTTAATATACACGGGACATCTAACCAGGTGAACAGTGTAAGTGAGGAGAGTGTGTTCCCCTTATGTTTTAATACACACGGGACATGTTACCAGGTGAACAGTATAAGTGAGGAGAGTGTGTTCCCCTGATTGTTTAATATACACGGGACATTTCACCAGGTGAACAGTATAAGTGAGGAGAGTGTGTTCCCCTGATGTTTTAATACACACGGGACATTTCACCAGGTGAACAGTAAAAGTGAGGAGAGTGTGTTCCCCTGATGTTTTAATACACATGGGACATGTTACCAGGTGAACAGTATAAGTGAGGAGAGTGGGTTCCCCTGATGTTTTAATACACACGGGACATTTTGCCAGGTGAACAGTATAAGTGAGGAGAGTGTGTTCCCCAGATTGTTTAATACACATGGGACATGTTACCAGGTGAACAGTATAAGTGAGGAGAGGGTGTTGACCTGATGTTTTAATACACACGGGACATGTTACCAGATGAACAGTATAAGTGAGGAGAGTGTGTTCCCCTAATGTTTTAATAGACACGGGACAAGTTACCAGGTGAACAGTATAAGTGAGGAGAGTGTGTTCCCCTGATGGTTTAATACACACGGGACATGTTACCAGGTGAACAGTGTAAGTGAGGAGAGTGTGTTCCCCTGATGGTTTAATATACACGAGACATGTTACCAGGTGAACAGTATAAGTTAGGAGAGTGTGTTCCCCTGATTGTTTAATACACACGGGACTTGATTCCAGGTGAACAGTGTAAGTGAGGAGAGTGTGTTCCCCTGATGGTTTAATATACACGAGACATGTTACCAGGTGAACAGTATAAGTGAGGAGAGTGTGTTCCCCTGATTGTTTAATACACACAGGACATGTTACCAGGTGAACAGTTTAAGTTAGGAGAGTGTGTTTTGCTGATTGGTTAAGACACACGGGACATGTTGCCAGGTGAGCAGTATAAGTGAGGTGAGCGTGTTCCCCAGATTGTTTAATATACACGGGACATGTTACCAGGTGAACCGTATAAGTGAGTAGAGTGTGTTCCCCAGATTGTTTAATACACACGGGACATGTTACCAGGTGAACAGTATAGGTGAGGTGACTGTGTTGCATTGATAGTTTAATAGACACGGGACATGTTACCAGGTGAACAGTATAAGTGAGGAGAGTGTTTTCCCCTAATGTTTAAATAGACACGGGACAAGTTACCAGGTGAACAGTATAAGTGAGGAGAGTGCGTTCCCCTGATGGTTTAAAATACACGAGACATGTTGCCAGGTGAACATTATAAGTGAGGAGAGTGTGTTCCCCTGATGGTTTAATATACACAGGACATGTTACCAGGTGAACAGTTTAAGTTAGGAGAGTGTGTTTCGCTGATGTTTTAATACACACGGGACATGTTACCAGGTGAACAGTATAAGTGAGGCGAGTGTGTTCCCCAGATTGTTTAATATACACAGGACATCTTACGAGGTGAACAGAATAAGTGAGGCGAGTGTGTTCCCCAGATTGTTTAATATACACGGGACATGTTACCAGGTGAACAGTATAAGTGAGGAGAGTGTGTTCCCCTGATGGTTTAATATACACTGGACATGTTACCAGATCAACAGTGTAAGTGAGGAGAGTGTGTTCCCCTGATGGCTTAATATACACGGGACATGTTACCAGATGAACAGTATAAGTGAGGAGAGCTTGTTCCCCTGACGGTTTAATATACACGGGACATGTTACCATGTGAGCAGTATAAGCGAGGAGAGTGTGTTCCCCTGATGGTTTAATACACACGGGACATGTTACCAGGTGAACAGTATAAGTGAGGAGAGTTTGTTCCCCTGATTGTTTTTTATACATGGGACAGTTCACCAGGTGAACAGTATAAGTGAGGAGAGTGTGTTCCCCTGATGTTTTAATACACACGGGACATGTTACCAGGTGAACAGTATAAGTGAGGAGAGTGGGTTCCCCTGATGTTTTAATACACACGGGACATTTTGCCAGGTGAACAGTATAAGTGAGGAGAGTGTGTTCCCCTGATCGTTTAATATACACGAGACATGTTACCAGGTGAACAGTGTAAGTGAGGAGAGTGTGTTCCCCTGATGGTTTAATACACACGGGACATGCTACCAGGTGAACAGTGTAAGTGAGGAGAGTGTGTTCCCCTGATGGTTTAATATACACGAGACATGTTACCAGGTGAACAGTGTAAGTGAGGAGAGTGTGTTCCCCTGATTGTTTAATACACACGGGACATGTTACCAGGTGAACAGTTTAAGTTAGGAGAGTGTGTTTCGCTGATGTTTTAATACACACGGGACATGTTACCAGGAGAACAGTATAAGTGAGGCGAGTGTGTTCCCCAGATTGTTTAATATACACGGGACATGTTACCAGGTGAACAGTATAAGTGAGCAGAGTGTGTTCCCCTGATTGTTTAAGACACACGGGACATGTTGCCAGGTGAGCAGTATAAGTGAGGTGAGCGTGTTCCCCAGATTGTTTAATATACACGGGACATGTTACCAGGTGAACCGTATAAGAGAGGAGAGTGTGTTCCCCTGTTTGTTTAATACACACGAGACATGTTACCAGGTGAACAGTATAAGTGAGCAGAGTGTGTTCCCCTGATGGTTTAATATGCACGGGACATGTTACCAGGTGAACAGTATAAGTGAGGATCATGTGTTCCCCTGATTGTTTAATATGCACGGGACATGTTACCAGGTGAACAGTATAAGTGAGGTGAGCGTGTTCCCCAGATTGTTTAATATACACGGGACATGTTAGCAGGTGAATCGTATAAGTGAGGAGAGTGTGTTCCCCTGATGGTTTAATATACACGAGACATGTTACCAGGTGAACAGTATAAGTGAGGAGAGTGTGTTCCACAGATTGTTTAATACACACGGGACATGTTACCAGGTGAACAGTATAAGTGAGCAGAGTGTGTTCCCCTGATGTTTTAATACACACGGGACATGTTGCCAAGTGAACAGTATAAGTGAGGAGAGTGTGTTCCCCAGTTTGTTTAATGCAGACGGGACATGTTGCCATGTGAACAGTATAGGTGAGGAGACTGTGTTCCACTGATGTTTTAATAAACTCAGGACATGTCACCAGGTGAACAGTATAAGTGATTAGAGTGTGTTCTCCTGATTGTTTAATACACACACAGGGCATGTTACCAGGTGAACAGTATAAGTGACGAGAGTGTTTACCCCTAATGTTTTAAGACACACGGGACATGTTAACAGGTCAACAGCATAAGTGAGGAGAGAGTGTTCCCCTGATGGTTTAATATAGACGGGACATGCTGACAGGTGAACAGTATAAGAGAGGAGAGTGTGTTCCCCTGATAGTTTAATATACATGGGACATTTCACCAGGTGAACAGTTTCAGTGAGGAGAGTGTGTTCCCCTGATGTTTTAATGCACACGGGACATGTTACCAGGTGAACAGTATAAGTTAGGAGAGTGTGTTCCCATGATGTTTTAATACACACGGGACATTTTGCCAGGTGAACAGTAGAGGTGAGGAGAGGGTGTTCCCCTGATGTTTTAATACACACGGGACATGTTACCAGATGAACAGTATAAGTGAGGAGAGTCTGTTCCCCTAATGTTTTAATAGACACGGGACACGTTACCAGGTGAACAGTGTAAGTGAGGAGAGTGTGTTCCCCTGATTGTTTAATACACACGGGACATGTTACCAGGTGAACAGTTTAATTTAGGAGAGCGTGTTTCGCTGACTGTTTAAGACACACGGGACATGTTGCCAGGTGAGCAGTATAAGTGAGGTGAGCGTGTTCCCCAGATTGTTTAATACACACGGGACATGTTACCAGGTGAACAGTATAGGTGAGGTGACTGTGTTGCATTGATAGTTTAATAGACACGGGACATGTTACCAGGTGAACAGTATAAGTGAGGAGAGTGTGTTCCCCTAATGTTTTAATAGACACGGGACAAGTTACCAGGTGAACAGTATAAGTGAGGAGAGTGCGTTCCCCTGATGGTTTAAAATACACGAGACATGTTGCCAGGTAAACATTATAAGTGAGGAGAGTGTGTTCCCCTGATGGTTTAATATACACAGGACATGTTAGCAGGTGAACAGTTTAAGTTCGGAGAGTGTGTTTCGCTGATGTTTTAATACACACGGGACATGTTACCAGGTGAACAGTATAAGTGAGGCGAGTGTGTTCCCCAGATTGTTTAATATACACAGGACATCTTACGAGGTAAACAGAATAAGTGAGGCGAGTGTGTTCCCCAGATTGTTTAATATACACGGGACATGTTACCAGGTGAACAGTATAAGTGAGGCGAGTGTGTTCCCCTGATGGTTTAATATACACTGGACATGTTACCAGATCAACAGTGTAAGTGAGGAGAGTGTGTTCCCCTGATGGCTTAATATACACGGGACATGTTACCAGATGAACAGTATAAGTGAGGAGAGCGTGTTCCCCTGATGGTTTAATGTACACGGGACATGTTACCAGGTGAACAGTATAAGTGAGGAGAGTGTGTTCTCCTGATGGTTTAATACACACGGGACATGTTACCAGGTGAACAGTATAAGTGAGGAGAGTGTGTTCCCCTGATGGTTTAATATACACGAGACATGTTACCAGGTGAACAGTATAAGTGAGGAGAGTGTGTTCACCTGATGGTTTAATATACACGGGACATGTTACCAGGTGAACAGTATAAGTGAGGAGAGTGTGTTCCCCTGATGGTTTAATATACACGGGACATGTTACCAGATGAACAGTATAAGTGAGGAGAGCGTGTTCCACTGATTGTTTTTTACACATGGGACATTTCACCAGGTGAACAGTATAAGTGAGGAGACTGTGTTCCCCTGATGTTTTAATGCACACGGGACATGTTACCAGGTGAACGGTATTAGTGCGGAGAGTGTGTTCCCCTGATTGTTTAATATACACGGGACATGTCACCAGGTGAACAGAAGAAGTGAGGAGAGTGTGTTCCCCTTATGTTTTTATACACACGGGACATGTTACCAGGTGAACAGTATAAGTGAGGAGAGTGTGTTCCCCTTATGTTTTAATACACACGGGACATGTTACCAGGTGAACAGTATAAGTGAGGAGAGTGTGTTCCCCTGATTGTTTAATATACACGGGACATTTCACCAGGTGAACAGTATAAGTGAGGAGAGGGTGTTCCCCTGATGTTTTAATACACACGGGACATGTTACCAGGTGAACAGTATAAGTGAGGAGAGTGTGTTCCCCTGATGTTTTAATACACACGGGACATGTTACCAGGTGAACAGTGTAAGTGAGGAGAGTGTGTTCCCCTGATGGTTTAATATACACGAGACATGTTACCAGGTGAACAGTATAAGTGAGGAGAGTGTGTTCCCCTGATTTTTTAATACACACGGGACATGTTACCAGATGAACAGTTTAAGTTAGGAGAGTGTGTATCGCTGATGTTTTAATACACACGGGGCATCTTACCAGGAGAACAGTATAAGTGAGGCGAGTGTGTTCCCCAGATTGTTTAATATACACGGGACATGTTACCAGGTGAACAGTATAAGTGAGCAGAGTGTGTTCCCCTGATTGTTTAAGACACACGGGACATGTTGCCAGGTGAGCTGCATAAGTGAGCTGAGCGTTTTCCCCAGATTGTTTAATATACACGGGACATGTTACCAGGTGAACAGTGTAGGTGAGGTGACTGTGTTGCATTGATAGTTTGATAGACACGGGACATGTTACCAGGTAAACAGTATAAGTGAGGAGAGTGTGTTCCCCTAATGTTTTAATAGACACGGGACAAGTTACCCGGTGAACAGTATAAGTGAGGAGAGTGTGTTCCCCTGATGGTTTAAAATACACGAGACATGTTGCCAGGTGAACATTATAAGTGAGGAGAGTGTGTTCCCCTGATGGTTTAATATACACAGGACATGTTACCAGGTGAACAGTTTAAGTTAGGAGAGAGTGTTTCGCTGATGTTCTAATACACACGGGACATGTTACCTGGTGAACAGAATAAGTGAGGAGAGTGTGTTCCCCTGAAGGTTTAATATACACGAGACATGTTACCAGGTGAACAGTATAAGTGAGGCGAGTGTGTTCCCCAGATTTTTTAATATACACAGGACATCTTACCAGGTGAACAGTATAAGTGAGGCGAGTGTGTTCCCCAGATTGTTTAATATACACGGGACATGTTACCAGGTGAACAGTGTAAGTGAGGCGAGTGTGTTCCCCAGATTGTTTAATATGCACGGGACATGTTACCAGGTGAACAGTATAAGTGAGGAGAGTGTGTTCCCCTGTTTGTTTAATACACACGGGACATGTTACCAGGTGAACAGTATAAGTGAGGAGATTGTGTTCCCCTGTTTGTTTAATACACACGGGACATGTTACCAGGTGAAAAGTATAAGTGAGGAGAGTGTGTTCCCCTGATTGTTTAATACACACGGGACATGTTACCAGGTGAACAGTATAAGTGAGGAGAGTTTGTTCCCCTGTTTGTTTAATACACACGGGACATGTTACCAGGTGAACAGTCTTAGTGGGGAGAGTGTGTTCCCCTGTTTGTTTAATACACACGGGACATGTTACCAGATGAACAGTATAAGTGAGGAGAGTGTGTTCCCCTGATTGTTTAATATACACGGGACATGTTACCAGATGAACAGTATAAGTCAGGAGGGCGTGTTCCACTGATTTTATTTACACAATGGACATTTCACCAGGTGAACATTATAAGTGAGGAGACTGTGTTCCCCTGATGTTTTAATGCACACGGGACATGTTACCAGGTGAACAGTGTAAGTGAGGCGAGTGTGTTCCCCAGATTGTTTAATATGCACGGGACATGTTACCAGGTGAAAAGTATAAGTGAGGAGAGTGTGTTCCCCTGTTTGTTTAATACACACGGGACATGTTACCAGGTGAACAGTATAAGTGAGGAGATTGTGTTCCCCAGATTGTTTAATATACACGGGACATGTTACCAGGTGAACAGTATAAGTGAGGAGAGTGTGTTCCCCTGTTTGTTTAATACACACGGGACATGTTACCAGGTGAACAGTATAAGTGAGGAGATTGTGTTCCCCTGTTTGTTTAATACACACGGGACATGTTACCCGGTGAACAGTATAAGTGAGGAGAGTGTGTTCCCCTGATTGTTTAATACACACGGGACATGTTACCAGGTGAACAGTATAAGTGAGGAGAGTGTGTTCCCCTGTTTGTTTAATACACACGGGACATGTTACCAGGTGAACAGTCTTAGTGAGGAGAGTGTGTTCCCCTGTTTGTTTAATACACACGGGACATGTTACCAGATGAACAGTATAAGTGAGGAGAGGGTGTTCCCCTGATTGTTTAATATACACGGGACATGTTACCAGATGAACAGTATAAGTCAGGAGAGCGTGTTCCACTGATTTTATTTACACAATGGACATTTCACCAGGTGAACATTATAAGTGAGGAGACTGTGTTCCCCTGATGTTTTAATGCACACGGGACATGTTACCAGGTGAACAGTATCGGTGAGGAGAGTGTGTTCCCCTGTTTGTTTAATACACACGGGACATGTTACCAGGTGAACAGTCTTAGTGAGGAGAGTGTGTTCCCCTGTTTGTTTAATACACACGGGACATGTTACCAGATGAACAGTATAAGTGAGGAGAGTGTGTTCCCCTGATTGTTTAATATACACGGGACATGTTACCAGATGAACAGTATAAGTCAGGAGAGCGTGTTCCACTGATTTTCTTTACACATGGGACATTTCACCAGGTGAACATTATAAGTGAGGAGACTGTGTTCCCCTGATGTTTTAATGCACACGGGACATGTTACCAGGTGAACAGTGTAAGTGAGGCGAGTGTGTTCCCCAGATTGTTTAATATGCACGGGACATGTTACCAGGTGAACAGTATAAGTGAGGAGAGTGTGTTCCCCTGTTTGTTTAATACACACGGGACATGTTACCAGGTGAACAGTATAAGTGAGGAGATTGTGTTCCCCTGTTTGTTTAATACACACGGGACATGTTACCAGGTGAACAGTATAAGTGAGGAGAGTGTGTTCCCCTGATTGTTTAATACACACGGGACATGTTACCAGGTGAACAGTATAAGTGAGGAGAGTGTGTTCCCCTGTTTGTTTAATACACACGGGACATGTTACCAGGTGAACAGTCTTAGTGAGGAGAGTGTGTTCCCCTGTTTGTTTAATACACATGGGACATTTCACCAGGTGAACATTATAAGTGAGGAGACTGTGTTCCCCTGATGTTTTAACGCACACGGGACATGTTACCAGGTGAACAGTATAGGTGAGGAGAGTGTGTTCCCCTGATTGTTTAATATACACAGGATATGTCACCAGGTGAACAGAAGAAGTGAAGAGAGTGTGTTCCCCTTATGTTTTAATACACACGGGACATGTTACCAGGTGAACAGTATAAGTGAAGAGTGTTTTTCCCCTGATTGTTTTTTATACATGGGACATTTCACCAGGTGAACAGTATAAGTGAGGAGAGTGTGTTGCCCTGATGTTTTAATACACACGGGACATGTTACCAGGTGAACAGTATAAGTGAGCAGAGTGTGTTCCCCTGATGTTTTAATACACACGGGACATGTTACCAGGTGAACAGTGTAAGTGAGGAGAGTGTGTTCCCCTGATGGTTTAATATACACGAGACATGTTACCAGGTGAACAGTATAAGTGAGGAGAGTGTGTTCCCCTGATTGTTTAATGCACACGGGACATGTTACCAGGTGAACAGTTTAAGTTAGGAGAGTGTGTATCGCTGATGTTTTAATACACACGGGACATGTTAACAAGAGAACAGTATAAGTGAGGCGAGTGTGTTCCCCAGATTGTTTAATATACACGGGACATGTTACCAGGTGAACAGTATAAGTGAGCAGAGTGTGTTCCCCTGATTGTTTAAGACACACGGGACATGTTGCCAGGTGAGCAGTATAAGTGAGCTGAGCGTTTTCCCCAGATTGTTTAATATACACGTGACATGTTACCAGGTGAACCGTATAAGTGAGGAGAGTGTGTTCCCCAGATTGTTTAATGCACACGGGACATGTTACCAGGTGAACAGTATAGGTGAGGTGACTGTGTTGCATTGATAGTTTAATAGACACGGGACATGTTACCAGGTAAACAGTATAAATGAGGAGATTGTGTTCCCCTAATGTTTTAATAGACACGGGACAAGTTACCCGGTGAACAGTATAAGTGAGGAGAGTGTGTTCCCCTGATGGTTTAAAATACACGAGACATGTTGCCAGGTGAACATTATAAGTGAGGAGAGTGTGTTCCCCTGATGGTTTAATATACACAGGACATGTTACCAGGTGAACAGTTTAAGTTAGGAGAGAGTGTTTCGCTGATGTTCTAATACACACGGGACATGTTACCTGGTGAACAGTATAAGTGAGGAGAGTGTGTTCCCCTGATGGTTTAATATACACGAGACATGTTACCAGGTGAACAGTATAAGTGAGGCGAGTGTGTTCCCCAGATTGTTTAATATACACAGGACATCTTACCAGGTGAACAGTATAAGTGAGGCGAGTGTGTTCCCCAGATTGTTTAATATACACGGGACATGTTACCAGGTGAACAGTGTAAGTGAGGCGAGTGTGTTCCCCAGATTGTTTAATATGCACGGGACATGTTACCAGGTGAACAGTATAAGTGAGGAGAGTGTGTTCCCCTGTTTGTTTAATACACACGGGACATGTTACCAGGTGAACAGTATAAGTGAGGAGATTGTGTTCCCCTGTTTGTTTAATACACACGGGACATGTTACCAGGTGAACAGTATAAGTGAGGAGAGTGTGTTCCCCTGATTGTTTAATACACACGGGACATGTTACCAGGTGAACAGTATAAGTGAGGAGAGTGTGTTCCCCTGTTTGTTTAATACACACGGGACATGTTACCAGGTGAACAGTCTTAGTGAGGAGAGTGTGTTCCCCTGTTTGTTTAATACACACGGGACATGTTACCAGATGAACAGTATAAGTGAGGAGAGTGTGTTCCCCTGATTGTTTAATATACACGGGACATGTTACCAGATGAACAGTATAAGTCAGGAGAGCGTGTTCCACTGATTTTATTTACACAATGGACATTTCACCAGGTGAACATTATAAGTGAGGAGACTGTGTTCCCCTGATGTTTTAATGCACACGGGACATGTTACCAGGTGAACAGTATAGGTGAGGAGAGTGTGTTCCCCTGTTTGTTTAATACACACGGGACATGTTACCAGATGAACAGTATAAGTGAGGAGAGGGTGTTCCCCTGATTGTTTAATATACACGGGACATGTTACCAGATGAACAGTATAAGTCAGGAGAGCGTGTTCCACTGATTTTCTTTACACATGGGACATTTCACCAGGTGAACATTATAAGTGAGGAGACTGTGTTCCCCTGATGTTTTAATGCACACGGGACATGTTACCAGGTGAACAGTGTAAGTGAGGCGAGTGTGTTCCCCAGATTGTTTAATATGCACGGGACATGTTACCAGGTGAACAGTATAAGTGAGGAGAGTGTGTTTCCCTGTTTGTTTAATACACACGGGACCTGTTACCAGGTGAACAGTATAAGTGAGGAGATTGTGTTCCCTTGTTTGTTTAATACACACGGGACATGTTACCAGGTGAACAGTACAAGTGAGGAGAGTGTGTTCCCCTGTTTGTTTAATACACACGGGACATGTTACCAGGTGAACAGTCTTAGTGAGGAGAGTGTGTTCCCCTGTTTGTTTAATACACACGGGACATGTTACCAGATGAACAGTATAAGTGAGGAGAGTGTGTTCCCCTGATTGTTTAATATACACGGGACATGTTACCAGATGAACAGTATAAGTCAGGAGAGCGTGTTCCACTGATTTTCTTTACACATGGGACATTTCACCAGGTGAACATTATAAGTGAGGAGACTGTGTTCCCCTGATGATTTAATGCACACGGGACATGTTACCAGGTGAACAGTATAGGTGAGGAGAGTGTGTTCCCCTGATTGTTTAATATACACAGGACATGTCACCAGGTGAGCAGAAGAAGTGAAGAGAGTGTGTTCCCCTTATGTTTTAATACACACGGGACATGTTACCAGGTGAACAGTATAAGTGAAGAGTGTTTTTTCCCCTGATTGTTTTTTATACATGGGACATTTCACCAGGTGAACAGTATAAGTGAGGAGAGTGTGTTGCCCTGATGTTTTAATACACACGGGACATGTTACCAGGTGAACAGTATAAGTGAGGAGAGTGTGTTCCCCTGATGTTTTAATACACATGGGACATTTCACCAGGTGAACAGTATAAGTGAGGAGAGTGTGTTCCCCTTATGTTTTATATACACACGGGACATGTTACCAGGTGAACAGTATAAGTGAGGAGAGTTTGTTCCCCTGATTGTTTTTTATACATGGGACATTTCACCAGGTGAACAGTATAAGTGAGGAGAGTGTGTTCCCCTGATGTTTTAATACACACGGGACATGTTACCAGGTGAACAGTATAAGTGAGGAGAGTGGGTTCCCCTGATGTTTTAATACACACGGGACATTTTGCCAGGTGAACAGTATAAGTGAGGAGAGTGTGTTCCCCTGATGGTTTAATATACACGAGACATGTTACCAGGTGAACAGTGTAAGTGAGGAGAGTGTGTTCCCCTGATGGTTTAATACACACGGGACATGCTACCAGGTGAACAGTGTAAGTGAGGAGAGTGTGTTCCCCTGATGGTTTAATATACACGAGACATGTTACCAGGTGAACAGTGTAAGTGAGGAGAGTGTGTTCCCCTGATTGTTTGATACACACGGGACATGTTACCAGGTGAACAGTTTAAGTTAGGAGAGTGTGTTTCGCTGATGTTTTAATACACACGGGACATGTTACCAGGAGAACAGTATAAGTGAGGCGAGTGTGTTCCCCAGATTGTTTAATATACACGGGACATGTTACCAGATGAACAGTATAAGTGAGCAGAGTGTGTTCCCCTGATTGTTTAAGACACACGGGACATGTTGCCAGGTGAGCAGTATAAGTGAGGTGAGCGTGTTCCCCAGATTGTTTAATATACACGGGACATGTTACCAGGTGAACCGTATAAGTGAGGAGAGTGTGTTCCCCTGTTTGTTTAATACACACGAGACATGTTACCAGGTGAACAGTATAAGTGAGCAGAGTGTGTTCCACAGATTGTTTAATACACACGGGACATGTTACCAGGTGAACAGTATAAGTGAGCAGAGTGTGTTCCCCTGATGTTTTAATACACACGGGACATGTTGCGAGGTGAACAGTATAAGTGAGGAGAGTGTGTTTCCCTGATTGTTTAATGCAGACGGGACATGTTGCCATGTGAACAGTATAGGTGAGGAGACGGTGTTCCACTGATGTTTTAATATACTCAGGACATGTCACCAGGTGAACAGTATAAGTGAGGAGAGTGTGTTCTCCTGATTGTTTAATACACACACAGGGCATGTTACCAGGTGAACAGTATAAGTGAGGAGAGTGTTTACCCCTAATGTTTTAAGACACACGGGACATGTTAACAGGTGAACAGCATAAGTGAGGAGAGAGTGTTCCCCTGATGGTTTAATATAGACGGGACATGTTGACAGGTGAACAGTACAAGAGAGGAGAGTGTGTTCCCCTGATAGTTTAATATACATGGGACATTTCACCAGGTGAACAGTTTCAGTGAGGAGAGTGTGTTCCCCTGATGTTTTAATGCACACGGGACATGTTACCAGGTGAACAGTATAAGTTAGGAGAGTGTGTTCCCATGATGTTTTAATACACACGGGACATTTTGCCAGGTGAACAGTAGAAGTGAGGAGAGGGTGTTCCCCTGATGTTTTAATACACACGGGACATGTTACCAGGTGAACAGTGTAAGTGAGGAGAGTGTGTTCCCCTGATGGTTTAATATACACGAGACATGTTACCAGATGAACAGCATAAGTGAGGAGAGTGTGTTCCCCTGATTGTTTAATACACCCGGGACATGTTACCAGGTGAACAGTGTAAGTGAGGAGAGTGTGTTCCCCTGATGGTTTAATATACACGAGAGATGTTACCATGTGAACAGTATAAGTGAGGAGAGTGTGTTCCCCTGATTGTTTAATACACACGGGACATGTTACCAGGTGAACAGTTTAAGTTAGGAGAGTGTGTTTCGCTGATGTTTTAATATACACGAGACATGTTACCAGGTGAACAGTATAAGTGATGAGAGTGTGTTCCCCTGATTCTTTAATACACATGGGACATGTTACCAGGTGAACATTTTACGTTCGGAGAGATTGTTTCGCTGATGTTTTAATATGCACGAGACATGTTACCAGGTGAACAGTATAAGTGAGGAGAGTGTGTTCCCCTGATGGTTTAATAGACACGGGACATGTTACCAGGTGAACAGTATAAGTGAGGCGAGTGTGTTCCCCAGATTGTTTAATATACACAGGACATGTTACCAGGTGAACAGTTTAAGAGAGGAGAGTGTGTTTCGCTGATGTTTTAATACACACGGGACATGTTAGCAGGTGAACAGTTTAAGTGAGGAGAGTGTGTTTCGCTGATGCTTTAATATACACAGGACATGTTACCAGGTGAACAGTTTAAGTGAGGAGAGTGTGTTTCACTGATGTTTTAATACACACGGGACATGTTACCAGGTGAACAGTATAAGTGAGGAGAATGTGTTTCGCTGATGTTTTAATACACACGGGACATGTCACCAGGTGAACAGTATAAGTGAGGCGAGTGTGTTCCCCAGATTGTTTCATATACACGGGACCTGTTACCAGGTGAGCAGTACAAGTGAGGAGAGTGTGTTCCCCTGATTGTTCAATACGCACGGGACATGTTACCAGGTGAACAGCAGAAGTGAGGCGAGCGTGTTCCCCAGATTGTTTAATACACACGGGACATGTTACCAGGTGAACAGTGCAAGTGAGCAGAGTGTGTTCCCCTGATGGTTTAATATACACGACACATGTTACCAGGTGAACAGGATAAGTGAGGAGAGTGTGTTCACCGATTGTTTAATACACACGGGACATGTCACCAGCTGAACAGTATTAGTGAGCAGAGTGTGTTCCCCTGATATTTTAATACACACGGGACATGTTGACAGGTGAACAGTATAAGTGAGGAGAGTGTGTTCCCCAGATTGTTTAATACACACGGGACATGTTACCAGGTGAACAGTATAGGTGAGGAGACTGTGTTGCATTGATGGTTTAATAGACACGGGACATGTTACCAGGTGAACAGTATAAGTGAGGAGAGTGTGTTCCCCTTATGTTTTAATAGACACGGGACAAGTTACCAGGTGAACAGTATAAGTGAGGAGAGTGTGTTCCCCTGATTGATTAATATACACAGGACATGTTACCAGGTGAACAGTTTAAGTTAGGAGAGTGTGTTTCGCTGATGTTTTAATACACACGGGACATGTTACCAGGTGAACAGTATAAGTGAGGAGAGTGTGTTCCCCTGAGGGTTTAATATACACGAGACATGTTGCCAGGTGAACATTAAAAGTGAGGAGAGTGTGTTCCCCTGATGGTTTAATATACACAGGACATGTTACCAGGTGAACAGTTTAAGTTAGGAGAGTGTGTTTCGCTGATGTTTTAATACACACGGGACATGTTACCAGGTGAAGAGTATAAGTGAGGAGAGTGTGTTCCCCTGATGGTTTAATATACACGAGACATGTTACCAGGTGAACAGTATAAGTGAGGCGAGTGTGTTCCCCAGATTGTTTAATATGCACAGGACATCTTACCAGGTGAACAGTATAAGTGAGGCGAGTGTGTTCCCCAGATTGTTTAATATACACAGGACATCTTAACAGGTGAACAGCATAAGTGAGGAGAGTGTGTTCCCCAGATTGTTTAATATACACTGGACATTTCACCAGGTGAACAGTATAAGTGAGGAGAGTGTGTTCCCCTGTTTGTTTAATACACACGGGACATGTTACCAGGTGAACAGTATAAGTGAGGCGAGTGTGTTCCCCAGATTGTTTAATATACACGGGACATGTTACCAGGTGAACAGTATAAGTGAGGAGAGTGTGTTCCCCTGTTGGTTTAATACACACGGGACATGTTACCAGGTGAACAGTACAAGTGAGGAGAGTGTGTTTCGCTGATGTTTTAATGTACACGAGACATGTTACCAGGTGAACAGTATAAGTGAGGAGAGTGTGTTCCCCTGATGGTTTAATACACACGGGACATGTTACCAGGTGAACAGTATAAGTGAGGAGAGTGTGTTCCCCTGATGGTTTAATACACACGGGACATGTTACCAGGTGAACAGTATAAGTGAGGAGACTGTGTTCCCCTGATGGTTTAATGCACACGGGACATGTTACCAGGTGAACAGTATAAGTGAGGCGAGTGTGTTCCGAAGATTGTTTAATATACACAGGACATGTTACCAGGTGAACAGTTTAAGAGAGGAGAGTGTGTTTCGCTGATGTTTTAATATACGCAGGACATGTTACCAGGTGATCAGTTTAAGTGAGGAGAGTGTGTTTCGCTGATGTTTTAATACACACGGGACATGTTACCAGGTGAACAGTATTAGTGAGGAGAATGTGTTTCGATGATGTTTTAGTACACACGGGACATGTCACCAGGTGAACAGTATAAGTGAGGCGAGTGTGTTCCCCAGATTGTTTCATCTACACGGGACATGTTACCAGGTGAACAGTATAAGTGAGCAGAGTGTGTTCCCCTGATTGTTTAATACACACGGGACATGTTGCCAGGTGAGCAGTACAAGTGAGGAAAGTGTGTTCCCCTGATTGTTCAATACGCACGGGACATGTTACCAGGTGAACAGTATAAGTGAGGAGAGTGTGTTCCCCTGATGGTTTAATACACACGGGACATGTTACCAGGTGAACAGTATAAGTGAGGAGACTGTGTTCCCCTGATGGTTTAATGCACACGGGACATGTTACCAGGTGAACAGTATAAGTGAGGCGAGTGTGTTCCGAAGATTGTTTAATATACACAGGACATGTTACCAGGTGAACAGTTTAAGAGAGGAGAGTGTGTTTCGCTGATGTTTTAATATACACAGGACCTGTTACCAGGTGATCAGTTTAAGTGAGGAGAGTGTGGTTCGCTGATGTTTTAATACACACGGGACATGTTACCAGGTGAACAGTATTAGTGAGGAGAATGTGTTTCGCTGATGTTTTAATACACACGGGACATGTCACCAGGTGAACAGTATAAGTGAGGCGAGTGTGTTCCCCAGATTGTTTCATCTACACGGGACATGTTACCAGGTGAACAGTATAAGTGAGCAGAGTGTGTTCCCCTGATTGTTTAATACACACGGGACATGTTGCCAGGTGAGCAGTACAAGTGAGGAGAGCGTGTTCCCCAGATTGTTTAATATACACGGGCCATGTTACCAGGTGAACCGTAAAAGTGAGGAGAGTGTGTTCCCCTGTTTGTTTAATACACACGGGACATGTTACCAGGTGAACAGTGTAAGTGAGCAGAGTGTGTTCCCCTGATGGTTTAATATACACGACACATGTTACCAGGTGAACAGGATAAGTGAGGAGAGTGTGTTCACCGATTGTTTAATACACACGGGACATGTCACCAGCTGAACAGTATAAGTGAGCAGATTGTGTTCCCCTGATATTATAATACACACGGGACATGTTGCCAGGTGAAGAGTATAAGTGAGGAGAGTGTGTTCCCCAGATTGTTTAATACACACGGGACATGTTACCAGGTGAACAGTATAGGTGAGGAGACTGTGTTCCACTGATAGTTTAATAGACACGGGACATGTTACCAGGTGAACAGTAGAAGTGAGGAGAGTGTGTTTGCCTGATGTTTTAATACACACGGGACATGTTACCAGATGAACAGTATATGTGAGGAGAGTGTGTTCCCCTGTTTGTTCAATATACACGGGACATGTCACCAGGTGAACAGTATAAGTGAGGAGAGTGTGTTCTCCTGATTGTTTATAACACACACAGGACATGTTACCAGGTGAACAGTATAAGTGAGGAGAGTGTTTACCCCTGATGTTTTAACACACACGGGACATGTTACCAGGTGAACAGCATAAGTGAGGAGAGAGTGTTCCCCTGATGGTTTAATATACACGGCAAATGATACCAGGTGAACAGTATAAGTGAGGAGAGTGTGTTCCCCTGATGTTTTAATACACACGGGACATTTTGCCAGGTTAACAGTATAAGTGAGGAGAGTGTGTTCCCCAGATTGTTTAATACACACGGGAAATGTTACCAGGTGAACAGTATAGGTGAGGAGAGGGTGTTCCCCTGATGTTTTAATACTCACGGAACATGTTACCAGATGAACAGTATCAGTGAGGAGAGTGTGTTCCCCTAATGTTTTAATAGACACGGGACAAGTTACCAGGTGAACAGCATAAGTGAGGAGAGTGTGTTCCCCTGATGGTTTAATATACACAGTACATGTCAGCAGGTGAACAGTATAAGTGAGGAGAGTGTGTTCCCCTGATTGTTTAATATACACAGGACATGTTACCAGGTGAACAGTATAAGTGAGGAGAGAGTGTTCCCCTGATTGTTTAATCCACACAGGACATGTTACCAGGTGAACAGTATAAGTGAGGAGAGTGTGTTCCCCTGATGGTTTAATATACACAGGACATGTTACCAGGTGAACAGTTTAAGTGAGGAGAGTGTGTTCCCCTGATGGTTTAATATACACGGGACATGTTACCAGATGAACAGTATAAGTGAGGAGAGTGTGTTCCCCTAATGTTTTAATAGACACGGGACAAGTTACCAGGTGAACAGTAAAAGTGAGGCGAGTGTGTTCCCCAGATTGTTTAATATACACAGGACATGTTACCAGGTGAACAGTATAAGTGAGGAGAGTGTGTTCCCCTGATTGTTTAATGCACACAGGACATGTTACCAGGTGAACAGTATAAGTGAGGAGAGTGTGTTCCCCTGATGGTTTAATATACACGGGACATGTTACCAGGTGAACAGTTTAAGTGAGGAGAGTGTGTTTCGCTGATGTTTTTATACACACGGGACATGTTACCAGGTGTACAGTTTAAGTGAGGAGGGTTTGTTTCGCTGATGTCTTTATACACACGGGACATGTTACCAGGTGAACAGTATAAGTGATAAGAGTGTGTTCCCCAGATTGTTTAATACACACGGGACATGTTACCAGGTGAACAGTATAGGTGAGGAGACTGTGTTGCATTGATGGTTTAATAGACACGGGACATGTTACCAGGTGAACAGTAGAAGTGAGGAGAGTGTGTTCCCCTAATGTTTTAATAGACACGGGACAAGTTACCAGTTGAACAGTATAGGTGAGGAGAGTGTGTGCCCCTGATGGTTTAATATACACGAGACATGTTGCCAGGTGAACATTAAAAGTGAGGAGAGTGTGTTTCCCTGATGGTTTAATATACACAGGACATGTTACCAGGTGAACAGTTAAGTTAGGAGAGTGTGTTTCGCTGATGTTTTAATACACACGGGACATGTTACCAGGTGAACAGTATAAGTGAGGAGAGTGTGTTCCCCTGATGTTTTAATATACATGAGACATATCACCAGGTGAACAGTATAAGTGAGGCGAGTGTGTTCCCCAGATTGTTTAATATACACAGGACATCTTACCAGGTGAACAGCATAAGTGAGGCGAGTGTGTTCCCCTGATTGTTTAATACACACGGGACATGTTACCAGTTGAACAGTATAAGTGAGGAGATTGTGTTCCCCTGATGGTTTAATATACACGGGACATGTTACCAGGTGAACAGTTTAAGTGAGGAGGGTTTGTTTCGCTGATGTTTTTATACACACGGGACATGTTACCAGGTGAACAGTATAAGTGCTAAGAGTGTGTTCCCCAGATTGTTTAATACACACGGGACATGTTACCAGGTGAACAGTATAGGTGAGGAGACTGTGTTGAATTGATGGTTTAATAGACACGGGACATGTTACCAGGTGAACAGTATAAGTGAGGAGAGTGTGTTCCAACAAATGTTTTAATAGACACGGGACAAGTTACCAGTTGAACAGTATAAGTGAGGAGAGTGTGTTCCCCTGATGGTTTAATATACACGAGACATGTTGCCAGGTGAACATTAAAAGTGAGGAGAGTGTGTTTCCCTGATGGTTTAATATACACAGGACATGTTACCAGGTGAACAGTTTAAGTTAGGAGAGTGTGTTTCGCTGATGTTTTAATACACACGAGACATGTTACCAGATGAACAGCATAAGTGAGGAGAGTGTGTTCCCCTGATTGTTTAATACACCCGGGACATGTTACCAGGTGAACAGTGTAAGTGAGGAGAGTGTGTTCCCCTGATTGTTTAATACACACGGGACATGTTTTAGCAGGTGAACAGTTTAAGTTAGGAGAGTGTGTTTCGCTGATGTTTTAATATACACGAGACATGTTACCAGGTGAACAGTATAAGTGATGAGAGTGTGTTCCCCTGATTGTTTAATACACATGGGACATGTTACCAGGTGAACTGTTTAAGTTAGGAGAGTGTTTTTCGCTGATGTTTTAATATGCACGAGACATGTTACCAGGTGAACAGTATAAGTGAGGAGAGTGTGTTCCCCTGATGGTTTAATACACACGGGACATGTTACCAGGTGAACAGTATAAGTGAGGCGAGTGTGTTTCGCTGATGTTTTAATATGCACGAGACATGTTACCAGGTGAACAGTATAAGTGAGGAGAGTGTGTTTCGCTGATGCTTTAATATACACAGGACATGTTACCAGGTGAACAGTTTAAGTGAGGAGAGTGTGTTTCACTGATGTTTTAATACACACGGGACATGTTACCAGGTGAACAGTATAAGTGAGGAGAATGTGTTTCGCTGATGTTTTAATACACACGGGACATGTCACCAGGTGAACAGTATAAGTGAGGCGAGTGTGTTCCCCAGATTGTTTCATATACACGGGACCTGTTACCAGGTGAGCAGTACAAGTGAGGAGAGTGTGTTCCCCTGATTGTTCAATACGCACGGGACATGTTACCAGGTGAACAGCAGAAGTGAGGCGAGCGTGTTCCCCAGATTGTTTAATACACACGGGACATGTTACCAGGTGAACAGTGCAAGTGAGCAGAGTGTGTTCCCCTGATGGTTTAATATACACGACACATGTTACCAGGTGAACAGGAGAAGTGAGGAGAGTGTGTTCACCGATTGTTTAATACACACGGGACATGTCACCAGCTGAACAGTATAAGTGAGCAGAGCGTGTTCCCCTGATATTTTAATACACACGGGACATGTTGACAGGTGAACAGTATAAGTGAGGAGAGTGTGTTCCCCAGATTGTTTAATACACACGGGACATGTTACCAGGTGAACAGTATAAGTGAGGAGACTGTGTTCCACTGATAGTTTACTAGACACGGGACATGTTACCAGGTGAACAGTATAAGTGAGGAGAGGGTGTTCCCCTGATGTTTTAATACACACGGGACATGTTACCAGATGAACAGTA
The DNA here is from genome assembly GCF_036365525.1 of Heterodontus francisci. Lineage (NCBI taxonomy): Eukaryota > Metazoa > Chordata > Chondrichthyes > Heterodontiformes > Heterodontidae > Heterodontus > Heterodontus francisci. The sequence goes on from NW_027141820.1 coordinate 5,375,126, forward strand.
TAAGTGAGGAGAGTGTGTTCTCCTAATGTTTTAATAGACACGGGACAAGTTAACAGGTGAACAGTATAAGTGAGGAGAGTGTGTTTCCCTGATGTTTTAATACACACGGGACATTTTCCCATTTGAACAGTATAAGTGAGGAGAGTGTGTTCCCCTGTTTGTTTAATATACACGGGACATGTCACCAGGTGAACAGTATAAGTGAGGAGAGTGTTTACCCCTGATGTTTTAAGACACACGGGACATGTTAACAGGTGAACAGCATAAGTGAGGAGAGAGTGTTCCCCTGATGGGTTAATATACACGGGAAATGTTACCAGGTGAACAGTATAGGTGAGGAGAGTGTGTTCCCCTGATTGTTTAATCCACACAGGACATGTTACCAGGTGAACAGTATAAGTGAGGAGAGTGTGTTCCCCTGATGGTTTAATATACACGGGACATGTTACCAGGTGAACAGTTTAAGTGAGGAGAGTGTGTTTAGCTGATGTTTTTATACACACGGGACATGTTACCAGGTGTACAGTTTAAGTGAGGAGGGTGTGTTTCGCTGATGTTTTTATACACGCGGGACATGTTACCAGGTGAACAGTATAAGTGAGGAGAGTGTGTTCCCCTGATGGTTTAATATACAAGAGACATGTTACCAGGTGAACAGTATAAGTGAGGAGAGTGTGTTCCACAGATTGTTTAATACACACGGGACATGTTACCAGGTGAACAGTCTAAGTGAGCAGAGTGTGTTCCCCTGATGTTTTAATACACACGGGACATGTTGCCAGGTGAACGGTATAAGTGAGGAGAGTGTGTTCCCCAGATTGTTTAATGCAGACGGGACATGTTGCCATGTGAACAGTATAGGTGAGGAGACTGTGTTCCACTGATGTTTTAATAAACTCAGGACATGTCACCAGGTGAACAGTATAAGTGAGGAGAGTGTGTTCACCGATTGTTTAATACACACGTGACATCTTACCAGGTGAACAGTGTAAGTGAGCAGAGTGTGTTCCCCTGATGGTTTAATATACACGACACATGTTACCAGGTGAACAGGATAAGTGAGGAGAGTGTGTTCACCGATTGTTTAATACACACGGGACATGTCACCAGCTGAACAGTATAAGTGAGCAGATTGTGTTCCCCTGATATTATAATACACACGGGACATGTTGCCAGGTGAAGAGTATAAGTGAGGAGAGTGTGTTCCCCAGATTGTTTAATACACACGGGACATGTTACCAGGTGAACAGTATAGGTGAGGAGACTGTGTTCCACTGATAGTTTAATAGACACGGGACATGTTACCAGGTGAACAGTATAAGTGAGGAGAGTGTGTTTGCCTGATGTTTTAATGCAAACGGGACATGTTACCAGATGAACAGTATAAGTGAGGAGAGTGTGTTCTCCTAATGTTTTAATAGACACGGGGCAAGTTAACAGGTGAACAGTATAAGTGTGGAGAGTGTGTTCCCCTGATGGTTTAATATACACGAGACATGTTACCAGGTGAACAGTCCAAGTGAGGAGAGTGTGTTTCCCTGATGTTTTAATACACACGGGACATGTTCCCATTTGAACAGTATATGGGTGGAGAGTGTGTTCCCCTGTTTGTTCAGTATACACGGGACATGTCACCAGGTGAACAGTATAAGTGAGGAGAGTGTGTTCTCCTGATTGTTTATAACACACACAGGACATGTTACCAGGTGAACAGTATAAGTGAGGAGAGTGTTTACCCCTGATGTTTTAAGACACACGGGACATGTTACCAGGTGAACAGCATAAGTGAGGAGAGAGTGTTCCCCTGATGGTTTAATATACACGGCAAATGATACCAGGTGAACAGTATACGTGAGGAGAGTGTGTTCCCCTGATGTTTTAATACACACGGGACATTTTGCCAGGTTAACAGTATAAGTGAGGAGAGTGTGTTCCCCAGATTGTTTAATACACACGGGAAATGTTACCAGGTGAACAGTATAGGTGAGGAGAGGGTGTTTCCCTGATGTTTTAATACTCACGGGACATGTTACCAGATGAACAGTATCAGTGAGGAGAGTGTGTTCCCCTAATGTTTTAATAGACACGGGACAAGTTACCAGGTGAACAGCATAAGTGAGGAGAGTGTGTTCCCCTGATGGTTTAATATACACAGGGCATGTCAGCAGGTGAACAGTATAAGTGAGGAGAGTGTGTTCCCCTGATTGTTTAATATACACAGGACATGTTACCAGGTGAACAGTATAAGTGAGGAGAGAGTGTTCCCCTGATGGTTTAATATACACAGGACATGTTACCAGGTGAACAGTTTAAGTGAGGAGAGTGTGTTCCCCTGATGGTTTAATATACACGGGACATGTTACCAGATGAACAGTATAAGTGAGGAGAGTGTGTTCCCCTAATGTTTTAATAGACACGGGACAAGTTAACAGGTGAACAGTAAAAGTGAGGCGAGTGTGTTCCCCAGATTGTTTAATATACACAGGACATGTTACCAGGTGAACAGTATAAGTGAGGAGAGTGTGTTCCCCTGATTGTTTAATGCACACAGGACATGTTACCAGGTGAACAGTATAAGTGAGGAGAGTGTGTTCCCCTGATGGTTTAATATACACGGGACATGTTACCAGGTGAACAGTTTAAGTGAGGAGAGTGTGTTTCGCTGATGTTTTTATACACACGGGACATGTTACCAGGTGTACAGTTTAAGTGAGGAGGGTTTGTTTCGCTGATGTTTTTATACACACGGGACATGTTACCAGGTGAACAGTATAAGTGATAAGAGTGTGTTCCCCAGATTGTTTAATACACACGGGACATGTTACCAGGTGAACAGTATAGGTGAGGAGACTGTGTTGCATTGATGGTTTAATAGACACGGGACATGTTACCAGGTGAACAGTAGAAGTGAGGAGAGTGTGTTCCCCTAATGTTTTAATAGACACGGGACAAGTTACCAGTTGAACAGTATAAGTGAGGAGAGTGTGTGCCCCTGATGGTTTAATATACACGAGACATGATGCCAGGTGAACATTAAAAGTGAGGAGAGTGTGTTTCCCTGATGGTTTAATATACACAGGACATGTTACCAGGTGAACAGTTAAGTTAGGAGAGTGTGTTTCGCTGATGTTTTAATACACACAGGACATGTTACCAGGTGAACAGTATAAGTGAGGAGAGTGTGTTCCCCTGATGTTTTAATATACATGAGACATGTACCAGGTGAACAGTATAAGTGAGGCGAGTGTGTTCCCCAGATTGTTTAATATACACAGGACATCTTACCAGGTGAACAGCATAAGTGAGGCGAGTGTGTTCCCCAGATTGTTTAATATACACGGGACATTTCACCAGGTGAACAGTATAAGTGAGGAGAGTGTGTTCCCCTGATTGTTTAATACACACGGGACATGTTACCAGGTGAACAGTATAAGTGAGGAGATTGTGTTCCCCTGATGGTTTAATATACACGGGACATGTTACCAGGTGAACAGTATAAGTGAGGAGAGTGTGTTCCCCTGATTGCTTAATACACACGGGACATGTTACCAGGTGAACAGTATAAGTGAGGAGAGTGTGTTCCCCTGATGGTTTAATACACACGGGACATGTTACCAGGTGAACAGTGTAAGTGAGGAGAGTGTGTTCCCCTGATGGTTTAATATACACGGGACATGTTACCAGGTGAACAGTTTAAGTGAGGAGAGTGTGTTTAGCTGATGTTTTTATACACACGGGACATGTTACCAGGTGTACAGTTTAAGTGTGGAGGGTGTGTTTCGCTGATGTTTTTATACACACGGGACATGTTACCAGGTGAACAGTATAAGTGAGGAGAGTGTGTTCCCCTGATGGTTTAATATACACGAGACATGTTACCAGGTGAACAGTATAAGTGAGGAGAGTGTGTTCCACAGATTGTTTAATACACACGGGACATGTTACCAGGTGAACAGTCTAAGTGAGCAGAGTGTGTTCCCCTGATGTTTTAATACACACGGGACATGTTGCCAGGTGAACGGTATAAGTGAGGAGAGTGTGTTCCCCAGATTGTTTAATGCAGACGGGACATGTTGCCATGTGAACAGTATAGGTGAGGAGACTGTGTTCCACTGATGTTTTAATAAACTCAGGACATGTCACCAGGTGAACAGTATAAGTGAGGAGAGTGTGTTCACCGATTGTTTAATCCACACGGGACATGTTACCAGGTGAACAGTGTAAGTGAGCAGAGTGTGTTCCCCTGATGGTTTAATATACACGACACATGTTACCAGGTGAACAGGATAAGTGAGGAGAGTGTGTTCACCGATTGTTTAATACACACGGGACATGTCACCAGCTGAACAGTATAAGTGAGCAGATTGTGTTCCCCTGATATTATAATACACACGGGACATGTTGCCAGGTGAAGAGTATAAGTGAGGAGAGTGTGTTCCCCAGATTGTTTAATACACACGGGACATGTTACCAGGTGAACAGTATAGGTGAGGAGACTGTGTTCCACTGATAGTTTAATAGACACGGGACATGTTACCAGGTGAACAGTATAAGTGAGGAGAGTGTGTTTGCCTGATGTTTTAATACACACGGGACATGTTACCAGATGAACAGTATAAGTGAGGAGAGTGTGTTCTCCTAATGTTTTAATAGACACGGGGCAAGTTAACAGGTGAACAGTATAAGTGTGGAGAGTGTGTTCCCCTGATGGTTTAATATACACGAGACATGTTACCAGGTGAACAGTCTAAGTGAGGAGAGTGTGTTTCCCTGATGTTTTAATACACACGGGACATGTTCCCATTTGAACAGTATATGGGTGGAGAGTGTGTTCCCCTGTTTGTTCAATATACACGGGACATGTCACCAGGTGAACAGTATAAGTGAGGAGAGTGTGTTCTCCTGATTGTTTGTTACACACACAGGACATGTTACCAGGTGAACAGTATAAGTGAGGAGAGTGTTTACCCCTGATGTTTTAAGACACACGGGACATGTTACCAGGTGAACAGCATAAGTGAGGAGAGAGTGTTCCCCTGATGGTTTAATATACACGGCAAATGATACCAGGTGAACAGTATAAGTGAGGAGAGTGTGTTCCCCTGATGTTTTAATACACACGGGACATTTTGCCAGGTTAACAGTATAAGTGAGGAGAGTGTGTTCCCCAGATTGTTTAATACACACGGGAAATGTTACCAGGTGAACAGTATAGGTGAGGAGAGGGTGTTCCCCTGATGTTTTAATACTCACGGGACATGTTACCAGATGAACAGTATCAGTGAGGAGAGTGTGTTCCCCTAATGTTTTAATAGACACGGGACAAGTTACCAGGTGAACAGCATAAGTGAGGAGAGTGTGTTCCCCTGATGGTTTAATATACACAGGACATGTCAGCAGGTGAACAGTATAAGTGAGGAGAGTGTGTTCCCCTGATTGTTTAATATACACAGGACATGTTACCAGGTGAACAGTATAAGTGAGGAGAGAGTGTTCCCCTGATTGTTTAATCCACACAGGACATGTTACCAGGTGAACAGTATAAGTGAGGAGAGTGTGTTCCCCTGATGGTTTAATATACACAGGACATGTTACCAGGTGAACAGTTTAAGTGAGGAGAGTGTGTTCCCCTGATGGTTTAATATACACGGGACATGTTACCAGATGAACAGTATAAGTGAGGAGAGTGTGTTCCCCTAATGTTTTAATAGACACGGGACAAGTTAACAGGTGAACAGTAAAAGTGAGGCGAGTGTGTTCCCCAGATTGTTTAATATACACAGGACATGTTACCAGGTGAACAGTATAAGTGAGGAGAGTGTGTTCCCCTGATTGTTTAATGCACACAGGACATGTTACCAGGTGAACAGTATAAGTGAGGAGAGTGTGTTCCCCTGATGGTTTAATATACACGGGACATGTTACCAGGTGAACAGTTTAAGTGAGGAGAGTGTGTTTCGCTGATGTTTTTATACACACGGGACATGTTACCAGGTGTACAGTTTAAGTGAGGAGGGTTTGTTTCGCTGATGTTTTTATACACACGGGACATGTTACCAGGTGAACAGTATAAGTGATAAGAGTGTGTTCCCCAGATTGTTTAATACACACGGGACATGTTACCAGGTGAACAGTATAGGTGAGGAGACTGTGTTGCATTGATGGTTTAATAGACACGGGACATGTTACCAGGTGAACAGTAGAAGTGAGGAGAGTGTGTTCCCCTAATGTTTTAATAGACACGGGACAAGTTACCAGTTGAACAGTATAAGTGAGGAGAGTGTGTGCCCCTGATGGTTTAATATACACGAGACATGTTGCCAGGTGAACATTAAAAGTGAGGAGAGTCTGTTTCCCTGATGGTTTAATATACACAGGACATGTTACCAGGTGAACAGTTAAGTTAGGAGAGTGTGTTTCGCTGATGTTTTAATACACACGGGACATGTTACCAGGTGAACAGTATAAGTGAGGAGAGTGTGTTCCCCTGATGTTTTAATATACATGAGACATGTCACCAGGTGAACAGTATAAGTGAGGCGAGTGTGTTCCCCAGATTGTTTAATATTCACAGGACATCTTACCAGGTGAACAGCATAAGTGAGGCGAGTGTGTTCCCCAGATTGTTTAATATACACGGGACATTTCAACAGGTGAACAGTAAAAGTGAGGAGAGTGTGTTCCCCTGATTGTTTAATACACACGGGACATGTTACCAGGTGAACAGTATAAGTGAGGAGATTGTGTTCCCCTGATGGTTTAATATACACGGGACATGTTACCAGGTGAACAGTTTAAGTGAGGAGAGTGTGTTTCGCTGATGTTTTTATACACACGGGACATGTTACCAGGTGTACAGTTTAAGTGAGGAGGGTTTGTTTCGCTGATGTTTTTATACACACGGGACATGTTACCAGGTGAACAGTATAAGTGCTAAGAGTGTGTTCCCCAGATTGTTTAATACACACGGGACATGTTACCAGGTGAACAGTATAGGTGAGGAGACTGTGTTGCATTGATGGTTTAATAGACACGGGACATGTTACCAGGTGAACAGTATAAGTGAGGAGAGTGTGTTCCCCTAATGTTTTAATAGACACGGGACAAGTTACCAGTTGAACAGTATAAGTGAGGAGAGTGTGTGCCCCTGATGGTTTAATATACACAGGACATGTTACCAGGTGAACAGTTTAAGTTAGGAGAGTGTGTTTCGCTGATGTTTTAATACACACGAGACATGTTACCAGATGAACAGCATAAGTGAGGAGAGTGTGTTCCCCTGATTGTTTAATACACCCGGGACATGTTACCAGGTGAACAGTGTAAGTGAGGAGAGTGTGTTCCCCTGATGGTTTAATATACACGAGAGATGTTACCAGGTGAACAGTATAAGTGAGGAGAGTGTGTTCCCCTGATTGTTTAATACACAAGGGACATGTTAGCAGGTGAACAGTTTAAGTTAGGAGAGTGTGTTTCGCTGATGTTTTAATATACACGAGACATGTTACCAGGTGAACAGTATAAGTGATGAGAGTGTGTTCCCCTGATTGTTTAATACACATGGGACATGTTACCAGGTGAACAGTTTAAGTTAGGAGAGTGTGTTTCGCTGATGTTTTAATATGCACGAGACATGTTACCAGGTGAACAGTATAAGTGAGGAGAGTGTGTTCCCCTGATGGTTTAATACACACGGGACATGTTACCAGGTGAACAGTATAAGTGAGGCGAGTGTGTTTCGCTGATGTTTTAATATGCACGAGACATGTTACCAGGTGAACAGTATAAGTGAGGAGAGTGTATTTCGCTGATGCTTTAATATACACTGGACATGTTACCAGGTGAACAGTTTAAGTGAGGAGAGTGTGTTTCACTGATGTTTTAATACACACGGGACATGTTACCAGGTGAACAGTATAAGTGAGGAGAATGTGTTTCGCTGATGTTTTAATACACACGGGACATGTCACCAGGTGAACAGTATAAGTGAGGCGAGTGTGTTCCCCAGATTGTTTCATATACACGGGACCTGTTACCAGGTGAGCAGTACAAGTGAGGAGAGTGTGTTCCCCTGATTGTTCAATACGCACGGGACATGTTACCAGGTGAACAGCAGAAGTGAGGCGAGCGTGTTCCCCAGATTGTTTAATACACACGGGACATGTTACCAGGAGAACAGTGCAAGTGAGCAGAGTGTGTTTCCCTGATGGTTTAATATACACGACACATGTTACCAGGTGAACAGGATAAGTGAGGAGAGTGTGTTCACCGATTGTTTAATACACACGGGACATGTCACCAGCTGAACAGTATCAGTGAGCAGAGCGTGTTCCCCTGATATTTTAATACACACGGGACATGTTGACAGGTGAACAGTATAAGTGAGGAGAGTGTGTTCCCCAGATTGTTTAATACACACGGGACATGTTACCAGGTGAACAGTATAGGTGAGGAGACTGTGTTCCACTGATCGTTTAATAGACACGGGACATGTTACCAGGTGAACAGTATAAGTGAGGAGAGGGTGTTCCCCTGATGTTTTAATACACACGGGACATGTTACCAGATGAACAGTATAAGTGAGGAGAGTGTGTTCTCCTAATGCTTTAATAGACACTTGACAAGTTAACAGGTGAACAGTATAAGTGAGGAGAGTGTGTTTCCCTGATGTTTTAATACACACGGGACATGTTCCCATTTGAACAGTATAAGTGAGGTGAGTGTGTTCCCCTGTTTGTTTAATATACACGGGACATGTCACCAGGTGAACAGTATAAGTGAGGAGAGTGTTTACCCCTGATGTTTTAAGACACACGGGACATGTTAACAGGTGAACAGCATAAGTGAGGAGAGAGTGTTCCCCTGATGGTTTAATATACACGGGAAATGCTACCAGGTGAACAGTATAGGTGAGGAGAGTGTGTTCCCCTGATTGTTTAATCCACACAGGACATGTTACCAGGTGAACAGTATAAGTGAGGAGAGTGTGTTCCCCTGATGGTTTAATATACACGGGACATGTTACCAGGTGAACAGTTTAAGTGAGGAGAGTGTGTTTCGCTGATGTTTTTATACACACGGGACATGTTACCAGGTGTACAGTTTAAGTGAGGAGGGTGTGTTTCGCTGATGTTTTTATAGACACGGGACAAGTTACCAGGTGAACAGTATAAGTGAGGAGAGTGTGTTCGACTGATTGATTAATATACACAGGACATGTTACCAGGTGAACAGTTTAAGTTAGGAGAGTGTGTTTCGCTGATGTTTTAATACACACGGGACATGTTACCAGGTGAACAGTATAAGTGAGGAGAGTGTGTTCCCCTGATGGTTTAATATACACGAGACATGTTGCCTGGTGAACATTAAAAGTGAGGAGAGTGTGTTCCCCTGATGGTTTAATATACACAGGACATGTTACCAGGTGTACAGTTTAAGTGAGGAGGGTGTGTTTCGCTGACGTTTTTATACACACGGGACATGTTACCAGGTGAACAGTATAAGTGAGGAGAGTGTGTTCCCCTGATGGTTTAATATACACGAGACATGTTACCAGGTGAACAGTATAAGTGAGGAGAGTGTGTTCCACAGATTGTTTAATACACACGGGACATGTGACCAGGTGAACAGTCTAAGTGAGCAGAGTGTGTTCCCCTGATGTTTTAATACACACGGGACATGTTGCCAGGTGAACGGTATAAGTGAGGAGAGTGTGTTCCCCAGATTGTTTAATGCAGACGGGACATGTTGCCATGTGAACAGTATAGGTGAGGAGACTGTGTTCCACTGATGTTTTAATAAACTCAGGACATGTCACCAGGTGAACAGTATAAGTGAGGAGAGTGTGTTCACCGATTGTTTAATACACACGGGACATGTTACCAGGTGAACAGTGTAAGTGAGCAGAGTGTGTTCCCCTGATGGTTTAATAGACACGACACATGTTACCAGGTGAAGAGGATAAGTGAGGAGAGTGTGTTCACCGATTGTTTAATACACACGGGACATGTCACCAGCTGAACAGTATAAGTGAGCAGATTGTGTTCCCCTGATATTATAATACACACGGGACATGTTGCCAGGTGAAGAGTATAAGTGAGGAGAGTGTGTTCCCCAGATTGTTTAATACACACGGGACATGTTACCAGGTGAACAGTATAGGTGAGGAGACTGTGTTCCACTGATAGTTTAATAGACACGGGACATGTTACCAGGTGAACAGTATAAGTGAGGAGAGTGTGTTTGCCTGATGTTTTAATACACACGGGACATGTTACCAGATGAACAGTATAAGTGAGGAGAGTGTGTTCTCCTAATGTTTTAATAGACACGGGGCAAGTTAACAGGTGAACAGTATAAGTGTGGAGAGTGTGTTCCCCTGATGGTTTAATATACACGAGACATGTTACCAGGTGAACAGTCTAAGTGAGGAGAGTGTGTTTCCCTGATGTTTTAATACACACGGGACATGTTCCCATTTGAACAGTATATGGGTGGAGAGTGTGTTCCCCTGTTTGTTCAATATACACGGGACATGTCACCAGGTGAACAGTATAAGTGAGGAGAGTGTGTTCTCCTGATTGTTTATAACACACACAGGACATGTTACCAGGTGAACAGTATAAGTGAGGAGAGTGTTTACCCCTGATGTTTTAAGACACACGGGACATGTTACCAGGTGAACAGCATAAGTGAGGAGAGAGTGTTCCCCTGATGGTTTAATATACACGGCAAATGATACCAGGTGAACAGTATAAGTGAGGAGAGTGTGTTCCCCTGATGTTTTAATACACACGGGACATTTTGCCAGGTTAACAGTATAAGTGAGGAGAGTGTGTTCCCCAGATTGTTTCATACACACGGGAAATGTTACCAGGTGAACAGTATAGGTGAGGAGAGGGTGTTCCCCTGATGTTTTAATACTCACGGGACATGTTACCAGATGAACAGTATCAGTGAGGAGAGTGTGTTCCCCTAATGTTTTAATAGACACGGGACAAGTTACCAGGTGAACAGCATAAGTGAGGAGAGTGTGTTCCCCTGATGGTTTAATATACACAGGACATGTCAGCAGGTGAACAGTATAAGTGAGGAGAGTGTGTTCCCCTGATTGTTTAATATACACAGGACATGTTACCAGGTGAACAGTATAAGTGAGGAGAGCTTGTTCCCCTGATTGTTTAATCCACACAGGACATGTTACCAGGTGAACAGTATAAGTGAGGAGAGTGTGTTCCCCTGATGGTTTAATATACACAGGACATGTTACCAGGTGAACAGTTTAAGTGATGAGAGTGTGTTCCCCTGATGGTTTAATATACACGGGACATGTTACCAGATGAACAGTATAAGTGAGGAGAGTGTGTTCCCCTAATGTTTTAATAGACACGGGACAAGTTAACAGGTGAACAGTAAAAGTGAGGCGAGTGTGTTCCCCAGATTGTTTCATATACACAGGACATGTTACCAGGTGAACAGTATAAGTGAGGAGAGTGTGTTCCCCTGATTGTTTAATGCACACAGGACATGTTACCAGGTGAACAGTATAAGTGAGGAGAGTGTGTTCCCCTGATGGTTTAATATACACGGGACATGTTACCAGGTGAACAGTTTAAGTGAGGAGAGTGTGTTTCGCTGATGTTTTTATACACACGGGACATGTTACCAGGTGTACAGTTTAAGTGAGGAGGGTTTGTTTCGCTGATGTTTTTATACACACGGGACATGTTACCAGGTGAACAGTATAAGTGATAAGAGTGTGTTCCCCAGATTGTTTAATACACACGGGACATGTTACCAGGTGAACAGTATAGGTGAGGAGACTGTGTTGCATTGATGGTTTAATAGAAACGGGACATGTTACCAGGTGAACAGTAGAAGTGAGGAGAGTGTGTTCCCCTAATGTTTTAATAGACACGGGACAAGTTACCAGTTGAACAGTATAAGTGAGGAGAGTGTGTGCCCCTGATGGTTTAATATACACGAGACATGTTGCCAGGTGAACATTAAAAGTGAGGAGAGTGTGTTTCCCTGATGGTTTAATATACACAGGACATGTTACCAGGTGAACAGTTAAGTTAGGAGAGTGTGTTTCGCTGATGTTTTAATACACACGGGACATGTTACCAGGTGAACAGTATAAGTGAGGAGAGTGTGTTCCCCTGATGTTTTAATATACATGAGACATGTCACCAGGTGAACAGTATAAGTGAGGCGAGTGTGTTCCCCAGATTGTTTAATATACACAGGACATCTTACCAGGTGAACAGCATAAGTGAGGAGAGTGTGTTTGCCTGATGTTTTAATACACACGGGACATGTTACCAGATGAACAGTATAAGTGAGGAGAGTGTGTTCTCCTAATGTTTTAATAGACACGGGGCAAGTTAACAGGTGAACAGTATAAGTGTGGAGAGTGTGTTCCCCTGATGGTTTAATATACATGAGACATGTCACCAGGTGAACAGTATAAGTGAGGCGAGTGTGTTCCCCTGATTGTTTAATCCACACAGGACATGTTACCAGGTGAACAGTATAAGTGAGGAGAGTGTGTTCCCCTGATGGTTTAATATACACAGGACATGTTACCAGGTGAACAGTTTAAGTGATGAGAGTGTGTTCCCCTGATGGTTTAATATACACGGGACATGTTACCAGATGAACAGTATAAGTGAGGAGAGTGTGTTCCCCTAATGTTTTAATAGACACGGGACAAGTTAACAGGTGAACAGTAAATGTGAGGCGAGTGTGTTCCCCAGATTGTTTAATATACACAGGACATGTTACCAGGTGAACAGTATAAGTGAGGAGAGTGTGTTCCCCTGATGGTTTAATATACACGGGACATGTTACCAGGTGAACAGTTTAAGTGAGGAGAGTGTGTTTCGCTGATGTTTTTATACACACGGGACATGTTACCAGGTGTACAGTTTAAGTGAGGAGGGTTTGTTTCGCTGATGTTTTTATACACACGGGACATGTTACCAGGTGAACAGTATAAGTGATAAGAGTGTGTTCCCCAGATTGTTTAATACACACGGGACATGTTACCAGGTGAACAGTATAGGTGAGGAGACTGTGTTGCATTGATGGTTTAATAGACACGGGACATGTTACCAGGTGAACAGTAGAAGTGAGGAGAGTGTGTTCCCCTAATGTTTTAATAGACACGGGACAAGTTACCAGTTGAACAGTATAAGTGAGGAGAGTGTGTGCCCCTGATGGTTTAATATACACGAGACATGTTGCCAGGTGAACATTAAAAGTGAGGAGAGTGTGTTTCCCTGATGGTTTAATATACACAGGACATGTTACCAGGTGAACAGTTAAGTTAGGAGAGTGTGTTTCGCTGATGTTTTAATACACACGGGACATGTTACCAGGTGAACAGTATAAGTGAGGAGAGTGTGTTCCCCTGATGTTTTAATATACATGAGACATGTCACCAGGTGAACAGTATAAGTGAGGCGAGTGTGTTCCCCAGATTGTTTAATATACACAGGACATCTTACCAGGTGAACAGCATAAGTGAGGCGAGTGTGTTCCCCAGATTGTTTAATATACACGGGACATTTCACCAGGTGAACAGTATAAGTGAGGAGAGTGTGTTCCCCTGATTGTTTAATACACACGGGACATGTTACCAGGTGAACAGTATAAGTGAGGAGATTGTGTTCCCCTGATGGTTTAATATACACGGGACATGTTACCAGGTGAACAGTTTAAGTGAGGAGAGTGTGTTTCGCTGATGTTTTTATACACACGGGACATGTTACCAGGTGTACAGTTTAAGTGAGGAGGGTTTGTTTCGCTGATGTTTTTATACACACGGGACATGTTACCAGGTGAACAGTATAAGTGCTAAGAGTGTGTTCCCCAGATTGTTTAATACACACGGGACATGTTACCAGGTGAACAGTATAGGTGAGGAGACTGTGTTGCATTGATGGTTTAATAGACACGGGACATGTTACCAGGTGAACAGTATAAGTGAGGAGAGTGTGTTCCCCTAATGTTTTAATAGACACGGGACAAGTTACCAGTTGAACAGTATAAGTGAGGAGAGTGTGTGCCCCTGATGGTTTAATATACACGAGACATGTTGCCAGGTGAACAGTATAAGTGAGGAGAGTGTGTTTCCCTGATGGTTTAATATACACAGGACATGTTACCAGGTGAACAGTTTAAGTTAGGAGAGTGTGTTTCGCTGATGTTTTAATACACACGAGACATGTTACCAGATGAACAGCATAAGTGAGGAGAGTGTGTTCCCCTGATTGTTTAATACACCCGGGACATGTTACCAGGTGAACAGTGTAAGTGAGGAGAGTGTGTTCCCCTGATGGTTTAATATACACGAGAGATGTTACCAGGTGAACAGTATAAGTGAGGAGAGTGTGTTCCCCTGATTGTTTAATACACAAGGGACATGTTAGCAGGTGAACAGTTTAAGTTAGGAGAGTGTGTTTCGCTGATGTTTTAATATACACGAGACATGTTACCAGGTGAACAGTATAAGTGATGAGAGTGTGTTCCCCTGATTGTTTAATACACATGGGACATGTTACCAGGTGAACAGTTTAAGTTAGGAGAGTGTGTTTCGCTGATGTTTTAATATGCACGAGACATGTTACCAGGTGAACAGTATAAGTGAGGAGAGTGTGTTCCCCTGATGGTTTAATACACACGGGACATGTTACCAGGTGAACAGTATAAGTGAGGCGAGTGTGTTTCGCTGATGTTTTAATATGCACGAGACATGTTACCAGGTGAACAGTATAAGTGAGGAGAGTGTATTTCGCTGATGCTTTAATATACACAGGACATGTTACCAGGTGAACAGTTTAAGTGAGGAGAGTGTGTTTCACTGATGTTTTAATACACACGGGACATGTTACCAGGTGAACAGTATAAGTGAGGAGAATGTGTTTCTCTGATGTTTTAATACACACGGGACATGTCACCAGGTGAACAGTATAAGTGAGGCGAGTGTGTTCCCCAGATTGTTTCATATACACGGGACCTGTTACCAGATGAGCAGTACAAGTGAGGAGAGTGTGTTCCCCTGATTGTTCAATACGCACGGGACATGTTACCAGGTGAACAGCAGAAGTGAGGCGAGCTTGTTCCCCAGATTGTTTAATACACACGGGACATGTTACCAGGTGAACAGTGCAAGTGAGCAGAGTGTGTTCCCCTGATGGTTTAATATACACGACACATGTTACCAGGTGAACAGGATAAGTGAGGAGAGTGTGTTCACCGATTGTTTAATACACACGGGACATGTCACCAGCTGAACAGTATCAGTGAGCAGAGCGTGTTCCCCTGATATTTTAATACACACGGGACATGTTGACAGGTGAACAGTATAAGTGAGGAGAGTGTGTTCCCCAGATTGTTTAATACACACGGGACATGTTACCAGGTGAACAGTATAGGTGAGGAGACTGTGTTCCACTGATCGTTTAATAGACACGGGACATGTTACCAGGTGAACAGTATAAGTGAGGAGAGAGTGTTCCCCTGATGTTTTAATACACACGGGACATGTTACCAGATGAACAGTATAAGTGAGGAGAGTGTGTTCTCCTAATGTTTTAATAGACACGGGACAAGTTAACAGGTGAACAGTATAAGTGAGGAGAGTGTGTTTCCCTGATGTTTTAATACACACGGGACATGTTCCCATTTGAACAGTATAAGTGAGGAGAGTGTGTTCCCCTCTTTGTTTAATATACACGGGACATGTTGCCAGGTGAACAGTATAAGTGAGGAGAGTGTTTACCCCTGATGTTTTAAGACACACGGGACATGTTAACAGGTGAACAGCATAAGTGAGGAGAGAGTGTTCCCCTGATGGTTTAATATACACGGGAAATGTTACCAGGTGAACAGTATAGGTGAGGAGAGTGTGTTCCCCTGATTGTTTAATCCACACAGGACATGTTACCAGGTGAACAGTATAAGTGAGGAGAGTGTGTTCCCCTGATGGTTTAATATACACGGGACATGTTACCAGGTGAACAGTTTAAGTGAGGAGAGTGTGTTTAGCTGATGTTTTTATACACACGGGACATGTTACCAGGTGTACAGTTTAAGTGAGGAGGGTGTGTTTCGCTGATGTTTTTATAGACACGGGACAAGTTACCAGGTGAACAGTATAAGTGAGGAGAGTGTGTTCCCCTGATTGATTAATATACACAGGACATGTTACCAGGTGAACAGTTTAAGTTAGGAGAGTGTGTTTCGCTGATGTTTTAATACACACGGGACATGTTACCAGGTGAACAGTATAAGTGAGGAGAGTGTGTTCCCCTGATGGTTTAATATACACGAGACATGTTGCCAGGTGAACATTAAAAGTGAGGAGAGTGTGTTCCCCTGATGGTTTAATATACACAGGACATGTTACCAGGTGAACAGTTTAAGTTAGGAGAGTGTGTTTCGCTGATGTTTTAATACACACGGGACATGTTACCAGGTGAAGAGTATAAGTGAGGAGAGTGTGTTCCCCTGATGGTTTAATATACACGAGACATGTTACCAGGTGAACAGTATAAGTGAGGCGAGTGTGTTCCCCAGATTGTTTAATATGCACAGGACATCTTACCAGGTGAACAGTATAAGTGAGGCGAGTGTGTTCCCCAGATTGTTCAATATACACTGGACATTTCACCAGGTGAACAGTATAAGTGAGGAGAGTGTGTTCCCCTGTTTGTTTAATACACACGGGACATGTTACCAGGTGAACAGTATATGTGAGGCGAGTGTGTTCCCCAGATTGTTTAATATACACGGGACATGTTACCAGGTGAACAGTATAAGTGAGGAGAGTGTGTTCCCCTGTTGGTTTAATACACACGGGACATGTTACCAGCTGAACAGTACAAGTGAGGAGAGTGTGTTTCGCTGATGTTTTAATATACACGAGACATGTTACCAGGTGAACAGTATAAGTGAGGAGAGTGTGTTCCCCTGATGGTTTAATACACACGGGACATGTTACCAGGTGAACAGTATAAGTGAGGAGAGTGTGTTCCCCTGATGGTTTAATACACACGGGACATGTTACTAGGTGAACAGTATAAGTGAGGAGACTGTGTTCCCCTGATGGTTTAATGCACACGGGACATGTTACCAGGTGAACAGTATAAGTGAGGCGAGTGTGTTCCGAAGATTGTTTAATATACACAGGACATGTTACCAGGTGAACAGTTTAAGAGAGGAGAGTGTGTTTCGCTGATGTTTTAATATACGCAGGACATGTTACAAGGTGATCAGTTTAAGTGAGGAGAGTGTGTTTCGCTGATGTTTTAATACACACTGGACATGTTACCAGGTGAACAGTATTAGTGAGGAGAATGTGTTTCGCTGATGTTTTAATACACACGGGACATGTTACCAGGTGAACAGTATAAGTGAGGCGAGTGTGTTCCCCAGATTGTTTCATCTACACGGGACATGTTACCAGGTGAACAGTATAAGTGAGCAGAGTGTGTTCCCCTGATTGTTTAATACACACGGGACATGTTGCCAGGTGAGCAGTACAAGTGAGAAGAGTGTGTTCCCCTGATTGTTCAATACGCACGGGACATGTTACCAGGTGAACAGTATAAGTGAGGAGAGTGTGTTCCCCTGATGGTTTAATACACACGGGACATGTTACCAGGTGAACAGTATAAGTGAGGAGACTGTGTTCCCCTGATGGTTTAATGCACACGGGACATGTTACCAGGTGAACAGTATAAGTGAGGCGAGTGTGTTCCGAAGATTGTTTAATATACACAGGACATGTTACCAGGTGAACAGTTTAAGAGAGGAGAGTGTGTTTCGCTGATGTTTTAATATACACAGGACATGTTACCAGGTGATCAGTTTAAGTGAGGAGAGTGTGGTTCGCTGATGTTTTAATACACACGGGACATGTTACCAGGTGAACAGTATTAGTGAGGAGAATGTGTTTCGCTGATGTTTTAATACACACGGGACATTTCACCAGGTGAACAGTGTAAGTGAGGCGAGTGTGTTCCCCAGATTGTTTCATCTACACGGGACATGTTACCAGGTGAACAGTATAAGTGAGCAGAGTGTGTTCCCCTGATTGTTTAATACACACTGGACATGTTGCCAGGTGAGCAGTACAAGTGAGGAGAGTGTGTTCCCCTGATTGTTCAATTGCACGGGACATGTTACCAGGTGAACAGTATAAGTGATGCGAGCGTGTTCCCCAGATTGTTTAATATACACGGGACATGTTACCAGGTGAACCGTAAAAGTGAGGAGAGTGTGTTCCCCTGTTTGTTTAATACACACGGGACATGTTACCAGGTGAACAGTGTAAGTGAGCAGAGTGTGTTCCCCTGATGGTTTAATATACACGACACATGTTACCAGGTGAACAGGATAAGTGAGGAGAGTGTGTTCACCGATTGTTTAATACACACGGGACATGTCACCAGCTGAACAGTATAAGTGAGCAGATTGTGTTCCCCTGATATTATAATACACACGGGACATGTTGCCAGGTGAAGAGTATAAGTGAGGAGAGTGTGTTCCCCAGATTGTTTAATACACACGGGACATGTTACCAGGTGAACAGTATAGGTGAGGAGACTGTGTTCCACTGATAGTTTAATTGACACGGGACATGTTACCAGGTGAACAGTATAAGTGAGGAGAGTGCGTTTGCCTGATGTTTTAATACACACGGGACATGTTACCAGATGAACAGTATAAGTGAGGAGAGTGTGTTCTCCTGATGTTTTATTAGACACGGGGCAAGTTAACAGGTGAACAGTATAAGTGTGGAGAGTGTGTTCCCCTGATGTTTTAATATACACGAGACATGTTACCAGGTGAACAGTCTAAGTGAGGAGAGTGTGTTTCCCTGATGTTTTAATACACACGGGACATGTTCCCATTTGAACAGTATATGTGAGGAGAGTGTGTTCCCCTGTTTGTTCAATATACACGGGACATGTCACCAGGTGAACAGTATAAGAGAGGAGAGTGTGTTCTCCTGATTGTTTATAACACACACAGGACATGTTACCAGGTGAACAGTATAAGTGAGGAGAGTGTTTACCCCTGATGTTTTAAGACACACGGGACATGTTACCAGGTGAACAGCATAAGTGAGGAGAGAGTGTTCCCCTGATGGTTTAATATACACGGCAAATGATACCAGGTGAACAGTATAAGTGAGGAGAGTGTGTTCCCCTGATGTTTTAATACACACGGGACATTTTGCCAGGTTAACAGTATAAGTGTGGAGAGTGTGTTCCCCAGATTGTTTAATACACACGGGAAATGTTACCAGGTGAACAGTATAGGTGAGGAGAGGGTGTTCCCCTGATGTTTTAATACTCACGGGACATGTTACCAGATGAACAGTATAAGTGAGGAGAGTGTGTTCCCCTAATGTTTTAATAGACACGGGACAGATTACCAGGTGAACAGCATAAGTGAGGAGAGTGTGTTCCCCTGATGGTTTAATATACACAGGACATGTCAGCAGGTGAACAGTATAAGTGAGGAGAGTGTGTTCCCCTGATTGTTTAATATACACAGGACATGTTACCAGGTGAACAGTATAAGTGAGGAGAGAGTGTTCCCCTGATTGTTTAATCCACACAGGACATGTTACCAGGTGAACAGTATAAGTGAGGAGAGTGTGTTCCCCTGATGGTTTAATATACACAGGACATGTTACCAGGTGAACAGTTTAAGTGAGGAGAGTGTGTTCCCCTGATGGTTTAATATACACGGGACATGTTACCAGATGGACAGTATAAGTGAGGAGAGTGTGTTCCCCTAATGTTTTAATAGACACGGGACAAGTTACCAGGTGAACAGTAAAAGTGAGGCGAGTGTGTTCCCCAGATTGTTTAATATACACAGGACATGTTAACAGGTGAACAGTATAAGTGAGGAGAGTGTGTTCCCCTGATTGTTTAATGCACACAGGACATGTTACCAGGTGAACAGTATAAGTGAGGAGAGTGTGTTCCCCTGATGGTTTAATATACACGGGACATGTTACCAGGTGAACAGTTTAAGTGAGGAGAGTGTGTTTCGCTGATGTTTTTATACACACGGGACATGTTACCAGGTTTACAGTTTAAGTGAGGAGGGTTTGTTTCGCTGATGTTTTTATACACACGGGACATGTTACCAGGTGAACAGTATAAGTGATAAGAGTGTGTTCCCCAGATTGTTTAATACACACGGGACATGTTACCAGGTGAATAGTATAGGTGAGGAGACTGTGTTGCATTGATGGTTTAATAGACACGGGACATGTTACCAGGTGAACAGTAGAAGTGAGGAGAGTGTGTTCCCCTAATGTTTTAAATGACACGGGACAGTTTACCAGTTGAACAGTATAAGTGAGTAGAGTGTGTGCCCCTGATGGTTCAATATACACGAGACATGTTGCCAGGTGAACATTAAAAGTGAGGAGAGTGTGTTTCCCTGATGGTTTAATATACACAGGACATGTTACCAGGTGAACAGTTAAGTTAGGAGAGTGTGTTTCGCTGATGTTTTAATACACACGGGACTTGTTACCAGGTGAACAGTATAAGTGAGGAGAGTGTGTTCCCCTGATGTTTTAATATACATGAGACATGTCACCAGGTGAACAGTATAAGTGAGGCGAGTGTGTTCCCCAGATTGTTTAATATACACAGGACATCTTACCAGGTGAACAGCATAAGTGAGGCGAGTGTGTTCCCCAGATTGTTTAATATACACGGGACATTTCACCAGGTGAACAGTATAAGTGAGGAGAGTGTGTTCCCCTGATTGTTTAATACACACGGGACATGTTACCAGGTGAACAGTATAAGTGAGGCGATTGTGTTCCCCTGATGGTTTAATATACACGGGACATGTTACCAGGTGAACAGTTTAAGTGAGGAGAGTGTGTTTCGCTGATGTTTTTATACACACGGGACATGTTACCAGGTGTACAGTTTAAGTGAGGAGGGTTTGTTTCGCTGATGTTTTTATACACACGGGACATGTTACCAGGTGAACAGTATAAGTGCTAAGAGTGTGTTCCCCAGATTGTTTAATAAACACGGGACATGTTACCAGGTGAACAGTATACGTGAGGAGACTGTGTTGCATTAATGGTTTAATAGACACGGGACATGTTACCAGGTGAACAGTATAAGTGAGGAGAGTGTGTTCCCCTAATGTTTTAATAGACACGGCACAAGTTACCAGTTGAACAGTATAAGTGAGGAGAGTGTGTGCCCCTGATGGTTTAATATACACGAGAAATGTTGCCAGGTGAACATTAAAAGTGAGGAGAGTGTGTTTCCCTGATGGTTTAATATACACAGGACATGTTACCAGGTGAACAGTTTAAGTTAGGAGAGTGTGTTTCGCTGATGTTTTAATACACACGGGACATGTTACCAGGTGAACAGTTTAAGTGAGGAGAGTGTGTTCCTCTGATGGTTTAATATACATGAGACATGTTACCAGGTGAACAGTATAAGTGAGACGAGTGTGTTCCCCAGATTGTTTAATATACACAGGACATCTTACCAGGTGAACAGCATAAGTGAGGCGAGTGTGTTCCCCAGATTGTTTAATATACACGGGACATTTCACCAGGTGAACAGTATAAGTGAGGAGAGTGTGTTCCCCTGTTTGTTTAATACACACGGGACATGTTACCAGGTGAACAGTATAAGTGAGGAGATTGTGTTCCCCTGTTTGTTTAATACACACGGGACATGTTACCAGGTGAACAGTATAAGTGAGCAGAGTGTGTTTCGTTGTTGTTTTAATATACACGGGACATGTTACCAGGTGAACAGTATAAGTGAGGCGAGTGTGTTCCCCAGATTGTTTAATATACACGGGACATGTTACCAGGTGAACAGTATAAGTGATGAGAGTGTGTTCCCCAGATTGTTTAATACACACGGGACATGTTACCAGGTGAACAGTATAGGTGAGGAGACTGTGTTGCATTGATGGTTTAATAGACACGGGACATGCTACCAGCTGAACAGTATTAGTGAGGAGAGTGTGTTCCCCTAATGTTTTAATAGACACGGGACAATTTACCAGGTGAACAGTATAAGTGAGGAGAGTGTGTGCCCCTGATGGTTTAATATACACGAGACATGTTGCCAGGTGAACATTAAAAGTGAGGAGAGTGTGATCCCCTGATGGTTTAATATATACAGGACATGTTACCAGATGAAAAGTATAAGTGAGGAGAGTGTGTTCCCCAGATTGTTTAATATACACAGGACATCTTACCAGGTGAACAGTATAAGTGAGGCGAGTGTGTTCCCCAGATTGTTTAATATACACAGGACATCTTACCAGGTGAACAGTATAAGTGAGGCGAGTGTGTTCCCCAGATTGTTTAATATACACGGGACATTTCACCAGGTGAACAGTATAAGTGAGGAGAGTGTGTTCCCCTGTTTGTTTAATACACACGGGACATGTTACCAGGTGAACAGTATAAGTGAGGAGAGTGTGTTCCCCTAATGTTTTAATAGACACGGGACATTTTGCCAGGTTAACAGTATAAGTGAGGCGAGTGTGTTCCCCAGATTGTTTAATATACACGGGACATGTTACCAGATGAACAGTATAAGTGATGAGAGTGTGTTCCCCAGATTGTTTAATACACACGGGACATGTTACCAGGTGAATAGTATAGGTGAGGAGACTGTGTTGCATTGATGGTTTAATAGACACGGGACATGTTACCAGGTGAACAGTATAAGTGAGGAGAGGGTGTGCCCCTGATGGTTTAATATACACGAGACATGTTGCCAGGTGAACATTAAAAGTGAGGAGAGTGTGTTCCCCTGATGGTTTAATATACACAGGACATGTTACCAGGTGAACAGCTTAAGTTAGGAGAGTGTGTTTCGCTGATGTTTTAATACACACGGGACATGTTACCAGGTGAACAGTATAAGTGAGGAGATTGTGTTCCCCTGATGGTTTAATATACACGGGACATGTTACCAGGTGAACAGTTTAAGTGAGGAGAGTGTGTTTCGCTGATGTTTTTATACACACGGGACATGTTACCAGGTGTACAGTTTAAGTGAGCAGGGTTTGTTTCGCTGATTTTTTTATACACACGGGACATGTTACCAGGTGAGCAGTATAAGTGCTAAGAGTGTGTTCGCCAGATTGTTTAATACACACGGGACATGTTACCAGGTGAACAGTATAGGTGAGGAGACTGTGTTGCATTAATGGTTTAATAGACACGGGACATGTTACCAGGTGAACAGTATAAGTGAGGAGAGTGTGATCCCCTAATGTTTTAATAGACATGGGACAAGTTACCAGTTGAACAGTATAAGTGAGGAGAGTGTGTGCCCCTGATGGTTTAATATACACGAGACATGTTGCCAGGTGAACATTAAAAGTGAGGAGAGTGTGTTTCCCTGATGGTTTAATATACACAGGACATGTTACCAGGTGAACAGTTTAAGTTAGGAGCGTGTGTTTCGCTGATGTTTTAATACACACGGGACATGTTACCAGGTGAACAGTTTAAGTGCGGAGAGTGTGTTCCTCTGATGGTTTAATATACATGAGACATGTTACCAGGTGAACAGTATAAGAGAGGCGAGTGTGTTCCCCAGATTGTTTAATATACACAGGACATCTTACCAGGTGAACAGCATAAGTGAGGCGAGTGTGTTCCCCAGATTGTTTAATATACACGGGACATTTCACCAGGTGAACAGTATAAGTGAGGAGAGTGTGTTCCCCTGTTTGTTTAATACACACGGGACATGTTACCAGGTGAACAGTATAAGTGAGGAGATTGTGTTCCCCTGTTTGTTTAATACACACGGGACATGTTACCAGGTGAACAGTATAAGTGAGCAGAGTGTGTTTCGTTGTTGTTTTAATATACACGGGACATGTTACCAGGTGAACAGTATAAGTGAGGCGAGTGTGTTCCCCAGATTGTTTAATATACACGGGACATGTTACCAGGTGAACAGTATAAGTGATGAGAGTGTGTTCCCCAGATTGTTTAATACACACGGGACATGTTACCAGGTGAACAGTATAGGTGAGGAGACTGTGTTGCATTGATGGTTTAATAGACACGGGACATGTTACCAGGTGAACAGTATTAGTGAGGAGAGTGTGTTTTCCTAATGTTTTAATAGACACGGGACAAGTTACCAGGTGAACAGTATAGGTGAGGAGAGTGTGTGCCCCTGATGGTTTAATATACACGAGACATGTTGCCAGGTGAACATTAAAAGTGAGGAGAGTGTGTTCCCCTGATGGTTTAATATATACAGGACATGTTACCAGGTGAATAGTATAGGTGAGGAGACTGTGTTGCATTGATGGTTTAATAGACACGGGACATGTTACCAGGTGAACAGTATAAGTGAGGAGAGGGTGTGCCCCTGATGGTTTAATATACACGAGACATGTTGCCAGGTGAACATTAAAAGTGAGGAGAGTGTGTTCCCCTGATGGTTTAATATACACAGGACATGTTACCGGGTGAACAGCTTAAGTTAGGAGAGTGTGTTTCGCTGATGTTTTAATACACAAGGGACATGTTACCAGGTGAACAGTATAAGTGAGGAGATTGTGTTCCCCTGATGGTTTAATATACACGGGACATGTTACCAGGTGAACAGTTTAAGTGAGGAGAGTGTGTTTCGCTGATGTTTTTATACACACGGGACATGTTACCAGGTGAACAGTATAAGTGCTAAGAGTGTGTTCCCCAGATTGTTTAATACACACGGGACATGTTACCAGGTGAACAGTATAGGTGAGGAGACTGTGTTGCATTAATGGTTTAATAGACACGGGACATGTTACCAGGTGAACAGTATAAGTGAGGAGAGTGTGTTCCCCTAATGTTTTAATAGACACGGGACAAGTTACCAGTTGAACAGTATAAGTGAGGAGAGTGTGTGCCCCTGATGGTTTAATATACACGAGACATGTTGCCAGGTGAACATTAAAAGTGAGGAGAGTGTGTTTCCCTGATGGTTTAATATACACAGGACATGTTACCAGGTGAACAGTTTAAGTTAGGAGAGTGTGTTTCGCTGATGTTTTAATACACACGGGACATGTTACCAGGTGAACAGTTTAAGTGAGGAGAGTGTGTTCCTTTGATGGTTTAATATACATGAGACATGTTTCCAGGTGAACAGTATAGGTGAGGCGAGTGTGTTCCCCAGATTGTTTAATATACACAGGACATCTTACCAGGTGAACAGCATAAGTGAGGCGAGTGTGTTCCCCAGACTGTTTAATATACACGGGACATTTCACCAGGTGAACAGTATAAGTGAGGAGAGTGTGTTCCCCTGTTTGTTTAATACACACGGGACATGTTACCAGGTGAACAGTATAAGTGAGGAGATTGTGTTCCCCTGTTTGTTTAATACACACGGGACATGTTACCAGGTGAACAGTATAAGTGAGCAGAGTGTGTTTCGTTGTTGTTTTAATATACACGGGACATGTTAGCAGGTGAACAGTATAAGTGAGGCGAGTGTGTTCCCCAGATTGTTTAATATACACGGGACATGTTACCAGGTGAACAGTATAAGTGATGAGAGTGTGTTCCCCAGATTGTTTAATACACACGGGACATGTTACCAGGTGAACAGTATAGGTGAGGAGACTGTGTTGCATTGATGGTTTAATAGACACGGGACATGTTACCAGGTGAACAGTATTAGTGAGGAGAGTGTGTTCCCCTAATGTTTTAATAGACACGGGACAAGTTACCAGGTGAACAGTATAAGTGAGGAGAGTGTGTGCCCCTGATGGTTTAATATACACGAGACATGTTGCCAGGTGAACATTAAAAGTGAGGAGAGTGTGTTCCCCTGATGGTTTAATATATACAGGACATGTTACCAGGTGAACAGTTTAAGTTAGGAGAGTGTGTTTCGCTGATGTTTTAATACACACGGGACATGTTACCAGATGAACAGTATAAGTGAGGAGAGTGTGTTCCCCTGATGGTTTAAAATACACGAGACATGTTACCAGGTGAACAGTATAAGTGAGGCGAGTGTGTTCCCCAGATTGTTTAATATACACAGGACATCTTACCAGGTGAACAGTATAAGTGAGGCGAGTGTGTTCCCCAGATTGTTTAATATACACGGGACATTTCACCAGGTGAACAGTATAAGTGAGGAGAGTGTGTTGCCCTGTTTGTTTAATACACACGGGACATGTTACCAGGTGAACAGTATAAGTGAGGAGATTGTGTTCCCCTGTTTGTTTAATACACACGGGACATGTTACCAGGTGAACAGTATAAGTGAGGAGAGTGTGTTCCCCTAATGTTTTAATAGACACGGGACATTTTGCCGGGTTAACAGTATAAGTGAGGCGAGTGTGTTCCCCAGATTGTTTAATATACACGGGACATGTTACCAGGTGAACAGTATAAGTGATGAGAGTGTGTTCCCCAGATTGTTTAATACACACGGGACATGTTACCAGGTGAATAGTATAGGTGAGGAGACTGTGTTGCATTGATGGTTTGATAGACACGGGACATGTTACCAGGTGAACAGTATAAGTGAGGAGAGGGTGTGCCCCTGATGGTTTAATATACACGAGACATGTTGCCAGGTGAACATTAAAAGTGAGGAGAGTGTGTTCCCCTGATGGTTTAATATACACGAGACATGTTACCTGGTGAACAGCATAAGTGAGGAGAGTGTGTTCCCCTGATGGTTTAATATAGACGGGACATGTTGATAGGTGAACAGAAGAGGTGAGGAGAGTGTGTTCCCCTGATAGTTTAATATACATGGGACATGTCACCAGGTGAACAGTTTCAGTGAGGAGAGTGTGTTCCCCTGATGTTTTAATACACACGGGACATGTTACCAGGTGAACAGTATAAGTGAGGAGAGTGTGTTCCCCTGATGTTTTAATACACACGGGACATTTTGCCAGGTGAACAGTCTAAGTGAGGAGAGGGTGTTCCCCTGATGTTTTAATACACACGGGACATGTTACCAGATGAACAGTATAAGTGAGGAGAGTGTGTTCCCCTAATGTTTTAATAGACACGGGACAAGTTACCATGTGAACAGTATAAGTGAGGAGAGTGTGTTCCCCTGATGGTTTAATATACACGGGACATGTTACCAGGTGAACAGTGTAAGTGAGGAGAGTGTGTTCCCCTGATGGTTTAATACACACGGGACATGTTAACAGGTGAACAGTGTAAGTGAGGAGAGTGTGTTCCCCTGATGGTTTAAAAGACACGGGACATGTTACCAGGTGAACAGTATTAGTGAGGAGAGTGTGTTCCCCTAATGTTTTAATAGACACGGGACAAGTTACCAGGTGAACAGTATAAGTGAGGAGAGTGTGTGCCCCTGATGGTTTAATATACACGAGACATGTTGCCAGGTGAACATTAAAAGTGAGGAGAGTGTGTTCCCCTGATGGTTTAATATATACAGGACATGTTACCAGGTGAACAGTTTAAGTTAGGAGAGTGTGTTTCGCTGATGTTTTAATACACACGGGACATGTTACCAGGTGAACAGTATAAGTGACGAGAGTTTGTTCCCCTGATGGTTTAAAATACACGAGACATGTTGCCAGGTGAACAGAAGAAGTGAGGCGAGTGTGTTCCCCAGATTGTTTAATATACACAGGACATCTTACCAGGTGAACAGTATAAGTGAGGCGAGTGTGTTCCCCAGATTGTTTAATATACACGGGACATTTCACCAGGTGAACAGTATAAGTGAGGAGAGTGTGTTCCCCTGTTTGTTTAATACACACACAGGACATGTTACCAGGTGAACAGTATAAGTGAGGAGATTGTGTTCCCCTGTTTGTTTAATACACACGGGACATGTTACCAGGTGAACAGTATAAGTGAGGAGAGTGTGTTCCCCTAATGTTTTAATAGACACGGGACATTTTGCCAGGTTAACAGTATAAGTGAGGCGAGTGTGTTCCCCAGATTGTTTAATATACACGGGACATGCTACCAGGTGAACAGTATAAGTGATGAGAGTGTGTTCCCCAGATTGTTTAATACACACGGGACATGTTACCAGGTGAATAGTATGGGTGAGGAGACTGTGTTGCATTGATGGTTTAATAGACACGGGACATGTTACCAGGTGAACAGTATAAGTGAGGAGAGTGTGTGCCCCTGATGGTTTAATATACACGAGACATGTTGCCAGGTGAACATTAAAAGTGAGGAGAGTGTGTTCCCCTGATGGTTTAATATACACAGGACATGTTACCAGGTGAACAGCTTAAGTTAGGAGAGTGTGTTTCGCTGATGTTTTAATACACACGGGACATGTTACCAGGTGAACAGTATAAGTGAGGAGAGTGTGTTCCCCTGATGGTTTCATATACACGAGACATGTTACCAGGTGAACAGTATAAGTGATGCGAGTGTGTTCCGCAGATTGTTTAATATACACAGGACATCTTACCAGGTGAACAGTATAAGTGAGGCGAGTGTGTTCCCCAGATTGTTTAATATACACGGGACATTTCACCAGGTGAACAGTATAAGTGAGGAGAGTGTGTTCCCCTGTTTGTTTAATGAACACGGGACATGTTACCAGGTGAACAGTATAAGTGAGGAGATTGTGTTCCCCTGTTTGTTTAATACACACGGGACATGTTAGCAGGTGAACAGTATAAGTGAGCAGAGTGTGTTTCGTTGTTGTTTTAATACACATGGGACATGTTACCAGGTGAACAGTATAAGTGAGGAGAGTGTGTTCCCCAGATTGTTTAATATACACGGGACATGTTACCAGGTGAACAGTATAAGTGAGGAGAGTGTGTTCCCCTGTGTGTTTAATACACACGGGACATGTTACCAGGTGAACAGTATAAGTGAGGAGAGTGTGTTCCCCTGATTGTTTAATACACACGGGACATGTTACCAGGTGAACAGTATAAGTGAGGAGAGTGTGTTCCCCTGTTTGTTTAATACACACGGGACATGTTACCAGGTGAACAGTATAAGTGAGGAGACTGTGTTCCCCTGATGTTTTAATACACACGGGACATGTTACCAGGTGAACAGTTTAGGTGAGGAGAGTGTGTTCCCCTGATTGTTTAATATACACAGGACATGTTACCAGGTGAACGTTATTAGTGTGGAGAGTGTGTTCCCCTGATTGTTTAATATACACGGGACATGTCACCAGTTGAACAGAAGAAATGAGGACAGTGTGTTCCCCTTATGTTTTAACACACACGGGACATGTTACCAGGTGAACAGTGTAAGTGAGGAGAGTGTGTTCCCCTGATGGTTTAATCTACACGAGACATGTTACCAGCTGAACAGTATAAGTGAGGAGAGTGTGCTCCCCTGATTGTTTAAAACACCCGGGATATGTTACCAGGTGAACAGTGTAAGTGAGGAGAGTGTGTTCCCCTGATGGTTTAATCTACACGAGACATGTTACCAGCTGAACAGTAGAAGTGAGGAGAGTGTGTTCCCCTGATTGTTTAATACACACGGGACATGTTACCAGGTGAACAGTATAAGTGAGGAGAGTGTGTTCCCCTGATGGTTTAATACACACGGGACATGTTACCAGGTGAACAGTGTAAGTGAGGAGAGGGTGTTCCCCTGATGGATTAATATACACGGGACATGTTACCAGGTGAACAGTATAAGTGAGGAGAGTGTGTTCCCCTGATTGTTTAATATACACCGGACATGTTACCAGGTGAATAGCATAAGTGAGGAGAGTGTGTTCCCCTGATGGTTTAATAGACACGTGACATGTTACCAGGTGAACAGTATAAGTGAGGAGAGTGTGTGCCCCTGATGGTTTAATATACACGAGACATGTTGCCAGGTGAACATTAAAATTGAGGAGAGTGTGTTCCCCTGATGGTTTAATATACACAGGACATGTTACCAGGTGAACAGCTTAAGTTAGGAGAGTGTGTTTCGCTGATGTTTTAATACACACGGGACATGTTACCAGGTGAACAGCATAAGTGAGGAGAGTGTGTTCCCCTGATGGTTTAATATACACGAGACATGTTACCAGGTGAACAGTATAAGTGATGCGAGTGTGTTCCCCAGATTGTTTAATATACACAGGACATCTTACCAGGTGAACAGTATAAGTGAGGCGAGTGTGTCCCCCAGATTGTTTAATATACACGGGACATTACACCAGGTGAACAGTATATGTGAGGAGAGTGTGTTCCCCTGTTTGTTTAATGAACACGGGACATGTTACCAGGTGAACAGTATAAGTGAGGAGATTGTGTTCCCCTGCTTGTTCAATACACACGGGACATGTTAGCAGGTGAACAGTATAAGTGAGCAGAGTGTGTTTCGTTGTTGTTTTAATACACATGGGACATGTTACCAGGTGAACAGTATAAGTGAGGAGAGTGTGTTCCCCAGATTGTTTAATATACACGGGACATGTTACCAGGTGAACAGTATAAGTGAGGAGAGTGTGTTCCCCTGTTTGTTTAATACACACGGGACATGTTACCAGGTGAACAGTATAAGTGAGGAGAGTGTGTTCCCCTGATTGTTTAATACACACGGGACATGTTACCAGGTGAACAGTATAAGTGAGGAGAGTGTGTTCCCCTGTTTGTTTAATACACACGGGACATGTTACCAGGTGAACAGTATAAGTGAGGAGACTGTGTTCCCCTGATGTTTTAATACACACGGGACATGTTACCAGGTGAACAGTTTAGGTGAGGAGAGTGTGTTCCCCTGATTGTTTAATATACACAGGACATGTTACCAGGTGAACGGTATTAGTGTGGAGAGTGTGTTCCCCTGATTGTTTAATATACACGGGACATGTCACCAGTTGAACAGAAGAAGTGAGGACAGTGTGTTCCCCTTATGTTTTAACACACACGGGACATGTTACCAGGTGAACAGTGTAAGTGAGGAGAGTGTGTTCCCCTGATGGTTTAATCTACACGAGACATGTTACCAGCTGAACAGTATAAGTGAGGAGAGTGTGCTCCCCTGATTGTTTAAAACACCCGGGATATGTTACCAGGTGAACAGTGTAAGTGAGGAGAGTGTGTTCCCCTGATGGTTTAATCTACACGAGACATGTTACCAGCTGAACAGTATAAGTGAGGAGAGTGTGTTCCCCTGATTGTTTAATACACACGGGACATGTTACCAGGTGAACAGTATAAGTGAGGAGAGTGTGTTCCCCTGATGGTTTAATACACACGGGACATGTTACCAGGTGAACAGTGTAAGTGAGGAGAGTGTGTTCCCCTGATTGTTTAATATACACCGGACATGTTACCAGGTGAATAGCATAAGTGAGGAGAGTGTGTTCCCCTGATTGTTTAATATACACGGGACATGTTACCAGGTGAATAGCATAAGTGAGTTGAGTGTGTTCCCCTGATTGTTTAATACACACGGGACATGTTACCAGGTGAACAGTATAAGTGAGGAGAGTGTGTTCCTTTGATGGTTTAATACACACGGGACATGTTACCAGGTGAACAGTGTAAGTGAGGAGAGTGTGTTCCCCTGATCGATTAATATACACGGGACATGTTACCAGGTGAACAGTATAAGTGAGGAGAGTGTGTTCCCCTGATTGTTTAATATACACCGGACATGTTACCAGGTGAATAGCATAAGTGAGGAGAGTGTGTTCCCCTGATTGTTTAATATACACGGGACATGTTACCAGGTGAATAGCATAAGTGAGTTGAGTTTGTTCCCCTGATTGTTTAATACACACGGGACATGTTACCAGGTGAATAGCATAAGTGAGGAGAGTGTGTTCCCCTGATTGTTAAATATACACGGGACATGTTACCAGGTGAATAGCATAAGTGAGTTGAGTGTGTTCCCCTGATTGTTTAATACACACGGGACATGTTACCAGATGAATAGCATAAGTGAGGAGAGTGTGTTCCCCTGATTGTTTAATACACCCGGGACATGTTACCAGGTGAACAGTGTAAGTGAGGAGAGTGTGTTCCCCTGATGGTTTAATATACACGAGACATGTTACCAGGTGAACAGTATAAGTGAGGAGAGTGTGTTCCCCTGATGGTTTAATACACACGGGACATGTTACCAGGTGAACAGTATAAGTGAGGCGAGTGTGTTCCCCAGATTGTTTAATATACACAGGACATGTTACCAGGTGAGCAGTATAAGTGAGGAGAATGTGTTTCGCTGATGTTTTAATACACACGGGACATGTTACCAGGTGAACAGTTTAAGTGAGGAGAGTGTGTTTCGCTGATGTTTTAACACACACGGGACATGTTACCAGGTGAACAGTATAAGTGAGGAGAGTGTGTTCCCCTGATTGTTCAATACGCACGGGACATGTTACCAGGTGAACAGTATAAGTGAGGCGAGCGTGTTCCCCAGATTGTTTAATATACACGGGACATGTTACCAGCTGAACAGTATAAGTGAGCAGAGTGTGTTCCCCTGATGTTTTAATACACACGGGACATGTTGCCAGGTGAACAGTATAAGTGAGGAGAGTGTGTTCCCCAGATTGTTTAATACACACGGGACATGTTACCATTTGAACAGTATAAGTGAGGAGAGTGTGTTCCCCTGATGGTTTAATATACACGAGACATGTTACCAGGTGAACAGCATAAGTGAGGAGAGTGTGTTCCCCTGATTGTTTAATTCACCCGGGACATGTTTCCAGGTGAACAGTGTACGTGAGGAGAGTGTGTTCCCCTGATGGTTCAATCTACACGAGACATGTTACCAGCTGAACAGTATAAGTGAGGAGAGTGTGCTCCCCTGATTGTTTAATACACCCGGGATATGTTACCAGGTGAACAGTGTAAGTGAGGAGAGTGTGTTCCACTGATGGTTTAATCTACACGAGACATGTTACCAGCTGAACAGTATAAGTGAGGAGAGTGTGTTCCCCTGATTGCTTAATACACACGGGACATGTTACCAGGTGAACAGTATAAGTGAGGAGAGTGTGTTCCCCTGATGGTTTAATACACACGGGACATGTTACCAGGTGAACAGTGTAAGTGAGGAGAGTGTGTTCCCCTGATGTTTTAATACACACGGGACATGTTACCAGGTGAACAGTATAAGTGAGGAGAGTGTGTTCCCCTGATTGTTTAATACACACGGGACATGTTACCAGGTGAATAGCATAAGTGAGGAGAGTGTGTTCCCCTGATTGTTTAATACACACGGGACATGTTACCAGGTGAATAGCATAAGAGAGGAGAGTGTGTTCCCCTGATTGTTTAATACACCCGGGACATGTTACCTGGTGAACAGTGTAAGTGAGGAGAGTGTGTTCCCCTGATGGTTTAATATACACGAGACATGTTACCAGGTGAACAGTATAAGTGAGGAGTGTGTGTTCCCCTGATGGTTTAATATACAGGAGACATGTTACCAGGTAAACAGTATAAGTGAGGAGAGTGTGTTCCCCTGATGGTTTAATACACACGGGACATGTTACCAGGTGAACAGTATAAGTGAGGCGAGTGTGTTCCCCAGATTATTTATTATACACAGGACATGTTACCAGGTGAGCAGTATAAGTGAGGAGAATGTGTTTCGCTGATGTTTTAATACACACGGG
Organism: Heterodontus francisci; assembly: GCF_036365525.1. Classification (NCBI taxonomy): domain Eukaryota; kingdom Metazoa; phylum Chordata; class Chondrichthyes; order Heterodontiformes; family Heterodontidae; genus Heterodontus; species Heterodontus francisci. The sequence continues at coordinate 5,408,758 of NW_027141820.1, forward strand.
ACATGTTACCAGGTGAACAGTTTAAGTGAGGCGAGTGTGTTCCCCTGATTGTTCAATACGCATGGGACATGTTACCAGGTGCACAGTATAAGTGAGGAGAGTGTGTTCCCCTGATTGCTCAATACGCACGGGACATGTTACCAGGTGAACAGTTTAAGTGAGGCGAGCGTGTTCCCCAGATTGTTTAATATACACGGGACATGTTACCAGCTGAACAGTATAAGTGAGCAGAGTGTGTTCCCCTGATGTTTTAATACACACGGCACATGTTGCCAGGTGAACAGTATAAGTGAGGAGAGTGTGTTCCCCAGATTGTTTAATACACACGGGACATGTTACCAGATGAACAGTATAAGTGAGGAGAGTGTGTTCCCCTGATGGTTTAATACACATGGGACATGTTGCCAGGTGAACAGTATAAGTGAGGAGAGTGTGTTCCCCAGATTGTTTAATACACACGGAACATGTTACCAGGTGAACAGTATAAGTGAGGAGAGTGTGTTTCCCTGATGTTTTAATACACACGGGACATGTTACCATTTGAACAGTATAAGTGAGGAGAGTGTGTTCCCCTGATTGTTTAATACACACACAGGACATGTTACCAGGTGAACAGCATAAGTGAGGAGAGAGTGTTCCCCTGATGGTTTAATATACACGGGAAATGATACCAGGTGAACAGTATAAGTGAGGAGAGTGTGTTCTCCTGATTGTTTAATACACACACAGGACATGTTACCAGGTGAACAGCATAAGTGAGGAGAGAGTGTTCCCCTGATGGTTTAATATACACGGGAAATGTTACCAGGTGAACATTATATGTGAGGAGAGTGTGTTCCCCTGTTAGTTTAATATACACAGGACATATTACCAGGTGAACAGTGAAGTGAGGAGACTGTGTTCCCCTGATGGTTTAGTGCACACGGGACATGTTACCAGTTGAACAGTAAAGTGAGGAGAGTGTGTTCCCCATATGGTTTAATAAGCACAGCACATGTTACCAGGTGAACAGGAAAGTGAGGAGAGTGTGTTCCCCTGATGAATTCAGAAACACAGGACATGTCAAAAGGCGAACAGAATAAGTGAGGAGATTGTGTTCCCCTGATTGTTTAATACACACGGGACATGTTACCAGGCAAACAGTATAAGTGAGGAGAGTGTGTTCCCCAGATGGTTTAATACACTCCGGACATGTCACCAGGTGAACAGTATAAGTGAGGAGCGTGTGTTCCCCTCATTGTTTAATGCTTTCAGGACATGTTACCAGGTGAACAGTATACGTGAGGAGAGTGTGTTCCCCTGATGGTTTAATATACACGGGACATGTTGCCTGGTGAACAGTATAAGTGAGGAGAGTGTGGTCCCCTGATGTTTTAATATACGCAGGACATGTCACCAGGTGAACAGTATAAGTGAGGAGAGTGTGTTCCCCTGATGTTTTAATACACACAGGACATGTTACCAGGTGAACAGTATAAGTGAGGAGAGTGTGTTCCCCTGATGGTTTAATATACACAGGACATGTTACCAGGTGAACAGTATAAGTGAGGAGAGTGTGTTCCCCTGATTGTTTAATACACACGGGACATGTTACCAGGTGAACAGAATAGTGAGGAGAGTGTTTTCCCCTGATTGTTTAATGCGCACGGGACATGTTACCAGGTGAAAAGTATAAGTGAGGAGAGTGTGTTCCCCTGATTGTTTAATGCACACGGGACACGTCACCAGGTGAACAGTATAAGTGAGGAGACTCTGTTCCCCTGATTGTTTAATACTCACGGGACATGCCACCAGGTGAACATTATAAGTGAGGAGAGTGTGTTCCCCTGATTGTTTAATGCAAACGGGACACGTCACCAGGTGAACAGTATAATTGTGGAGAGTGTGTTCCCTGATGGTTTAATATACACGGGACATGTTACCAGGTGAACAGTATAAGTGAGGAGAGTGTGTTCCCCTGATTGTTTAATACACACGGGACATGTTACCAGGTGAACAGTATAAGTGAGGAGAGTGTGTTCCCTGATGGTTTAATATACACGGGACATGTTACCAGGTGAACAGTATAAGTGAGGAGAGTGAGTTCCCCTGATTGTTTAATACACACGGGACATGTCACCAGGTGAACAGTATAAGTGAGGAGAGTGTGTTCCCCTGATTGTTTAATACACACGGGACATGTTACCAGGTGAACAGTATAAGTGAGGAGAGTGTGTTCCCTGATGGTTTGATATACACAGGACATGTTACCAGGTGAACAGTATAAGTGAGGAGAGTGTGTTCCCCTGATAGTTTAATATGCACGGGACATGTTACCAGATGAACAGTATAAGTGAGGAGAGTGTGTTCCCCTGATTGTTTAATACGCACGGGACATGTTACCAGATGAACAGTATAAGTGAGGAGAGGGTGTTCCCCTGATTGTTTAATACACACGGGACATGTCACGAGGTGAACAGAATAAGTGATGAGAGTGTGTTCCCCTGATTGTTTAATGCACACGGGATATGTTACCAGTTGAAATCTATAAGTGAGGAGAGTGAGTTCCCATGATGGTTTAACTTGCACGGGACATGTTACCAGGTGAACAGTATAAGTGAGGAGAGTGTGTTCCCATGATGGTTTAAGAGACACGGGACATGTTACCAGGTGAACAGTATAAGTGAGGAGAGTGTGTTCCCCTGATTGTTTAATACACACGGGACATGTTACCAGGTGAACAGAATAGTGAGGAGAGTGTTTTCCCCTGATTGTTTAATGCGCACAGGACATGTTACCAGGTGAACAGTATAAGTGAGGAGAGTGCGTTCCCCTGATGGTTTAATATACACAGGACATGTTACCAGGTGAACATTATAAGTGAGGAGAGTGTGTTCCCCTGATGGTTTAATATACACAGGACATGTTACCAGGTGAACAGTATAAGTGAGGAGAGTGTGTTCCCCTGATTGTTTAATACACACGGGACATGTTACCAGGTGAACAGAATAGTGAGGAGAGTGTTTTCCCCTGATTGTTTAATGCGCACGGGACATGTTATCAGGTGAAAAGTATAAGTGAGGAGAGTGTGTTCCCCTGATTGTTTAATGCACACGGGACACGTCACCAGGTGAACAGTATAAGTGAGGAGACTCTGTTCCCCTGATTGTTTAATACTCACGGGACATGCCACCAGGTGAACATTATAAGTGAGGAGAGTGTGTTCCCCTGATTGTTTAATGCAAACGGGACACGTCACCAGGTGAACAGTATAATTGTGGAGATTGTGTTCCCTGATGGTTTAATATACACGGGACATGTTACCAGGTGAACAGTATAAGTGAGGAGAGTGTGTTCCCCTGATTGTTTAATACACACGGGACATGTTACCAGGTGAACAGTATAAGTGAGGAGAGTGTGTTCCCTGATGGTTTAATATACACGGGACATGTTACCAGGTGAACAGTATAAGTGAGGAGAGTGAGTTCCCCTGATAGTTTAATACACACGGGACATGTCACCAGGTGAACAGTATAAGTGAGGAGAGTGTGTTCCCCTGATTGTTTAATACACACGGGACATGTTACCAGGTGAACAGTATAAGTGAGGAGAGTGTGTTCCCTGATGGTTTGATGTACACAGGACATGTTACCAGGTGAACAGTATAAGTGAGGAGAGTGTGTTCCCCTGATAGTTTAATATGCACGGGACATGTTACCAGATGAACAGTATAAGTGAGGAGAGTGTGTTCCCCTGATTGTTTAATACGCACGGGACATGTTACCAGATGAACAGTATAAGTGAGGAGAGTGTGTTCCCCTGATGGTTTAATATACACAGGACATGTTACCAGGTGAACAGTATAAGTGAGGAGAGTGTGTTCCCCTGATTGTTTAATACACACGGGACATGTTACCAGGTGAACAGAATAGTGAGGAGAGTGTTTTCCCCTGATTGTTTAATGCGCACGGGACATGTTACCAGGTGAAAAGTATAAGTGAGGAGAGTGTGTTCCCCTGACTGTTTAATGCACACGGGACACGTCACCAGGTGAACAGTATAAGTGAGGAGACTCTGTTCCCCTGATTGTTTAATACTCACGGGACATGCCACCAGGTGAACATTATAAGTGAGGAGAGTGTGTTCCCCTGATTGTTTAATGCAAACGGGACACGTCACCAGGTGAACAGTATAATTGTGGAGAGTGTGTTCCCCTGATGGTTTAATATACACGGGACATTTTACCAGGTGAACAGTATAAGTGAGGAGAGTGTGTTCCCCTGATTGTTTAATACACACGGGACATGTTACCAGGTGAACAGTATAAGTGAGGAGAGTGTGTTCGTTGATGGTTTAATATACACGGGACATGTTACCAGGTGAATAGTATAAGTGAGGAGAGTGAGTTCCCCTGATTGTTTAATACACACGGGACATGTCACCAGGTGAACAGTATAAGTGAGGAGAGTGTGTTCCCCTGATTGTTTAATACACACGGGACATGTTACCAGGTGAACAGTATAAGTGAGGAGAGTGTGTTCCCTGATGGTTTGATATACACAGGACATGTTACCAGGTGAACAGTATAAGTGAGGAGAGTGTGTTCCCCTGATAGTTTAATATGCACGGGACATGTTACCAGATGAACAGTATAAGTGAGGAGAGTATGTTCCCCTGATTGTTTAATACGCACGGGACATGTTACCAGATGAACAGTATAAGTGAGGAGAGGGTGTTCCCCTGATTGTTTAATACACACGGGACATGTCACCAGGTGAACAGAATAAGTGATGAGAGTGTGTTCCCCTGATTGTTTAATGCACACGGGATATGTTACCAGTTGAAATCTATAAGTGAGGAGAGTGAGTTCCCATGATGGTTTAACTTGCACGGGACATGTTACCAGGTGAACAGTATAAGTGAGGAGAGCGTGTTCCCATGATGGTTTAAGAGACACGGGACATGTTACCAGGTGAACAGTATAAGTGAGGAGAGTGTGTTCCCCTGATTGTTTAATACACACGGGACATGTTACCAGGTGAACAGAATAGTGAGGAGAGTGTTTTCCCCTGATTGTTTAATGCGCACAGGACATGTTACCAGGTGAACAGTATAAGTGAGGAGAGTGCGTTCCCCTGATGGTTTAATATACACAGGACATGTTACCAGGTGAACAGTATAAGTGAGGAGAGTGTGTTCCCCTGATGGTTTAATATACACAGGACATGTTACCAGGTGAACAGTATAAGTGAGGAGAGTGTGTTCCCCTGATGGTTTAATATTCACAGGACATGTTACCTGGTGAAGAGTATAAGTGAGGAGAGTGTGTTCCCCTGATGGTTTAATATTCACAGGACATGTTACCTGGTGAAGAGTATAAGTGAGGAGAGTGTGTTCCCCTGATGGTTTAATATACACAGGACATGTCACTAGGTGAAAAGTATAAGTGAAGAGAGTGTGTTCCCCTGATGGTTTAATATACACGGGACATGTTACCAGGTGAACAGTATAAGTGAGGAGAGTGTGTTCCGCTGATTGTTAAATGGTCACGGGACATGTTACCAGGTGAACAGGATAAGTGAGGAGAGTGTGTTCCCCTGATTGTTTAATGCACACGGGTCACGTCACCAGGTGAACAGTATAAGTGAGGAGAGTGTGTTCCCCTGATTGTTTAACGCACACTTGACATGTCACCAGGTGAACAGAATAAGTGAGGAGAGTGTGTTCCCCTGATTGTTTAATATACAGGGGACCTGATACCAGTTGAACAGTATAAGTGAGGAGAGTGTGTTCCCCTGATTGTTTAATACGCACGGGACATGTCACCAGGTGAACAGTATAAGTGAGGAGAGTGTGTTCCCCTGATGGTTTAATATACACAGGACATGTTACCAGGTGAACAGTATAGTGAGGAGAGTGTGTTCCCCTGATTGTTTAATACGCACGGGACATGTCACCAGGTGAACAGTATAAGTGAGGAGAGTGTGTTCCCCTGATGGTTTAATATACACAGGACATGTTACCAGGTGAACAGTATAGTGAGGAGAGTGTGTTCCCCTGATTGTTTAATACACACGGGACATGTTACCAGGTGAACAGAATAGTGAGGAGAGTGTTTTACCCTGATTGTTTAATGCGCACGGGACATGTTACCAGGTGAAAAGTATAAGTGAGGAGAGTGTGTTCCCCTGATTGTTTAATGCACACGGGACACGTCACCAGGTGAACAGTATAAGTGAGGAGACTCTGTTCCCCTGTTTGTTTTATACGCACGGGACATGCCACCAGGCGAACATTACAAGTGAGGAGAGTGTGTTCCCCTGATTGTTTAATGCAAACGGGACACGTCACCAGGTGAACAGTATAATTGTGGAGAGTGTGTTCCCCTGATTGTTTAATACACACGGGACATGTCACCAGGTGAACAGTATAAGTGAGGAGAGTGTGTTCCCCTGATTGTTTAATACACACGGGACATGTTACCAGGTGAACAGTATAAGTGAGGAGAGTGTGTTCCCCTGATGGTTTAATATACACGGGACATGTTACCAGGTGAACAGTATAAGTGAGGAGAGTGTGTTCCCCTGATAGTTTAATACGCACGGGACATGTTACCAGATGAACAGTATAAGTGAGGAGAGTGTGTTCCCCTGATTGTTTAATACGCACGGGACATGTCACCAGGTGAACAGTATAAGTGAGGAGAGTGTGTTCCCCTGATGGTTTAATATACACAGGACATGTTACCAGGTGAACAGTATAGTGAGGAGAGTGTGTTCCCCTGATTGTTTAATATACACGGGACATGTTACCAGGTGAACAGAATAGTGAGGAGAGTGTTTTCCCCTGATTGTTTAATGCGCACGGGACATGTTACCAGGTGAAAAGTATAAGTGAGGAGAGTGTGTTCCCCTGATTGTTTAATACACACGGGACATGTTACCAGGTGAAAAGTATAAGTGAGGAGAGTGTGTTCCCCTGATTGTTTAATACACACGGGACATGTTACCAGGTGAACAGTATAGTGAGGAGAGTGTGTTCCCCTGATTGTTTAATATACACGGGACATGTTACCAGGTGAACAGAATAGTGAGGAGAGTGTTTTCCCCTGATTGTTTAATGCGCACGGGACATGTTACCAGGTGAAAAGTATAAGTGAGGAGAGTGTGTTCCCCTGATTGTTTAATACACACGGGACATGTTACCAGGTGAAAAGTATAAGTGAGGAGAGTGTGTTCCCCTGATTGTTTAATGCACACGGGTCACGTCACCAGGTGAACAGTATAAGTGAGGAGAGTGTGTTCCCCTGATTGTTTAACGCACACTTGACATGTCACCAGGTGAACAGAATAAGTGAGGAGAGTGTGTTCCCCTGATTGTTTAATATACAGGGGACCTGTTACCAGTTGAACAGTATAAGTGAGGAGAGTGTGTTCCCCTGATTGTTTAATGCTCACAGGACATGTTACCAGGTGAACAGTATAAGTGAGGAGAGTGTGTTCCCCTGATTGTTTAATGCACACGGGACATGTCACCAGGTGAACAGAATAAGTGAGGAGAGTGTGTTCCCCTGATTGTTTAATGCACACGCGACATGTTACCAGGGGAAATCTATAAGTGAGGAGACTGAGTTCCCATGATGGTTTAACTTACACGGGACATGTTCCCAGGTGAACAGTATAAGTGAGGAGAGGGTGTTCCACTGATGGTTTAATATACGTGGGACATGTCATCAGGTGAACAGTATAAGTGAGGAGTGTGTGTTCCCATGATGTTTTAATATAGACGGGACATGTCACCAGGTGAACAGTATAAGTGAGGAGAGTGTGTTCCCCTGATGGCTTAATATGCACGGGTCATGTTACCAGGTGAACAGTATAAGTGAGGAGAGTGAGTTCCCCTGATTGTTTAATATACACGAGACATGTTACCAGGTGAACAGTATATGTGAGGAGAGTGTGTTCCCCTGATTGTTTAATGCACACCGGTCACATCACCAGAAGTACAGTATAAGAGAGGAGAGTGTGTTCCCCTGATCGTTTAATACGCACGGGACATGTTACCAGATGAACAGTATAAGTGAGGAGAGTGTGTTCCCCTGATTGTTTAATACGCACGGGACATGTTACCAGATGAACAGTATAAGTGAGGAGAGTGTGTTCCCCTGATTGTTTAATACGCACGGGACATGTCACCAGGTGAACAGTATAAGTGAGGAGAGTGTGTTCCCCTGATGGTTTAATATACACAGGACATGTTACCAGGTGAACAGTATAGTGAGGAGAGTGTGTTCCCCTGATTGTTTAATACACACGGGACATGTTACCAGGTGAACAGAATAGTGAGGAGAGTGTTTTCCCCTGATTGTTTAATGCGCACGGGACATGTTACCAGGTGAAAAGTATAAGTGAGGAGAGTGTGTTCCCCTGATTGTTTAATGCACACGGGACACGTCACCAGGTGAACAGTATAAGTGAGGAGACTCTGTTCCCCTGTTTGTTTAATACGCACGGGACATGCCACCAGGTGAACATTACAAGTGAGGAGAGTGTGTTCCCCTGATTGTTTAATGCAAACGGGACACGTCACCAGGTGAACAGTATAATTGTGGAGAGTGTGTTCCCCTGATTGTTTAATACACACGGGACATGTCACCAGGTGAACAGTATAAGTGAGGAGAGTGTGTTCCCCTGATTGTTTAATACACACGGGACATGTTACCAGGTGAACAGTATAAGTGACGAGAGTGTGTTCCCCTGATGGTTTAATATACACGGGACATGTTACCAGGTGAACAGTATAAGTGAGGAGAGTGTGTTCCCCTGATAGTTTAATACGCACGGGACATGTTACCAGATGAACAGTATAAGTGAGGAGAGTGTGTTCCCCTGATTGTTTAATACGCACGGGACATGTCACCAGGTGAACAGTATAAGTGAGGAGAGTGTGTTCCCCTGATGGTTTAATATACACAGGACATGTTACCAGGTGAACAGTATAGTGAGGAGAGTGTGTTCCCCTGATTGTTTAATATACACGGGACATGTTACCAGGTGAACAGAATAGTGAGGAGAGTGTTTTCCCCTGATTGTTTAATGCGCACGGGACATGTTACCAGGTGAAAAGTATAAGTGAGGAGAGTGTGTTCCCCTGATTGTTTAATACACACGGGACATGTTACCAGGTGAAAAGTATAAGTGAGGAGAGTGTGTTCCCCTGATTGTTTAATACACACGGGACATGTTACCAGGTGAACAGTATAAGTGAGGAGCGTGTGTTCCCCTGATTGTTTAATACACACGGGACATGTTACCAGGTGAACAGTATAAGTGAGGAGAGTGTGTTCCCCTGATGGTTTAAACACACGGGACATGTTACCAGGTGAACAGTATAAGTGAAGAGAGTGTGTTCCCATGATCGTTTAATACACACAGGACATGTTACCAGGTGAACAGTATAAGTGAGGAGAGTGTGTTCCCCTGATTGTTTAATACACACGGGACATGTTACCAGGTGAAGAGTATAATTGAGGAGAGTGTGTTCCCCTGATTGTTTAATACACACGGGACATGTTACCAGGTGAACAGTATAACAGAGGAGAGTGCGTTCCCCTGATTGTTTAATACACTCGGGACATGTTACCAGGTGAAGAGTATAAGTGAGGCGAGTGTTTTCCCCTGATTGTTTAATACACACGGGACATGTCACCAGGTGAACAGTATAAGTGAGGAGAGTGGGTTCCCCTGATTGTTTAATACACACGGGACATGTCACCAGGTGAACAGTATAAGTGATTTGAGTGTGTTCCCCTGATGGTTTAATACACACGGGACATGTTACCAGTTGAACAGTATAAGTGAGGAGAGTGTGTTCCGCTGATTGTTTAATACACACGGGACATGTTACCAGGTGAACAGTATAAGTGAGGAGAGTGTGTTCCCCTGATTGTTTAATGCACACGGGACAGTTCACCAGGGCAACAGTCAATGTGAGGAGAGTTTGTTCCTCTGATTGTTTAATACACACGGGACATGTCACCAGGTGAACAGTATAAGTGAGGAGAGTGTGTTCCCCTGATGGTTTCATAAACATGGGACATGTTACCAGGTGAACAGTATAGGTGAAGAGAGTGTCTTCCCCTGATGGTTTAATATACACAGGACATGTTACCAGGTGATCAGTATAAGTGAGGAGAGTGTGTTCCCCTGATTTTTTAATTCACACGGGACATGTTAGCAGGTGAACAGTATAAGTGAGGAGAGTGTGCTCCCCTGATTGTTTAATATGCACGGGACATGTTACCAGATGAACAGTATAAGTGAGGAGAGTGTGTTCCCCTGATTTTTTAATGCACACGGGACATGTTAGCAGTTGAACAGTGGAAGTGAGGAGAGTGTGTTCCCCTGATAGTTTCATATACATGGGACATGTTACCAGTTGAACAGTATAAGTGAGGAGAGTGTGTTCCCTTGATTGTTTAATACACACGGGCCATGTTACCACGTGAACAGAATAGTGAGGAGAGTGTTTTCCCCTGACGGTTTAATGCGCAAGGGACATGTTACCAGGTGAACAGTATAACTGAGGGGAGTGTGTTCCCCTTATTTTTTATAAGCACGGGACATGTTACCAGATGAATAGTAAAAGTGAGGAGATTGTCTTCCCCTGATTGTTTAATACACACGGGACATGTCACCAGGTGAACAGTGTAAGTGAGGAGAGTGTGTTCCCCTGATTGTTTAATGCACACGGGACATGTCACCGGGTGAACTGTATAAGTGAGGAGAGTGTGTTCCCCTGATGGTTTAATATACACGGGACATGTCACCAGGTCAACAGAATAAGAGAGGAGAGTGTGTTCCCCTGATTGTTTAATGCACACGGGACATGTCACCAGAAGTACAGTATAAGAGAGGAGAGTGTGTTCCCCTGATCGTTTAATACGCACGGGACATGTTACCAGATGAACAGTATAAGTGAGGAGAGTGTGTTCCCCTGATTGTTTAATACGCACGGGACATGTTACCAGATGAACAGTATAAGTGAGGAGAGTGTGTTCCCCTGATTGTTTAATACGCACGGGACATGTCACCAGGTGAACAGTATAAGTGAGGAGAGTGTGTTCCCCTGATGGTTTAATATACACAGGACATGTTACCAGGTGAACAGTATAGTGAGGAGAGTGTGTTCCCCTGATTGTTTAATACACACGGGACATGTTACCAGGTGAACAGAATAGTGAGGAGAGTGTTTTCCCCTGATTGTTTAATGCGCACGGGACATGTTACCAGGTGAAAAGTATAAGTGAGGAGAGTGTGTTCCCCTGATTGTTTAATGCACACGGGACACGTCACCAGGTGAACAGTATAAGTGAGGAGACTCTGTTCCCCTGTTTGTTTAATACGCACGGGACATGCCACCAGGTGAACATTACAAGTGAGGAGAGTGTGTTCCCCTGATTGTTTAATGCAAACGGGACACGTCACCAGGTGAACAGTATAATTGTGGAGAGTGTGTTCCCCTGATTGTTTAATACACACGGGACATGTCACCAGGTGAACAGTATAAGTGAGGAGAGTGTGTTCCCCTGATTGTTTAATACACACGGGACATGTTACCAGGTGAACAGTATAAGTGAGGAGAGTGTGTTCCCCTGATGGTTTAATATACACGGGACATGTTACCAGGTGAACAGTATAAGTGAGGAGAGTGTGTTCCACTGATAGTTTAATACGCACGGGACATGTTACCAGATGAACAGTATAAGTGAGGAGAGTGTGTTCCCCTGATTCTTTAATACGCACGGGACATGTCACCAGGTGAACAGTATAAGTGAGGAGAGTGTGTTCCCCTGATGGTTTAATATACACAGGACATGTTACCAGGTGAACAGTATAGTGAGGAGAGTGTGTTCCCCTGAGTGTTTAATATACACGGGACATGTTACCAGGTGAACAGAATAGTGAGGAGAGTGTTTTCCCCTGATTGTTTAATGCGCACGGGACATGTTACCAGGTGAAAAGTATAAGTGAGGAGAGTGTGTTCCCCTGATTGTTTAATACACACGGGACATGTTACCAGGTGAAAAGTATAAGTGAGGAGAGTGTGTTCCCCTGATTGTTTAATACACACGGGACATGTTACCAGGTGAACAGTATAAGTGAGGAGCGTGTGTTCCCCTGATTGTTTAATACACACGGGACATGTTACCAGGTGAACAGTATAAGTGAGGAGAGTGTGTTCCCCTGATGGTTTAATACACACGGGACATGTTACCAGGTGAACAGTATAAGTGAAGAGAGTGTGTTCCCATGATCGTTTAATACACACAGGACATGTTACCAGGTGAACAGTATAAGTGAGGAGAGTGTGTTCCCCTGATTGTTTAATACACACGGGACATGTTACCAGGTGAACAGTATAACAGAGGAGAGTGCGTTCCCCTGATTGTTTAATACACTCGGGACATGTTACCAGGTGAAGAGTATAAGTGAGGAGAGTGTTTTCCCCTGATTGTTTAATACACACGGGACATGTCACCAGGTGAACAGTATAAGTGAGGAGAGTGGGTTCCCCTGATTGTTTAATACACACGGGACATGTCACCAGGTGAACAGTATAAGTGATTTGAGTGTGTTCCCCTGATGGTTTAATACACACGGGACATGTTACCAGTTGAACAGTATAAGTGAGGAGAGTGTGTTCCGCTGATTGTTTAATACACACGGGACATGTTACCAGGTGAACAGTATAAGTGAGGAGAGTGTGTTCCCCTGATTGTTTAATGCACACGGGACAGTTCACCAGGGCAACAGTCAATGTGAGGAGAGTGTGTTCCTCTGATTGTTTAATACACACGGGACATGTCACCAGGTGAACAGTATAAGTGAGGAGAGTGTGTTCCCCTGATGGTTTCATAAACATGGGACATGTTACCAGGTGAACAGTATAGGTGAAGAGAGTGTCTTCCCCTGATGGTTTAATATACACAGGACATGTTACCAGGTGATCAGTATAAGTGAGGAGAGTGTGTTCCCCTGATTTTTTAATTCACACGGGACATGTTAGCAGGTGAACAGTATAAGTGAGGAGAGTGTGCTCCCCTGATTGTTTAATATGCACGGGACATGTTACCAGATGAACAGTATAAGTGAGGAGAGTGTGTTCCCCTGATTTTTTAATGCACACGGGACATGTTAGCAGTTGAACAGTGGAAGTGAGGAGAGTGTGTTCCCCTGATAGTTTCATATACATGGGACATGTTACCAGTTGAACAGTATAAGTGAGGAGAGTGTGTTCCCTTGATTGTTTAATACACACGGGCCATGTTACCACGTGAACAGAATAGTGAGGAGAGTGTTTTCCCCTGACGGTTTAATGCGCAAGGGACATGTTACCAGGTGAACAGTATAACTGAGGGGAGTGTGTTCCCCTTATTTTTTATAAGCACGGGACATGTTACCAGATGAATAGTAAAAGTGAGGAGATTGTCTTCCCCTGATTGTTTAATACACACGGGACATGTCACCAGGTGAACAGTGTAAGTGAGGAGAGTGTGTTCCCCTGATTGTTTAATGCACACGGGACATGTCACCGGGTGAACTGTATAAGTGAGGAGAGTGTGTTCCCCTGATGGTTTAATATACACGGGACATGTCACCAGGTCAACAGAATAAGAGAGGAGAGTGTGTTCCCCTGATTGTTTAATGCACACGGGACATGTCACCGGGTGAACTGTATAAGTGAGGAGAGTGTGTTCCCCTGATGGTTTAATATACACGAGACATGTCACCAGGTGAACAGTGTAAGTGAGGAGAGTGTGTTCCCCTGATTGTTTAATGCACACGGGACGTGTCACCGGGTGAACTGTATAAGTGAGGAGAGTGTGTTCCCCTGATGGTTTAATATACACGGGACATGTCACCAGGTGAACAGAATAAGAGAGGAGAGTGTGTTCCCCTGATTGTTTAATGCACACGGGACATGTCACCGGGTGAACTGTATAAGTGAGGAGAGTGTGTTCCCCTGTTTGTTTAATACGCACGGGACATGCCACCAGGTGAACATTACAAGTGAGGAGAGTGTGCTCCCCTGATTGTTTAATGCAAACGGGACACGTCACCAGGTGAACAGTATAATTGTGGAGAGTGTGTTCCCCTGATTGTTTAATACACACGGGACATGTCACCAGGTGAACAGTATAAGTGAGGAGAGTGTGTTCCCCTGATTGTTTAATACACACGGGACATGTTACCAGGTGAACAGTATAAGTGACGAGAGTGTGTTCCCCTGATGGTTTAATATACACGGGACATGTTACCAGGTGAACAGTATAAGTGAGGAGAGTGTGTTCCCCTGATTGTTTAATACGCACGGGACATGTTACCAGATGAACAGTATAAGTGACAAGAGGGTGTTCCCCTGATTGTTTAATACACACGGGACATGTCACCAGGTGAACAGAATAAGTGAGGAGAGTGTGTTCCCCTGATTGTTTAATGCACACGGGATATGTTACCAGTTGAAATCTATAAGTGAGGAGAGTGAGTTCCCATGATGGTTTAACTTGCACGGGACATGTTACCAGGTGAACAGTATAAGTGAGGAGAGTGTGTTCCCATGATGGTTTAATATACACGGGACATGTCACCAGGTGAACAGTATAAGTGAGGAGAGTGTGTTCCCCTGATGGTTTAATATTCACAGGACATGTTACCTGGTGAAGAGTATAAGTGAGGAGAGTGTGTTCCCCTGATGGTTTAATATTCACAGGACATGTTACCTGGTGAAGAGTACAAGTGAGGAGAGTGTGTTCCCCTGATGGTTTAATATACACGGGACATGTCACTAGGTGAAAAGTATACGTGAAGAGAGTGTGTTGCCCTGATGGTTTAATATACACGGGACATGTTACCAGGTGAACAGTATAAGTGAGGAGAGTGTGTTCCGCTGATTGTTTAATGGTCACGGGACATGTTACCAGGTGAACAGGATAAGTGAGGAGAGTGTGTTCCCCTGATTGTTTAATGCACACGGGTCACGTCACCAGGTGAACAGTATAAGTGAGGAGTGTGTGTTCCCCTGATGGTTTTACATGCACGGGACATTATACCAGGTGAACAGCATAAGTGAGGAGAGTGTGTTCCCCTGATTGTTTAATACACACGGGACATGTTACCAGGTGAACAGTATAAGTGAGGAGCGTGTGTTCCCCTGATTGTTTAATACACACGGGACATGTTACCAGGTGAACAGTATAAGTGAGGAGAGAGTGTTCCCCTGATGGTTTAATACACACGGGACATGTTACCAGGTGAACAGTATAAGTGAAGAGAGTGTGTTCCCATGATCGTTTAATACACACAGGACATGTTACCAGGTGAACAGTATAAGTGAGGAGAGTGTGTTCCCCTGATTGTTTAATACACACGGGACATGTTACCAGGTGAAGAGTATAATTGAGGAGAGTGTGTTCCCCTGATTGTTTAATAAACACGGGACATGTTACCAGGTGAACAGTATAACAGAGGAGAGTGCGTTCCCCTGATTGTTTAATACACACGGGACATGTTACCAGGTGAAGAGTATAAGTGAGGAGAGTGTTTTCCCCTGATTGTTTAATACACACGGGACATGTCACCAGGTGAACAGTATAAGTGAGGAGAGTGGGTTCCCCTGATTGTTTAATACACACGGGACATGTCACCAGGTGAACAGTATAAGTGATTTGAGTGTGTTCCCCTGATGGTTTAATACACACGGGACATGTTACCAGTTGAACAGTATAAGTGAGGAGAGTGTGTTCCCCTGTTTGTTTAATACGCACGGGACATGCCACCAGGTGAACATTACAAGTGAGGAGAGTGTGCTCCCCTGATTGTTTAATGCAAACGGGACACGTCACCAGGTGAACAGTATAATTGTGGAGAGTGTGTTCCCCTGATTGTTTAATACACACGGGACATGTCACCAGGTGAACAGTATAAGTGAGGAGAGTGTGTTCCCCTGATTGTTTAATACACACGGGACATGTTACCAGGTGAACAGTATAAGTGACGAGAGTGTGTTCCCCTGATGGTTTAATATACACGGGACATGTTACCAGGTGAACAGTATAAGTGAGGAGAGTGTGTTCCCCTGATTGTTTAATACGCACGGGACATGTTACCAGATGAACAGTATAAGTGAGGAGAGGGTGTTCCCCTGATTGTTTAATACACACGGGACATGTCACCAGGTGAACAGAATAAGTGAGGAGAGTGTGTTCCCCTGATTGTTTAATGCACACGGGATATGTTACCAGTTGAAATCTATAAGTGAGGAGAGTGAGTTCCCATGATGGTTTAACTTGCACGGGACATGTTACCAGGTGAACAGTATAAGTGAGGAGAGTGTGTTCCCATGATGGTTTAATATACACGGGACATGTCACCAGGTGAACAGTATAAGTGAGGAGAGTGTGTTCCCCTGATGGTTTAATATTCACAGGACATGTTACCTGGTGAAGAGTATAAGTGAGGAGAGTGTGTTCCCCTGATGGTTTAATATTCACAGGACATGTTACCTGGTGAAGAGTACAAGTGAGGAGAGTGTGTTCCCCTGATGGTTTAATATACACGGGACATGTCACTAGGTGAAAAGTATACGTGAAGAGAGTGTGTTGCCCTGATGGTTTAATATACACGGGACATGTTACCAGGTGAACAGTATAAGTGAGGAGAGTGTGTTCCGCTGATTGTTTAATGGTCACGGGACATGTTACCAGGTGAACAGGATAAGTGAGGAGAGTGTGTTCCCCTGATTGTTTAATGCACACGGGTCACGTCACCAGGTGAACAGTATAAGTGAGGAGAGTGTGTTCCCCTGATGGTTTTACACGCACGGGACATTATACCAGGTGAACAGCATAAGTGAGGAGAGTGTGTTCCCCTGATTGTTTAATACACACGGGACATGTTACCAGGTGAACAGTATAAGTGAGGAGCGTGTGTTCCCCTGATTGTTTAATACACACGGGACATGTTACCAGGTGAACAGTATAAGTGAGGAGAGTGTGTTCCCCTGATGGTTTAATACACACGGGACATGTTACCAGGTGAACAGTATAAGTGAAGAGAGTGTGTTCCCATGATCGTTTAATACACACAGAACATGTTACCAGGTGAACAGTATAAGTGAGGAGAGTGTGTTCCCCTGATTGTTTAATACACACGGGACATGTTACCAGGTGAAGAGTATAATTGAGGAGAGTGTGTTCCCCTGATTGTTTAATAAACACGGGACATGTTACCAGGTGAACAGTATAACAGAGGAGAGTGCGTTCCCCTGATTGTTTAATACACACGGGACATGTTACCAGGTGAAGAGTATAAGTGAGGAGAGTGTTTTCCCCTGATTGTTTAATACACACGGGACATGTCACCAGGTGAACAGTATAAGTGAGGAGAGTGGGTTCCCCTGATTGTTTAATACACACGGGACATGTCACCAGGTGAACAGTATAAGTGATTTGAGTGTGTTCCCCTGATGGTTTAATACACACGGGACATGTTACCAGTTGAACAGTATAAGTGAGGAGAGTGTGTTCCCCTGATTTTTTAATTCACACGGGACATGTT
Organism: Heterodontus francisci; assembly: GCF_036365525.1. Lineage (NCBI taxonomy): Eukaryota > Metazoa > Chordata > Chondrichthyes > Heterodontiformes > Heterodontidae > Heterodontus > Heterodontus francisci. Next base: position 5,426,355 of record NW_027141820.1, read on the forward strand.
AGCAGGTGAACAGTATAAGTGAGGAGAGTGTGCTCCCCTGATTGTTTAATATGCACGGGACATGTTACCAGATGAACAGTATAAGTGAGGAGAGTGTGTTCCCCTGATTTTTTAATGCACACGGGACATGTTAGCAGTTGAACAGTGGAAGTGAGGAGAGTGTGTTCCCCTGATAGTTTCATATACATGGGACATGTTACCAGTTGAACAGTATAAGTGAGGAGAGTGTGTTCCCTTGATTGTTTAATACACACGGGCCATGTTACCACGTGAACAGAATAGTGAGGAGAGTGTTTTCCCCTGACGGTTAAATGCGCAAGGGACATGTTACCAGGTGAACAGTATAACTGAGGGGAGTGTGTTCCCCTTATTTTTTATAAGCACGGGACATGTTACCAGATGAATAGTAAAAGTGAGGAGATTGTCTTCCCCTGATTGTTTAATACACACGGGACATGTCACCAGGTGAACAGTGTAAGTGAGGAGAGTGTGTTCCCCTGATTGTTTAATGCACACGGGACATGTCACCGGGTGAACTGTATAAGTGAGGAGAGTGTGTTCCCCTGATGGTTTAATATACACGGGACATGTCACCAGGTCAACAGAATAAGAGAGGAGAGTGTGTTCCCCTGATTGTTTAATGCACACGGGACATGTCACCGGGTGAACTGTATAAGTGAGGAGAGTGTGTTCCCCTGATGGTTTAATATACACGAGACATGTCACCAGGTGAACAGTGTAAGTGAGGAGAGTGTGTTCCCCTGATTGTTTAATGCACACGGGACGTGTCACCGGGTGAACTGTATAAGTGAGGAGAGTATGTTCCCCTGATGGTTTAATATACACGGGACATGTCACCAGGTGAACAGAATAAGAGAGGAGAGTGTGTTCCCCTGATTGTTTAATGCACACGGGACATGTCACCGGGTGAACTGTATAAGTGAGGAGAGTGTGTTCCCCTGTTTGTTTAATACGCACGGGACATGCCACCAGGTGAACATTACAAGTGAGGAGAGTGTGTTCCCCTGATTGTTTAATGCAAACGGGACACGTCACCAGGTGAACAGTATAATTGTGGAGAGTGTGTTCCCCTGATTGTTTAATACACACGGGACATGTCACAAGGTGAACAGTATAAGTGAGGAGAGTGTGTTCCCCTGATTGTTTAATACACACGGGACATGTTACCAGGTGAACAGTATAAGTGACGAGAGTGTGTTCCCCTGATGGTTTAATATACACGGGACATGTTACCAGGTGAACAGTATAAGTGAGGAGAGTGTGTTCCCCTGATTGTTTAATACGCACGGGACATGTTACCAGATGAACAGTATAACTGAGGAGAGGGATTTCCCCTGATTGCTTAATACACACGGGACATGTCACCAGGTGAACAGAATAAGTGAGGAGAGTGTGTTCCCCTGATTGTTTAATGCACACGGGATATGTTACCAGTTGAAATCTATAAGTGAGGAGAGTGAGTTCCCATGATGGTTTAACTTGCACGGGACATGTTACCAGGTGAACAGTATAAGTGAGGAGAGTGTGTTCCCATGATGGTTTAATATACACGGGACATGTCACCAGGTGAACAGTATAAGTGAGGAGAGTGTGTTCCCCTGATGGTTTAATATTCACAGGACATGTTACCTGGTGAAGAGTATAAGTGAGGAGAGTGTGTTCCCCTGATGGTTTAATATACACGGGACATGTCACCAGGTGAACAGTATAATTGTGGAGAGTGTGTTCCCCTGATTGTTTAATACACACGGGACATGTCACCAGGTGAACAGTATAAGTGAGGAGAGTGTGTTCCCCTGATTGTTTAATGCACACGGGACATGTTACCAGGTGAACAGTATAAGTGAGGAGAGTGTGTTCCCCTGATGGTTTAATATACACGGGACATGTTACCAGGTGAACAGTATAAGTGAGGAGAGTGTGTTCCGCTGATTGTTTAATGGTCACGGGACATGTTACCAGGTGAACAGGATAAGTGAGGAGAGTGTGTTCCCCTGATTGTTTAATGCACACGGGTCACGTCACCAGGTGAACAGTATAAGTGAGGAGAGTGTGTTCCCCTGATTGTTTAACGCACACTTGACATGTCACCAGGTGAACAGAATAAGTGAGGAGAGTGTGTTCCCCTGATTGTTTAATATACAGGGGACCTGTTACCAGTTGAACAGTATAAGTGAGGAGAGTGTGTTCCCCTGATTGTTTAATGCAAACGGGACACGTCACCAGGTGAACAGTATAATTGTGGAGAGTGTGTTCCCCTGATTGTTTAATACACACGGGACATGTCACCAGGTGAACAGTATAAGTGAGGAGAGTGTGTTCCCCTGATTGTTTAATGCACACGGGACATGTTACCAGGTGAACAGTATAAGTGAGGAGAGTGTGTTCCCCTGATGGTTTAATATACACGGGACATGTTACCAGGTGAACAGTATAAGTGAGGAGAGTGTGTTCCCCTGATTGTTTAATACGCACGGGACATGTTACCAGATGAACAGTATAAGTGAGGAGAGGGTGTTCCCCTGATTGTTTAATACACACGGGACATGTCACCAGGTGAACAGAATAAGTGAGGAGAGTGTGTTCCCCTGATTGTTTAATGCACACGGGATATGTTACCAGTTGAAATCGATAAGTGAGGAGAGTGAGTTCCCATGATGGTTTAACTTGCACGGGACATGTTACCAGGTGAACAGTATAAGTGAGGAGAGTGTGTTCCCCTGGTTGTTTAATACGCACGGGACATGTTACCAGATGAACAGTATAAGTGAGGAGAGGGTGTTCCCCTGATTGTTTAATACACACGGGACATGTCACCAGGTGAACAGAATAAGTGAGGAGAGTGTGTTCCCCTGATTGTTTAATGCACACGGGATATGTTACCAGTTGAAATCTATAAGTGAGGAGAGTGAGTTCCCATGATGGTTTAACTTGCACGGGACATATTACCAGGTGAACAGTATAAGTGAGGAGAGTGTGTTCCCATGATGGTTTAATATACACGGGACATGTCACCAGGTGAACAGTATAAGTGAGGAGAGTGTGTTCCCCTGATGGTTTAATATTCACAGGACATGTTACTTGGTGAAGAGTATAAGTGAGGAGAGTGTGTTCCCCTGATGGTTTAATATACACGGGACATGTCACTAGGTGAAAAGTATACGTGAAGAGAGTGTGTTGCCCTGATGGTTTAATATACACGGGACATGTTACCAGGTGAACAGTATAAGTGAGGAGAGTGTGTTCCGCTGATTGTTTAATGGTCACCGGACATGTTACCAGGTGAACAGGATAAGTGAGGAGAGTGTGTTCCCCTGATTGTTTAATGCACACGGGTCACGTCACCAGGTGAACAGTATAAGTGAGGAGAGTGTGTTCCCCTGATTGTTTAACGCACACTTGACATGTCACCAGGTGAACAGAATAAGTGAGGAGAGTGTGTTCCCCTGATTGTTTAATATACAGGGGACCTGTTACCAGTTGAACAGTATAAGTGAGGAGAGTGTGTTCCCCTGATTGTTTAATGCAAACGGGACACGTCACCAGGTGAACAGTATAATTGTGGAGAGTGTGTTCCCCTGATTGTTTAATACACACGGGACATGTCACCAGGTGAACAGTATAAGTGAGGAGAGTGTGTTCCCCTGATTGTTTAATACACACGGGACATGTTACCAGGTGAACAGTATAAGTGAGGAGAGTGTGTTCCCCTGATGGTTTAATATACACGGGACATGTTACCAGGTGAACAGTATAAGTGAGGAGAGTGTGTTCCCCTGATTGTTTAATACGCACGGGACATGTTACCAGATGAACAGTATAAGTGAGGAGAGGGTGTTCCCCTGATTGTTTAATACACACGGGACATGTCACCAGGTGAACAGAATAAGTGAGGAGAGTGTGTTCCCCTGATTGTTTAATGCACACGGGATATGTTACCAGTTGAAATCTATAAGTGAGGAGAGTGAGTTCCCATGATGGTTTAACTTGCACGGGACATATTACCAGGTGAACAGTATAAGTGAGGAGAGTGTGTTCCCATGATGGTTTAATATACACGGGACATGTCACCAGGTGAACAGTATAAGTGAGGAGAGTGTGTTCCCCTGATGGTTTAATATTCACAGGACATGATACCTGGTGAAGAGTATAAGTGAGGAGAGTGTGTTCCCCTGATGGTTTAATATTCACAGGACATGTTACCTGGTGAAGAGTATAAGTGAGGAGAGTGTGTTCCCCTGATGGTTTAATATACACGGGACATGTCACTAGGTGAAAAGTATACGTGAAGAGAGTGTGTTGCCCTGATGGTTTAATATACACGGGACATGTTACCAGGTGAACAGTATAAGTGAGGAGAGTGTGTTCCGCTGATTGTTTAATGGTCACGGGACATGTTACCAGGTGAACAGGATAAGTGAGGAGAGTGTGTTCCCCTGATTGTTTAATGCACACGGGTCACGTCACCAGGTGAACAGTATAAGTGAGGAGAGTGTGTTCCCCTGATTGTTTAACGCACACTTGACATGTCACCAGGTGAACAGAATAAGTGAGGAGAGTGTGTTCCCCTGATTGTTTAATATAGAGGGGACCTGTTACAAGTTGAACAGTATAAGTGAGGAGAGTGTGTTCCCCTGATTGTTTAATGCTCACAGGACATGTTACCAGGTGAACAGTATAAGTGAGGAGAGTGTGTTCCCCTGATTGTTTAATGCACACGGGACATGTCACCAGGTGAACAGAATAAGTGAGGAGAGTGTGTTCCCCTGATTGTTTAATGCACACGGGACATGTTACCAGGGGAAATCTATAAGTGAGGAGACTGAGTTCCCATGATGGTTTAACTTACACGGGACATGTTCCCAGGTGAACAGTATAAGTGAGGAGAGGGTGTTCCACTGATGGTTTAATATACGTGGGACATGTCATCAGGTGAACAGTATAAGTGAGGAGAGTGTGTTCCCATGATGGTTTAATATAGACGGGACATGTCACCAGGTGAACAGTATAAGTGAGGAGAGTGTGTTCCCCTGATGGCTTAATATGCACGGGTCATGTTACCAGGTGAACAGTATAAGTGAGGAGAGTGAGTTCCCCTGATTGTTTAATATACACGAGACATGTTACCAGGTGAACAGAAGATGTGAGGAGAGTGTGTTCCCCTGATTGTTTAATGCACACCGGTCACATCACCAGAAGTACAGTATAAGAGAGGAGAGTGTGTTCCCCTGATCGTTTAATACGCACGGGACATGTTACCAGATGAACAGTATAAGTGAGGAGAGTGTGTTCCCCTGATGGCTTAATATGCACGGGTCATGTTACCAGGTGAACAGTATAAGTGAGGAGAGTGAGTTCCCCTGATTGTTTAATATACACGAGACATGTTCCCAGGTGAACAGTATATGTGAGGAGAGTGTGTTCCCCTGATTGTTTAATGCACACCGTTCACATCACCAGAAGTACAGTATAAGAGAGGAGAGTGTGTTCCCCTGATCGTTTAATATACACGAGACATGTTACCAGGTGAACAGTATATGTGAGGAGAGTGTGTTCCCCTGATTGTTTAATGCACACCGGTCACATCACCAGAAGTACAGTATAAGTGAGGAGAGTGTGTTCCCCTGATTGTTTAATACGCACGGGACATGTTACCAGATGAACAGTATAAGTGAGGAGAGTGTGTTCCCCTGATTGTTTAATACGCACGGGACATGTCACCAGGTGAACAGTATAAGTGAGGAGAGTGTGTTCCGCTGATTGTTTAATGGTCACGGGACATGTTACCAGGTGAACAGGATAAGTGAGGAGAGTGTGTTCCCCTGATTGTTTAATGCACACGGGTCACGTCACCAGGTGAACAGTATAAGTGAGGAGAGTGTGTTCCCCTGATTGTTTAACGCACACTTGACATGTCACCAGGTGAACAGAATAAGTGAGGAGAGTGTGTTCCCCTGATTGTTTAATATACAGGGGACCTGTTACCAGTTGAACAGTATAAGTGAGGAGAGTGTGTTCCCCTGATTGTTTAATGCAAACGGGACACGTCACCAGGTGAACAGTATAATTGTGGAGAGTGTGTTCCCCTGATTGTTTAATACACACGGGACATGTCACCAGGTGAACAGTATAAGTGAGGAGAGTGTGTTCCCCTGATTGTTTAATGCACACGGGACATGTTACCAGGTGAACAGTATAAGTGAGGAGAGTGTGTTCCCCTGATGGTTTAATATACACGGGACATGTTACCAGGTGAACAGTATAAGTGAGGAGAGTGTGTTCCCCTGATTGTTTAATACGCACGGGACATGTTACCAGATGAACAGTATAAGTGAGGAGAGGGTGTTCCCCTGATTGTTTAATACACACGGGACATGTCACCAGGTGAACAGAATAAGTGAGGAGAGTGTGTTCCCCTGATTGTTTAATGCACACGGGATATGTTACCAGTTGAAATCGATAAGTGAGGAGAGTGAGTTCCCATGATGGTTTAACTTGCACGGGACATGTTACCAGGTGAACAGTATAAGTGAGGAGAGTGTGTTCCCCTGGTTGTTTAATACGCACGGGACATGTTACCAGATGAACAGTATAAGTGAGGAGAGGGTGTTCCCCTGATTGTTTAATACACACGGGACATGTCACCAGGTGAACAGAATAAGTGAGGAGAGTGTGTTCCCCTGATTGTTTAATGCACACGGGATATGTTACCAGTTGAAATCTATAAGTGAGGAGAGTGAGTTCCCATGATGGTTTAACTTGCACGGGACATATTACCAGGTGAACAGTATAAGTGAGGAGAGTGTGTTCCCATGATGGTTTAATATACACGGGACATGTCACCAGGTGAACAGTATAAGTGAGGAGAGTGTGTTCCCCTGATGGTTTAATATTCACAGGACATGTTACTTGGTGAAGAGTATAAGTGAGGAGAGTGTGTTCCCCTGATGGTTTAATATACACGGGACATGTCACTAGGTGAAAAGTATACGTGAAGAGAGTGTGTTGCCCTGATGGTTTAATATACACGGGACATGTTACCAGGTGAACAGTATAAGTGAGGAGAGTGTGTTCCGCTGATTGTTTAATGGTCACGGGACATGTTACCAGGTGAACAGGATAAGTGAGGAGAGTGTGTTCCCCTGATTGTTTAATGCACACGGGTCACGTCACCAGGTGAACAGTATAAGTGAGGAGAGTGTGTTCCCCTGATTGTTTAACGCACACTTGACATGTCACCAGGTGAACAGAATAAGTGAGGAGAGTGTGTTCCCCTGATTGTTTAATATACAGGGGACCTGTTACCAGTTGAACAGTATAAGTGAGGAGAGTGTGTTCCCCTGATTGTTTAATGCAAACGGGACACGTCACCAGGTGAACAGTATAATTGTGGAGAGTGTGTTCCCCTGATTGTTTAATACACACGGGACATGTCACCAGGTGAACAGTATAAGTGAGGAGAGTGTGTTCCCCTGATTGTTTAATACACACGGGACATGTTACCAGGTGAACAGTATAAGTGAGGAGAGTGTGTTCCCCTGATGGTTTAATATACACGGGACATGTTACCAGGTGAACAGTATAAGTGAGGAGAGTGTGTTCCCCTGATTGTTTAATACGCACGGGACATGTTACCAGATGAACAGTATAAGTGAGGAGAGGGTGTTCCCCTGATTGTTTAATACACACGGGACATGTCACCAGGTGAACAGAATAAGTGAGGAGAGTGTGTTCCCCTGATTGTTTAATGCACACGGGATATGTTACCAGTTGAAATCTATAAGTGAGGAGAGTGAGTTCCCATGATGGTTTAACTTGCACGGGACATATTACCAGGTGAACAGTATAAGTGAGGAGAGTGTGTTCCCATGATGGTTTAATATACACGGGACATGTCACCAGGTGAACAGTATAAGTGAGGAGAGTGTGTTCCCCTGATGGTTTAATATTCACAGGACATGATACCTGGTGAAGAGTATAAGTGAGGAGAGTGTGTTCCCCTGATGGTTTAATATTCACAGGACATGTTACCTGGTGAAGAGTATAAGTGAGGAGAGTGTGTTCCCCTGATGGTTTAATATACACGGGACATGTCACTAGGTGAAAAGTATACGTGAAGAGAGTGTGTTGCCCTGATGGTTTAATATACACGGGACATGTTACCAGGTGAACAGTATAAGTGAGGAGAGTGTGTTCCGCTGATTGTTTAATGGTCACGGGACATGTTACCAGGTGAACAGGATAAGTGAGGAGAGTGTGTTCCCCTGATTGTTTAATGCACACGGGTCACGTCACCAGGTGAACAGTATAAGTGAGGAGAGTGTGTTCCCCTGATTGTTTAACGCACACTTGACATGTCACCAGGTGAACAGAATAAGTGAGGAGAGTGTGTTCCCCTGATTGTTTAATATAGAGGGGACCTGTTACAAGTTGAACAGTATAAGTGAGGAGAGTGTGTTCCCCTGATTGTTTAATGCTCACAGGACATGTTACCAGGTGAACAGTATAAGTGAGGAGAGTGTGTTCCCCTGATTGTTTAATGCACACGGGACATGTCACCAGGTGAACAGAATAAGTGAGGAGAGTGTGTTCCCCTGATTGTTTAATGCACACGGGACATGTTACCAGGGGAAATCTATAAGTGAGGAGACTGAGTTCCCATGATGGTTTAACTTACACGGGACATGTTCCCAGGTGAACAGTATAAGTGAGGAGAGGGTGTTCCACTGATGGTTTAATATACGTGGGACATGTCATCAGGTGAACAGTATAAGTGAGGAGAGTGTGTTCCCATGATGGTTTAATATAGACGGGACATGTCACCAGGTGAACAGTATAAGTGAGGAGAGTGTGTTCCCCTGATGGCTTAATATGCACGGGTCATGTTACCAGGTGAACAGTATAAGTGAGGAGAGTGAGTTCCCCTGATTGTTTAATATACACGAGACATGTTACCAGGTGAACAGAAGATGTGAGGAGAGTGTGTTCCCCTGATTGTTTAATGCACACCGGTCACATCACCAGAAGTACAGTATAAGAGAGGAGAGTGTGTTCCCCTGATCGTTTAATACGCACGGGACATGTTACCAGATGAACAGTATAAGTGAGGAGAGTGTGTTCCCCTGATGGCTTAATATGCACGGGTCATGTTACCAGGTGAACAGTATAAGTGAGGAGAGTGAGTTCCCCTGATTGTTTAATATACACGAGACATGTTCCCAGGTGAACAGTATATGTGAGGAGAGTGTGTTCCCCTGATTGTTTAATGCACACCGTTCACATCACCAGAAGTACAGTATAAGAGAGGAGAGTGTGTTCCCCTGATCGTTTAATATACACGAGACATGTTACCAGGTGAACAGTATATGTGAGGAGAGTGTGTTCCCCTGATTGTTTAATGCACACCGGTCACATCACCAGAAGTACAGTATAAGTGAGGAGAGTGTGTTCCCCTGATTGTTTAATACGCACGGGACATGTTACCAGATGAACAGTATAAGTGAGGAGAGTGTGTTCCCCTGATTGTTTAATACGCACGGGACATGTCACCAGGTGAACAGTATAAGTGAGGAGAGTGTGTTCCCCTGATGGTTTAATATACACAGGACATGTTACCAGGTGAACAGTATAGTGAGGAGAGTGTGTTCCCCTGATTGTTTAATACACACGGGACATGTTACCAGGTGAACAGAATAGTGAGGAGAGTGTGTTCCCCTGATTGTTTAATGCGCACGGGACATGTTACCAGGTGAAAAGTATAAGTGAGGAGAGTGTGTTCCCCTGATTGTTTAATGCACACGGGACAGGTCACCAGGTGAACAGTATAAGTGAGGAGACTCTGTTCCCCTGTTTGTTTAATACGCACGGGACATGCCACCAGGTGAACATTTCAAGTGAGGAGAGTGTGTTCCCCTGATTGTTTAATGCAAACGGGACACGTCACCAGGTGAACAGTATAATTGTGGAGAGTGTGTTCCCCTGATTGTTTAATACACACGGGACATGTCACCAGGTGAACAGTATAAGTGAGGAGAGTGTGTTCCCCTGATTGTTTAATATACACGGGACATGTTACCAGGTGAACAGTATAAGTGAGGAGAGTGTGTTCCCCTGATGGTTTAATACACACGGGACATGTTACCAGGTGAACAGTATAAGTGAGGAGAGTGTGTTCCCTGCTGGTTTCATATACACGGGACATGTTACCAGGTGAACAGTATAAGTGAGGAGAGTGTGTTCCCCTGATAGTTTAATATGCACGGGACATGTTACCAGATGAACAGTATAAGTGAGGAGAGTGTGTTCCCCTGATTGTTTAATACGCACGGGACATGTTACCAGATGAACAGTATAAGTGAGGAGAGGGTGTTCCCCTGATTGTTTAATACACACGGGACATGTCACCAGGTGAACAGAATAAGTGATGAGAGTGTGTTCCCCTGATAGTTTAATGCACACGGGATATGTTACCAGTTGAAATCTATAAGTGAGGAGAGTGAATTCCCATGATGGTTTAACTTGCACGGGACATGTTACCAGGTGAACAGTATAAGTGAGGAGAGTGTGTTCCCATGATGGTTTAATATACACGGGACATGTCACCAGGTGAACAGTATAAGTGAGGAGAGTGTGTTCCCCTGATGGTTTAATATTCACAGGACATGTTACCTGGTGAAGAGTATAAGTGAGTTACCTGGTGAAGAGTATAAGTGAGGAGAGTGTGTTCCCCTGATGGTTTAATATTCACAGGACATGTTACCTGGTGAAACGGATAAGTGAGGAGAGTGTGTTCCCCTGATGGTTTAATATACACGGGACATGTCACTAGGTGAAAAGTATAAGTGAAGAGAGTGTGTTGCCATGATGGTTTAATATACACGGGACATGTTACCAGGTGAACAGTATAAGTGAGGAGAGTGTGTTCCGCTGATTGTTTAATGGTCACGGGACATGTCACCAGGTGAACAGAATAAGTGAGGAGAGTGTGTTCCCCTGATTGTTTAATGCACACGGGACATGTTACCAGGGGAAATCTATAAGTGAGGAGACTGAGTTCCCATGATGGTTTAACTTACACGGGACATGTTCCCAGGTGAACAGTATAAGTGAGGAGAGGGTGTTCCACTGATGGTTTAATATACGTGGGACATGTCATCAGGTGAACAGTATAAGTGAGGAGAGTGTGTTCCCATGATGGTTTAATATAGACGGGACATGTCACCAGGTGAACAGTATAAGTGAGGAGAGTGTGTTCCCCTGATGGCTTAATATGCACGGGTCATGTTACCAGGTGAACAGTATAAGTGAGGAGAGTGAGTTCCCCTGATTGTTTAATATACACGAGACATGTTACCAGGTGAACAGAAGATGTGAGGAGAGTGTGTTCCCCTGATTGTTTAATGCACACCGGTCACATCACCAGAAGTACAGTATAAGAGAGGAGAGTGTGTTCCCCTGATCGTTTAATACGCACGGGACATGTTACCAGATGAACAGTATAAGTGAGGAGAGTGTGTTCCCCTGATGGCTTAATATGCACGGGTCATGTTACCAGGTGAACAGTATAAGTGAGGAGAGTGAGTTCCCCTGATTGTTTAATATACACGAGACATGTTCCCAGGTGAACAGTATATGTGAGGAGAGTGTGTTCCCCTGATTGTTTAATGCACACCGTTCACATCACCAGAAGTACAGTATAAGAGAGGAGAGTGTGTTCCCCTGATCGTTTAATATACACGAGACATGTTACCAGGTGAACAGTATATGTGAGGAGAGTGTGTTCCCCTGATTGTTTAATGCACACCGGTCACATCACCAGAAGTACAGTATAAGTGAGGAGAGTGTGTTCCCCTGATTGTTTAATACGCACGGGACATGTTACCAGATGAACAGTATAAGTGAGGAGAGTGTGTTCCCCTGATTGTTTAATACGCACGGGACATGTCACCAGGTGAACAGTATAAGTGAGGAGAGTGTGTTCCCCTGATGGTTTAATATACACAGGACATGTTACCAGGTGAACAGTATAGTGAGGAGAGTGTGTTCCCCTGATTGTTTAATACACACGGGACATGTTACCAGGTGAACAGAATAGTGAGGAGAGTGTGTTCCCCTGATTGTTTAATGCGCACGGGACATGTTACCAGGTGAAAAGTATAAGTGAGGAGAGTGTGTTCCCCTGATTGTTTAATGCACACGGGACAGGTCACCAGGTGAACAGTATAAGTGAGGAGACTCTGTTCCCCTTTTTGTTTAATACGCACGGGACATGCCACCAGGTGAACATTACAAGTGAGGAGAGTGTGTTCCCCTGATTGTTTAATGCAAACGGGACACGTCACCAGGTGAACAGTATAATTGTGGAGAGTGTGTTCCCCTGATTGTTTAATACACACGGGACATGTCACCAGGTGAACAGTATAAGTGAGGAGAGTGTGTTCCCCTGATTATTTAATATACACGGGACATGTTACCAGGTGAACAGTATAAGTGAGGAGAGTGTGTTCCCCTGATGGTTTAATACACACGGGACATGTTACCAGGTGAACAGTATAAGTGAGGAGAGTGTGTTCCCTGCTGGTTTCATATACACGGGACATGTTACCAGGTGAACAGTATAAGTGAGGAGAGTGTGTTCCCCTGATAGTTTAATATGCACGGGACATGTTACCAGATGAACAGTATAAGTGAGGAGAGTGTGTTCCCCTGATTGTTTAATACGCACGGGACATGTTACCAGATGAACAGTATAAGTGAGGAGAGGGTGTTCCCCTGATTGTTTAATACACACGGGACATGTCACCAGGTGAACAGAATAAGTGATGAGAGTGTGTTCCCCTGATTGTTTAATGCACACGGGATATGTTACCAGTTGAAATCTATAAGTGAGGAGAGTGAATTCCCATGATGGTTTAACTTGCACGGGACATGTTACCAGGTGAACAGTATAAGTGAGGAGAGTGTGTTCCCATGATGGTTTAATATACACGGGACATGTCACCAGGTGAACAGTATAAGTGAGGAGAGTGTGTTCCCCTGATGGTTTAATATTCACAGGACATGTTACCTGGTGAAGAGTATAAGTGAGTTACCTGGTGAAGAGTATAAGTGAGGAGAGTGTGTTCCCCTGATGGTGTAATATTCACAGGACATGTTACCTTGTGAAACGGATAAGTGAGGAGAGTGTGTTCCCCTGATGGTTTAATATACACGGGACATGTCACTAGGTGAAAAGTATAAGTGAAGAGAGTGTGTTGCCATGATGGTTTAATATACACGGGACATGTTACCAGGTGAACAGTATAAGTGAGGAGAGTGTGTTCCGCTGATTGTTTAATGGTCACGGGACATGTTACCAGGTGAACAGGATAAGTGAGGAGAGTGTGTTCCCCTGATTGTTTAATGCACACGGGTCACGTCACCAGGTGAACAGTATAAGTGAGGAGAGTGTGTTCCCCTGATTGTTTAACGCACACTTGACATGTCACCAGGTGAACAGAATAAGTGAGGAGAGTGTGTTCCCCTGATTGTTTAATATACAGGGGACCTGTTACCAGTTGAACAGTATAAGTGAGGAGAGTGTGTTCCCCTGATTGTTTAATGCTCACAGGACATGTTACCAGGTGAACAGTATCAGTGAGGAGAGTGTGTTCCCCTGATTGTTTAATGCACACGGGACATGTCACCAGGTGAACAGAATAAGTGAGGAGAGTGTGTTCCCCTGATTGTTTAATGCACACGGGACATGTTACCAGGGGAAATCTATAAGTGAGGAGACTGAGTTCCCATGATGGTTTAACTTACACGGGACATGTTCCCAGGTGAACAGTATAAGTGAGGAGAGGGTGTTCCACTGATGGTTTAATATACGTGGGACATGTCATCAGGTGAACAGTATAAGTGAGGAGAGTGTGTTCCCATGATGGTTTAATATAGACGGGACATGTCACCAGGTGAACAGTATAAGTGAGGAGAGTGTGTTCCCCTGATGGCTTAATATGCACGGGTCATGTTACCAGGTGAACAGGATAAGTGAGGAGAGTGAGTTCCCCTGATTGTTTAATATACACGAGACATGTTACCAGGTGAACAGTATATGTGAGGAGAGTGTGTTCCCCTGATTGTTTAATGCACACCGGTCACATCACCAGAAGTACAGTATAAGAGAGGAGAGTGTGTTCCCCTGATCGTTTAATAAGAACGGGACATGTTACCAGGTGAACAGTATAAGTGAGGAGAGTGTGTTCCCCTGATTGTTTAATACGCACGGGACATGTTACCAGATGAACAGTATAAGTGAGGAGAGTGTGTTCCCCTGATTGTTTAATACGCACGGAACATGTCACCAGGTGAACAGTATAAGTGAGGAGAGTGTGTTCCCCTGATGGTTTAATATGCACAGGACATGTTACCAGGTGAACAGTATAGTGAGGAGAGTGTGTTCCCCTGATTGTTTAATACACACGGGACATGTTACCAGGTGAACAGTATAAGTGAGGAGAGTGTGTTCCCCTGATGGTTTAATACACACGGGACATGTTACCAGGTGAACAGTATAAGTGAGGAGAGTGTGTTCCCTGATGGTTTAATATACACGGGACATGTTACCAGGTGAACAGTATAAGTGAGGAGAGTGTGTTCCCCTGATTGTTTAATACGCACGGGACATGTTACCAGATGAACAGTATAAGTGAGGAGAGGGTGTTCCCCTGATTGTTTAATACACACGGGACATGTCACCAGGTGAACAGAATAAGTGATGAGAGTGTGTTCCCCTGATTGTTTAATGCACACGGGATATGTTACCAGTTGAAATCTATAAGTGAGGAGAGTGAGTTCCCATGATGATTTAACTTGCACGGGACATGTTACCAGGTGAACAGTATAAGTGAGGAGAGTGTGTTCCCATGATGGTTTAATATACACGGGACATGTCACCAGGTGAACAGTATAAGTGAGGAGAGTGTGTTCCCCTGATGGTTTAATATTCACAGGACATGTTACCTGGTGAAGAGTATAAGTGAGGAGAGTGTGTTCCCCTGATGGTTTAATATTCACAGGACATGTTACCTGGTGAAACGGATAAGTGAGGAGAGTGTGTTCCCCTGATGGTTTAATATACACGGGACATGTCACTAGGTGAAAAGTATAAGTGAAGAGAGTGTGTTGCCATGATGGTATAATATACACGGGACATGTTACCAGGTGAACAGTATAAGTGAGGAGAGTGTGTTCCGCTGATTGTTTAATGGTCACGGGACATGTTACCAGGTGAACAGGATAAGTGAGGAGAGTGTGTTCCCCTGATTGTTTGATGCACACGGGTCACGTCACCAGGTGAACAGTATAAGTGAGGAGAGTGTGTTCCCCTGATTGTTTAACGCACACTTGACATGTCACCAGGTGAACAGAATAAGTGAGGAGAGTGTGTTCCCCTGATTGTTTAATATACATGGGACCTGTTACCAGTTGAACAGTATAAGTGAGGAGAGTGTGTTCCCCTGATTGTTTAATGCTCACAGGACATGTTACCAGCTGAACAGTATAAGTGAGGAGAGTGTGTTCCCCTGATTGTTTAATGCACACGGGACATGTCACCAGGTGAACAGAATAAGTGAGGAGAGTGTGTTCCCCTGGTTGTTTAATGCACACGGGACATGTTACCAGGGGAAATCTATAAGTGAGGAGACTGAGTTCCCATGATGTTTTAACTTACACGGGACATGTTCCCAGGTGAACAGTATAAGTGAGGAGAGGGTGTTCCACTGATGGTTTAATATACGTGGGACATGTCATCAGGTGAACAGTATAAGTGAGGAGAGTGTGTTCCCATGATGGTTTAATATAGACGGGACATGTCACCAGGTGAACAGTATAAGTGAGGAGAGTGTGTTCCCCTGATGGCTTAATATGCACGGGTCATGTTACCAGGTGAACAGTATAAGTGAGGAGAGTGAGTTCCCCTGATTGTTTAATATACACGAGACATGTTACCAGGTGAACAGTATATGTGAGGAGAGTGTGTTCCCCTGATTGTTTAATGCACACCGGTCACATCACCAGAAGTACAGTATAAGAGAGGAGAGTGTGTTCCCCTGATCGTTTAATAAGCACGGGACATGTTACCAGATGAACAGTATAAGTGAGGAGAGTGTGTTCCCCTGATTGTTTAATAAGCACGGGACATGTTACCAGATGAACAGTATAAGTGAGGAGAGTGTGTTCCCCTGATTGTTTAATACGCACGGAACATGTCACCAGGTGAACAGTATAAGTGAGGAGAGTGTGTTCCCCTGATGGTTTAATATACACAGGACATGTTACCAGGTGAACAGAATAGTGAGGAGAGTGTTTTCCCCTGATTGTTTAATGCGCACGGGACACGTCACCAGGTGAACAGTATAAGTGAGGAGACTCTGTTCC
This sequence comes from Heterodontus francisci, assembly GCF_036365525.1. Taxonomy (NCBI): domain Eukaryota; kingdom Metazoa; phylum Chordata; class Chondrichthyes; order Heterodontiformes; family Heterodontidae; genus Heterodontus; species Heterodontus francisci. The sequence goes on from NW_027141820.1 coordinate 5,442,798, forward strand.
ACTGTTTGTTTAATACGCACGGGACATGCCACCAGGTGAACATTACAAGTGAGGAGAGTGTGTTCCCCTGATTGTTTAATGCAAACGGGACACGTCTCCAGGTGAACAGTATAATTGTGGAGAGTGTGTTCCCCTGATTGTTTAATACACACGGGACATGTCACCAGGTGAACAGTATAAGTGAGGAGAGTGTGTTCCCCTGATTGTTTAATACACACGGGACATGTTACCAGGTGAACAGTATAAGTGAGGAGAGTGTGTTCCCCTGATGGTTTAATATACACGGGACATGTTACCAGGTGAACAGTATAAGTGAGGAGAGTGTGTTCCCCTGATAGTTTAATACGCACGGGACATGTTACCAGATGAACAGTATAAGTGAGGAGAGTGTGTTCCCCTGATTGTTTATTACGCACGGGACATGTCACCAGGTGAACAGTATAAGTGAGGAGAGTGTGTTCCCCTGATGGTTTAATATACACAGGACATGTTACCAGGTGAACAGTATAGCGAGGAGAGTGTGTTCCCCTGATTGCTTAATATACACGGGACATGTTACCAGGTGAACAGAATAGTGAGGAGAGTGTTTTCCCCTGATTGTTTAATGCGCACGGGACATGTTACCAGGTGAAAAGTATAAGTGAGGAGAGTGTGTTCCCCTGATTGTTTAATACACACGGGACATGTTACCAGGTGAAAAGTATAAGTGAGGAGAGTGTGTTCCCCTGATTGTTTAATACACACGGGACATGTTACCAGGTGAACAGTATAAGTGAGGAGAGTGTGTTCCCCTGATTGTATAATACACACGGGACATGTTACCAGGTGAACAGTATAAGTGAGGAGAGTGTGTTCCCCTGATGGTTTAATACACATGGGACATGTTACCAGGTGAACAGTATAAGTGAAGAGAGTGTGTTCCCATGATCGTTTAATACACACAGGACATGTTACCAGGTGAACAGTATAAGTGAGGAGAGTGTGTTCCCCTGATTGTTTAATACACACGGGACATGTTACCAGGTGAAGAGTATAATTGAGGAGAGTGTGTTCCCCTGATTGTTTAATACACACGGGACATGTTACCAGGTGAACAGTATAACAGAGGAGAGTGCGTTCCCCTGATTGTTTAATACACACGGGACATGTTACCAGGTGAAGAGTATAAGTTAGGAGAGTGTTTTCCCCTGATTGTTTAATACACACGGGACATGTCACCAGGTGAACAGTATAAGTGAGGAGAGTGTGTTCCCCTGATTGTTTAATACACACGGGACATGTCACCAGGTGAACAGTATAAGTGAGGTGAGTGTGTTCCCCTGATGGTTTAATACACACGGGACATGTTACCAGTTGAACAGTATAAGTGAGGAGAGTGTGTTCCGCTGATTGTTTAATACACACGGGACATGTTACCAGGTGAACAGTATAAGTGAGGAGAGTGTGTTCCCCTGATTGTTTAATGCACACGGGACAGTTCACCAGGGCAACAGTCAATGTGAGGAGAGTGTGTTCCTCTGATTGTTTAATACACACGGGACATGTCACCAGGTGAACAGTATAAGTGAGGAGCGTGTGTTCCCCTGATGGTTTCATAAACACGGGACATGTTACCAGGTGAACAGTATAGGTGAAGAGAGTGTCTTCCCCTGATGGTTTAATATACACAGGACATGTTACCAGGTGATCTGTAGAAGTGAGGAGAGTGTGTTCCCCTGATTTTTTAATTCACACGGGACATATTAGCAGGTGAACAGTATAAGTGAGGAGAGTGTGCTCCCCTGATTGTTTAATATGCACGGGACATGTTACCAGATGAACAGTATAAGTGAGGAGAGTGTGTTCCCCTGATTTTTTAATGCACACGGGACATGTTAGCAGGTGAACCGTGGAAGTGTGGAGAGTGTGTTCCCCTGATAGTTTCATATACATGGGACATGTTACCAGTTGAACAGTATAAGTGTGGAGAGTGTGTTCCCTTGATTGTTTAATACACACGGGCCATGTTACCACGTGAACAGAATAGTGAGGAGAGTGTTTTCCCCTGACGGTTTAATGCGCAAGGGACATGTTACCAGGTGAACAGTATAACTGAGGAGAGTGTGTTCCACTTATTTTTTATAAGCACGGGACATGTTACCAGATGAATAGTAAAAGTGAGGAGATTGTCTTCCCCTGATTGTTTAATACACACGGGACATGTCACCAGGTGCACAGTATAAGTGAGGAGAGTGTGTTCCCCTGATTGTTTAATGCACACGGGACATGTCACCGGGTGAACTGTATAAGTGAGGAGAGTGTGTTCCCCTGATGGTTTAATATTCAAGGGACATGTCACCAGGTGAACAGAATAAGAGAGGAGAGTGTGTTCCCCTGATTGTTTAATGCACACGGGACATGTCACCGGGTCAACTGTATAAGTGAGGAGAGTGTGTTCCCCTGATGGTTTAATATACACGGGACATGTCACCAGGTGAACAGTATAAGTGAGGAGAGTGTGTTCCCCTGATTGTTTAATATGCACGGGACATGTTACCAGGTGTACAGTATAAGTGAGGAGAGTGTGTTCCCCTGATTGTTTAATACACACGGGACATGTCACCAGGTGAACAGTATAAGTGAGGAGCGTGTGTTCCCCTGATGGTTTCATAAACACGGGACATGTTACCAGGTGAACAGTATAGGTGAAGAGAGTGTCTTCCCCTGATGGTTTAATATACACAGGACATGTTACCAGGTGATCTGTAGAAGTGAGGAGAGTGTGTTCCCCTGATTTTTTAATTCACACGGGACATATTAGCAGGTGAACAGTATAAGTGAGGAGAGTGTGCTCCCCTGATTGTTTAATATGCACGGGACATGTTACCAGATGAACAGTATAAGTGAGGAGAGTGTGTTCCCCTGATTTTTTAATGCACACGGGACATGTTAGCAGGTGAACCGTGGAAGTGTGGAGAGTGTGTTCCCCTGATAGTTTCATATACATGGGACATGTTACCAGTTGAACAGTATAAGTGTGGAGAGTGTGTTCCCTTGATTGTTTAATACACACGGGCCATGTTACCACGTGAACAGAATAGTGAGGAGAGTGTTTTCCCCTGACGGTTTAATGCGCAAGGGACATGTTACCAGGTGAACAGTATAACTGAGGAGAGTGTGTTCCACTTATTTTTTATAAGCACGGGACATGTTACCAGATGAATAGTAAAAGTGAGGAGATTGTCTTCCCCTGATTGTTTAATACACACGGGACATGTCACCAGGTGCACAGTATAAGTGAGGAGAGTGTGTTCCCCTGATTGTTTAATGCACACGGGACATGTCACCGGGTGAACTGTATAAGTGAGGAGAGTGTGTTCCCCTGATGGTTTAATATTCAAGGGACATGTCACCAGGTGAACAGAATAAGAGAGGAGAGTGTGTTCCCCTGATTGTTTAATGCACACGGGACATGTCACCGGGTCAACTGTATAAGTGAGGAGAGTGTGTTCCCCTGATGGTTTAATATACACGGGACATGTCACCAGGTGAACAGTATAAGTGAGGAGAGTGTGTTCCCCTGATTGTTTAATATGCACGGGACATGTTACCAGGTGTACAGTATAAGTGAGGAGAGTGTGTTCCCCTGATGGTTTAATATACACGGGACATGTCACCAGGTGAACAGTATAAGTGAGGAGAGTGTGTTCCCCTGATTGTTTAATACGCACGGGACATGTCACCAGGTGAACAGTATAAGTGAGGAGAGTGTGTTCCCCTGATTGTTTAATGCACACGGGACACGTCACCAGGTGAACAGTATAAGTGAGGAGAGTGAGTTCCCCTGATTGTTTAATACGCACGGGACATTTTACCAGAGGAATAGCAGAAGTGAGGAGAGTGTGTTCACCTGATTGTTTAATACACACGGGAAATGTCACCAGGTGAACAGAATAAGAAAGGAGATTGTGTTCCCCTGATTGTTTAATGCACACGGGACATGTTACCAGGTGAACAGTATAAGTGAGGAGAGTGTGTTCCCCTGATGGTTTAATACACACGGGAAATGTCACCAGGTGAACAGAATAAGAAAGGAGAGTGTGTTCCCCTGATTGTTTAATGCTCACGGGACATGTTACCAGGTGAACCATTTAAGTGAGGAGAGTGTGTTCCCCTGATTGTTGAATGCACACGGGACATGTCACCAGGTGAACAGAATAAGTGAGGAGAGCGTGTTCCCCTGATTGTTTAATGCACACGGGACATGTCACCAGGTGAACAGAATAAGTGAGGAGAGTGTGTTCCCCTGATTGTTTAATACACACGGGAAATGTCACCAGGTGAACAGAATAAGAAAGGAGAGTGTGTTCCCCTGATTGTTTAATGCTCACGGGACATGTTACCAGGTGAACCATTTAAGTGAGGAGAGTGTGTTCCCCTGATTGTTGAATGCACACGGGACATGTCACCAGGTGAACAGAATAAGTGAGGAGAGTGTGTTCCCCTGATTGTTTCATGCACACGGGACATGTTACCAGGGGAAATCTATCAGTGAGGAGACTGTGTTCCCCTGATGGTTTAACTTACACGGGACATGCTCCCAGGTGAACAGTGTAAGTGAGGAGAGGGTGTTCCACTGATGGTTTAATATACGTGGGACATGTCATCAGGTGAACAGTATAAGTGAGGAGAGTGTGTTCCCATGATGGTTTAATATAGACGGGACATGTCACCAGGTGAACAGTATAAGTGAGGAGAGTGTGTTCCCCTGATGGCTTAATATGCACGGGTCATGTTACCAGGTGAACAGTATATGTGAGGAGAGTGAGTTCCCCTGATTGTTTAATATACACGAGACATGTTACCAGGTGAACAGTATAAGTGAGGAGAGTGTGTTCCCCTGATTGTTTAATGCACACGGGTCACATCACCAGAAGTACAGTATAAGAGAGGAGAGTGTGTTCCCCTGATCGTTTAATACGCACGGGACATGTTAAGAGATGAACAGTATAAGTGAGGAGAGTGTGTTCCCCTGATTGTTTAATACGCACGGGACATGTTACCAGATGAACAGTATAGGTGAGGAGAGTGTGTTCCCCTGATTGTTTAATACGCACGGGACATGTCACCAGGTGAACAGTATAAGTGAGGAGAGTGTGTTCCCCTGATGGTTTAATATACACAGGACATGTTACCAGGTGAACAGTATAGTGAGGAGAGTGTGTTCCCCTGATTGTTTAATATGCACGGGACATGTCACCAGGTGAACAATATAAGTGAGGAGATTGTGTTCCCCTGATGGTTTAATATACACAGAACATGTTGCCAGGTGAACAGTATAAGTGAGGAGAGCGTGTTCCCCTGATGGTTTAATATACACAGGACATGTTACCAGGTGAACAGTATAAGTGAGGAGAGTGCGTTCCCCTGATGGTTTAATATACACAGGACATGTTACCAGGTGAACAGTATAAGTGAGGAGAGTGTGTTCCCCTGATAGTTTAATATACACAGGACATGTTACCAGGTGAACAGTATAAGTGAGGAGAGTGTGTTCCCCTGATTGTTTAATACACACGGGACATGTCACCAGGTGAACAGTATAAGTGAGGAGAGTGTGTTCCCCTGATGGTTTAATATACACAGGACATGTTACCAGGTGAACAGTATAGTGAGGAGAGTGTGTTCCCCTGATTGTTTAATATGCACGGGACATGTCACCAGGTGAACAATATAAGTGAGGAGATTGTGTTCCCCTGATGGTTTAATATACACAGAACATGTTGCCAGGTGAACAGTATAAGTGAGGAGAGCGTGTTCCCCTGATGGTTTAATATACACAGGACATGTTACCAGGTGAACAGTATAAGTGAGGAGAGTGCGTTCCCCTGATGGTTTAATATACACAGGACATGTTACCAGGTGAACAGTATAAGTGAGGAGAGTGTGTTCCCCTGATAGTTTAATATACACAGGACATGTTACCAGGTGAACAGTATAAGTGAGGAGAGTGTGTTCCCCTGATTGTTTAATACACACGGGACATGTTACCAGGTGAACAGAATAGTGAGGAGAGTGTTTTCCCCTGATTGTTTAATGCGCACGGGACATGTTACCAGGTGAAAAGTATAAGTGAGGAGAGTGTGTTCCCCTGATTGTTTAATGCACACGGGACACGTCACCAGGTGAACAGTATAAGTGAGGAGACTCTGTTCCCCTGATTGTTTAATACTCACGGGTCATGCCACCAGGTGAACATTATAAGTGAGGAGAGTGTGTTCCCCTGATTGTTTAATGCAAACGGGACACGTCACCAGGTGAACAGTATAATTGTGGAGAGTGTGTTCCCTGATGGTTTAATATACACGGGACATGTTACCAGGTGAACAGTATAAGTGAGGAGAGTGTGTTCCCCTGATTGTTTAATACACACGGGACATGTTACCAGGTGAACAGTATAAGTGAGGAGAGTGTGTTCCCTGATGGTTTAATATACACGGGACATGTTACCAGGTGAACAGTATAAGTGAGGACAGTGAGTTCCCCTGATTGTTTAATACACACGAGACATGTCACCAGCTGAACAGTATAAGTGAGGAGAGTGTGTTCCCCTGATTGTTTAATACACACGGGACATGTTACCAGGTGAACAGTATAAGTGAGGAGAGTGTGTTCCCTGATGGTTTAATATACACGGGACATGTTACCAGGTGAACAGTATAAGTGAGGAGAGTGTGTTCCCGTGATAGTTTAATATGCACGGGACATGTTACCAGATGAACAGTATAAGTGAGGAGAGTGTGTTCCCCTGATTGTTTTATACGCACGGGACATGTTACCAGATGAACAGTATAAGTGAGGAGAGGGTGTTCCACTGATTGTTTAATACACACGGGACATGTCACCAGGTGAACAGAATGAGTGATGAGAGTGTGTTCCCCTGATGATTTAACTTGCACGGGACAATTTACCAGGTGAACAGTATAAGTGAGGAGAGTGTGTTCCCATGATGGTTTAATATGCACGGGACATGTCACCAGGTGAACAGTATAAGTGAGGAGAGTGTGTTCCCCTGATGGTTTAATATTCACAGGACATGTTACCTGGTGAAGAGTATAAGTGAGGAGAGTGTGTTCCCCTGATGGTTTAATATTCACAGGACATGTTACCTGGTGAAGAGTATAAGTGAGGAGAGTGTGTTCCCCTGCTGGTTTAATATACACGGGACATGTCACTAGGTGAAAAGTGTAAGTGAAGAGAGTGTGTTCCCCTGATGGTTTAATATACACGGGACATGTTACCAGGTGAACAGTATAAGTGAGGAGAGTGTGTTCCCCTGATTGTTTAACGCACACTTGACATGTCACCAGGTGAACAGAATAAGTGAGGAGAGTGTTTTCCCCTGATTGTTTAATATACAGGGGACCTGTTACCAGTTGAACAGTATAAGTGAGGAGAGTGTGTTCCCCTGATTGTTTAATGCTCACAGGACATGTTACCAGGTGAACAGTATAAGTGAGGAGAGTGTGTTCCCCTGATTGTTTAATGCACACGGGACATGTCACCAGGTGAACAGAATAAGTGAGGAGAGTGTGTTCCCCTGATTGTTTAATGCACACGGGACATGTTACCAGGGGAAATCTATAAGTAAGGAGACTGAGTTCCCATGATGCTTTAACTTACACGGGACATGTTCCCAGGTGAACAGTATAGGTGAGGAGAGGGTGTTCCACTGATGGTTTAATATAGACGGGACATGTCACCAGCTGAACAGTATAAGTGAGGAGGGTGTGTTGCCCTGATGGCTTAATATGCACGGGTCATGTTAACAGGTGAACAGTATAAGTGAGGAGAGTGAGTTCCCCTGATTGTTTAATATACACGAGACATGTTACCAGGTGAACAGTATATGTGAGGAGAGTGTGTTCCCCTGATTGTTCAATGCACACCGGTCACATCACCAGAAGTACAGTATAAGAGAGGAGAGTGTGTTCCCCTGATCGTTTAATACGCACGGGACATGTTACCAGATGAACAGTATAAGTGAGGAGAGTGTGTTCCCCTGATTGTTTAATACGCACGGGACATGTTACCAGATGAACAGTATAAGTGAGGAGAGTGTGTTCCCCTGATTGTTTAATACGCACGGGACATGTCACCAGGTGAACAGTATAAGTGAGGAGAGTGTGTTCCCCTGATGGTTTAATATACACAGGACATGTTACCAGGTGAACAGTATAGTGAGGAGAGTGTGTTCCCCTGATTGTTTAATACACACGGGACATGTTACCAGGTGAACAGAATAGTGAGGAGAGTGTTTTCCCCTGATTGTTTAATGCACGCGGGACACGTCACCAGGTGAACAGTATAAGTGAGGAGACTCTGTTCCCCTGTTTGTTTAATACGCACGGGACATGCCACCAGGTGAACATTACAAGTGAGGAGAGTGTGTTCCCCTGATTGTTTAATGCAAACGGGACACGTCACCAGGTGAACAGTATAATTGTGGAGAGTGTGTTCCCCTGATTGTTTAATACACACGGGACATGTCACCAGGTGAACAGTATAAGTGAGGAGAGTGTGTTCCCCTGATTGTTTAATACACACGGGACATGTTACCAGGTGAACAGTATAAGTGAGGAGAGTGTGTTCCCCTGATGGTTTAATATACACGGGACATGTTACCAGGTGAACAGTATAAGTGAGGAGAGTGTGTTCCCCTGATAGTTTAATACGCACGGGACATGTTACCAGATGAACAGTATAAGTGAGGAGAGTGTGTTCCCCTGATTGTTTAATACGCACGGGACATGTCACCAGGTGAACAGTATAAGTGAGGAGAGTGTGTTCCCCTGATGGTTTAATATACACAGGACATGTTACCAGGTGAACAGTATAGTGAGGAGAGTGTGTTCCCCTGATTGTTTAATATACACGGGACATGTTACCAGGTGAACAGAATAGTGAGGAGAGTGTTTTCCCCTGATTGTTTAATGCGCACGGGACATGTTACCAGGTGAAAAGTATAAGTGAGCAGAGTCTGTTCCCCTGATTGTTTAATGCACACGGGACATGTCACCAGGTGAACAGAATAAGTGAGGAGAGTGTGTTCCCCTGATTGTTTAATGCACACGGGATATGTTACCAGATGAAATCTATAAGTGAGGAGAGTGAGTTCCCATGATGGTTTAATTTGCACGGGACATGTCAACAGGTGAACAGTATAAGTGAGGAGAGGGTGTTCCACTGATGGTTTAATATACATGGGATATGTCACCAGGTGAACAGTGTAAGTGAGGAGAGTGTGTTCCCATGATGGTTTAATATACGCGGGACATGTCACCAGGTGAACAGTATAAGTGAGCAGAGTGTGTTCCCCTGATGGTTAAATATACACGGGACATGTCACCAGATGAACAGTATAAGTGAGGAGAGTGTGTTCCCCTGATGGTTTAATATTCACAGGACATGTTACCTGGTGAAGAGTATAAGTGAGGAGAGTGTGTTCCCCTGATGGTTTAATATACACAGGACATGTCACTAGGTGAAAAGTATAAGTGAAGAGAGTGTGTTCCCCAGATGGCTTAATATGCACGGGACATGTTACCAGGTGAACAGTATAAGTGAGGAGAGTGAGTTCCCCTGATGTTTTAATATACACGAGACATGTTAACAGGTGAACAGTATATGTGAGGAGAGTGTGTTCCCCTGATTGTTTAATATACACAGGACATGTTGCCAGGTGAACAGTATAAGTGAGGAGAGTGTGTTCCCCTGATTGTTTAATGCACACAGGACATGTTGCCAGGTGAACTGTATAAGTGAGGAGAGTGTGTTCCCATGATTGTTTAATGCACACGGGACATGTGACCAGGTGAACAGAATAGAGAGGAGAGTGATTTCCCCTGATGGTTTAATGTGCACGGGACATGTTACCAGGTGAACAGTATAAGTGAGGAGAGTGTGTTGCCCTGATGGTTTAATACACACGGGACATGTTACCAGGTGAACAGTATTAGTGAGAAGAGTGTGTTCCCCTGATGGTTTAATATACACGGGACATGTTACCAGGTGAACAGTATAAGTGAGGAGAGTGTGTTCACCTAATGGTTTAATACACACGGGTCACATCACCAGAAGAACAGTATAAGAGAGGAGAGTGTGTTCCCCTGATTTTTTAATGCACACGGGACATGTTACCAGGTGAACAAGCAGAAGTGAGGAGAGTGTGTACCCCTGATGGTTTCATATACATGGGACATGTTAACAGGTGAACAGTATAAGTGAAGAGCGATGGTTCCCCTGATGGTTTAATATACACAATACATGTTACCAGGTGAACAGTATAAGTGAGGAGAGTGTGTTCCCCTGATTGTTTAATACACACGGGTCATGTTACCAGGTGAACAGAATAGTGAGGAGAGTGTTTTCCCCTGATTGTTTAATGCACACGGGACACGTCACCAGGTGAACAGTATAAGTGAGGAGAGTGTGTTGCCCTGATTGTTTAATACGCACGGGACATGTTACCAGATGAACAGTATAAGTGAGGAGAGTGTGTTCCCCTGATTGTTTAATACGCACGGGACATGTTACCAGATGAACAGTATAAGTGAGGAGAGTGTGTTCCCCTGATTGTTTAATACGCACGGGACATGTTACCAGATGAACATTATAAGTGAGGAGAGTGTGTTCCCCTGATTGTTTAATACGCACGGGACATGTCACTAGGTGAACAGTATAAGTGAGGAGAGTGTGTTCCCCTGATGGTTTAATATACCCAGGACATGTTACCAGGTGAGCAGTATAGTGAGGAGACTGTGTTCCCCTGATTGTTTAATACACACGGGACATGTTACCAGGTGAACAGAATAGTGAGGAGAGTGTTTTCCCCTGATTGTTTAATGCGCACGGGACATGTTACCAGGTGAAAAGTATAAGTGAGGAGAGTGTGTTCCCCTGATTGTTTAATGCACACGGGACACGTCACCAGGTGAACAGTATAAGTGAGGAGAGTGTGTTCCCCTGATTGTTTAATGCACACGGGACATGTTACCAGGTGAACAGTATAAGTGAGGAGAGTGTGTTCCCCTGATTGTTTGAATATACATGGGTCATGTTACCAGGTGAACAGAATAGTGAGGAGAGTGTTTTCCCCTGATTGTTTAATGCACACGGGACACGTCACCAGGTGAACAGTATAAGTGAGGAGAGTGTGTTGCCCTGATTGTTTAATACGCACGGGACATGTTACCAGATGAACAGTATAAGTGAGGAGAGTGTGTTCCCCTGATTGTTTAATGCACACGGGACACGTCACCAGTTGAACAGTATAAGTGAGGAGAGTGTGTTCCCCTGATTGTTTAATGCACACGGGACATGTTACCAGGTGAACAGTATAAGTGAGGAGAGTGAGTTCCCCTGATGTTTGAATATACACGAGACATGTTATCAGGTGAACAGTATATGTGAGGAGAGTGTGTTCCCCTGATGGTTAAATATGCAAAGGACATGTTACCAGGTGAACAGTATAAGTGAGCAGAGTGTGTTCCCCTGATTGTTTAATACACACGGGACATGTTACCAGGTGAAAAGTATAAGTGAGGAGAGTGTGTTCCCCTGATTGTTTAATGCACACGGGACACGTCACCAGTTGAACAGTATAAGTGAGGAGAGTGTGTTCCCCTGATTGTTTAATGCACACGGGACATGTTACCAGGTGAACAGTATAAGTGAGGAGAGTGTGTTCCCCTGATTGTTTAATGCAAACGGGACACGTCACCAGGTGAACAGTATAATTGTGGAGAATGTGTTCCCCTGATTGTTTAATGCACACGGGACACGTCACCAGGTCAACATTATAAGTGAGGAGAGTGTGTTCCCCTGATTGTTTAATGCAAACGGGACACGTCACCAGGTGAACAGTATAATTGTGGAGAGTGTGTTCCCCTGATTGTTTAATATACACAGGACATGTTACCAGGTGAAGAGTATAAGTGAAGAGAGTGTGTTCCCCTGATGGTTTAATATACACAGGACATGTTACCAGGTGAAGAGTATAAGTGAGGAGAGTGTGTTCCCCTGATTGTTTAATGCACACGCGACACGTCACCAGGTGAACAGTATAAGTGAGGAGAGTGTGTTCCCCTGATTGTTTAATGCACACGGGACACGTCACCAGGTGAACAGTATAAAAGAGGAGAGTGTGTTCCCCAGATTGTTTAATTACACGGGACATGTTACCAGGTGAACAGTATAAGTGAGGAGAGTGTGTTCCCCTGATTGTTTAATACACACGGGACATGTCACCAGGTGAACAGTATAAGTGAGCAGAATGTTTTCCCCTGATGGTTAAATATGCAAATGAAATGTTACCAGGTGAACAGTATAATTGAGGAGAGTGTGTTCCCCTGATGGCTTAATATGCACGGGACATGTTACCAGGTGAACAGTATAAGTGAGGAGAGTGAGTTCCCCTGATGTTTTAATATACACGAGACATGTTATCAGGTGAACAGTATATGTGAGGAGAGTGTGTTCCCCTGATTGTTTAATATACACAGGACATGTTACCAGGTGAACAGTATAAGTGAGCAGAGTGTGTTCCCCTGATTGTTTAATACACACGGGACATGTTACCAGGTGAACAGTATAAGTGAGGAGAGTGTGTTCCCCTGATGGTTTAATGCAAACGGGACACGTCACCAGGTGAACAGTATAATTGTGGAGAGTGTGTTCCCCTGATTGTTTAATATACACAGGACATGTTACCAGGTGAAGAGTTTAAGTGAAGAGAGTGTGTTCCCCTGATGGTTTAATATACACAGGACATGTTACCAGGTGAAGAGTATAAGTGAGGAGAGTGTGTTCCCCTGATTGTTTAATGCACACGGGACACGTCACCAGGTGAACAGTATAAGTGAGGAGAGTGTGTTCCCCTGATTGTTTAATGCACACGGGACACGTCACCAGGTGAACAGTATAAATGAGGAGAGTGTGTTCCCCTGATTGTTTAATTACACGGGACATGTTACCAGGTGAACAGTATAAGTGAGGAGAGTGTGTTGCCCTGATGGTTTAATACACACGGGTCACATCACCAGAAGAACAGTATGAAAGAGGAGAGTGTGATCCCCTGATTGTTTAATACGCACGGGACATGTTACCAGATGAACAGTATAAGTGAGGAGAGTGTGTTCCCCTGATTTGTTAATGCACACGGGACATGTTACCAGGTGAACAGCAGAAGTGAGGAGAGTGTGTACCCCTGATGGTTTCATATACATGGGACATGTTAACAGGTGAACAGTATAAGTGAAGAGAGTGTGTTCCACTGATGGTTTAATATACATGGGACATGTTACCAGGTGAACAGTATATGTGAGGAGAGTGTGTTCCCCTGATTGTTTGATACACACGGGTCATGTTACCAGGTGAACAGAATAGTGAGGAGAGTGTTTTCCCCTGATTGTTTCATGCACACAGGACACGTCACCAGGTGAACAGTATAAGTGAGGAGAGTGTGTTCCGCTGATTGTTTAATACGCACGGGACATGTTACCAGGTGAACAGTATCAGTGAGGAGAGTGTGTTCCCCTGATTGTTTAATGCGCACGGGACATGTTACCAGGTGAACAGTATAAGTGAGGAGAGTGTGTTCCCCTGATTGTTTAATACACACGGCACATGTTCCCAGGTGAACAGCATAAGTGAGGAGAGTGTGTTCCCCTGATGGTTTAATGCACACGGGACATGATACCAGGTGAACAGTATAAGTGAGGAGAGTGTGTTCCCCTGATTGTTTAATACACACGGGACATGTTACCAGTTGAACAGAATAGTGAGGAGAGTGTATTCCCCTGATTGTTTAATGCACACGGGACATATCAACAGGTGAACAGTATTAGTGAGGAGAGTGTGTTCCCCTGATTGTTTAATACACACGGGACATGTTACCAGGTGAACAGAATAGTGAGGAGAGTGAGTTCCCCTGAATGTTTTATACAAACGGGACATGTTACCAGGTGAACAGTATAAGTGAGGAGAGTGTGTTCCCCTGATTGTTTAATGCCCACGGGTCACGTCACCAGGTGAACTCTATAAGTGAGGAGAGTGTGTTCCCCTTATTGTTTAATAAACACGGGACATGTCACCAGGTGAACAGTAAAAGTGAAGAGAGTGTGTTCCCCTGATTGTTTAATGCACACGGGACATGTCACCAGGTGAACAGAATAAGTGAGGAGAGTGTGTTCCCCTGACTGTTTAATGCACACGGGACATGTCACCAGTTGAACAGAATAAGTGAGGAGAATGTGTTCCCCTGATTGTTTTATGCACACAGGTCATGTCACCAGGTGAACAGTGTAAGTGAGGAGAGTGTGTTCCCCTGATGGTTTAATATGCACGGGACATGTTACCAGATGAACAGTATAAATGAGGAGATTGTGTTCCCCTTATTGTTTAATAAACACGGGACATGTCACCAGGTGAACAGTATAAGTGAGGAGAGTGTGTTCCCCTGATGGTTTAATATACACAGGACATATTACCAGCTGAACAGTATAAGTGAGGTGAGTGTGTTCCCCTGATGGTTTAATATGCACGGGACATGTTACCAGATGAACAGTATAAGTGAGGAGATTGTGTTCCCCTGATGGTTTAATATACACGGGAAATGTTACCAGGTGAACAGTATAAGTGAAGAGAGTGTGTTTGCCTGATAGTTTAATACACACGGGACATGTTACCAGGTGAACAGTATAAGTGAGGAGAGTGTGTTCCCCTGATTGTTTAATGCACACGGGTCACGTCACCAGGTGAACTTTATAAGTGAGGAGAGTGTGTTCCCCTGATTGTTTTATACACACGGGACATGTTAATAGGTGAACAGAATAAGTGAGAAGAGTGTGTTTCCCTGATTGTTTAATACGCACGTTACATGTTACCAGGTGATCAGTATAAGTGAGGAGAGTGTGTTCCCCTGATTGTTTAATACGCACGGGACATGTTACCAGGTGAACAGTATAAGTGAGGAGAGTGTGTTCCCCTGATTGTTTGATACACACGGGACATGTCACCAGGTGAACAGTATTAGTGAGAAGAGTGTGTTTACCTGATTGTTTAATAAGCACGGGACATGTTACCAGATGAACAGTATAAATGAGGAGAGTGTGTTCCCCTGATTGTTTATTAAGCACGGGACATGTTACCAGATGAACAGTATAAGTGAAGAGAGTGTGTTCCCCTGATTGTTCAATACACACGGGACATGTTAATTGGTGAACAGAATAATTGAGGAGAGTGTGTTCCCCTGATTGTTTAATGCACACGGGACATGTCACCAGGTGAACAGAATAAGTGAGGAGAGTGTGCTCCCCTGACTGTTTAATGCACACGGGACATGTCACCAGTTGAACAGAATAAGTGAGGAGAGTGTGTTCCCCTTATTGTTTAATAAACACGGGACATGTCACCAGGTGAACAGTATAAGTGAGGAGAGTGTGTTCCTCTGATGGTTTAATATACACAGGACATGTTACCAGGTGAACATTATAAGTGAGGAGAGTGTGTTTCCCTGATGGTTTAATATACACGGGACATGTTACCAGATGAACAGTGTAAGTGAGGAGATTGTGTTCCCCTGATGGTTTAATATACACGGGACATGTTACCAGGTGAACAGTATAAGCGAAGAGAGTGTGTTCCCCTGATTGTTTAATACACACGGGACATGTTACCAGGTGAACAGTATAAGTGAGGAGAGAGTGTTCCCCTGATGGTTTAATACACACGGGACATGTTACCAGGTGAACAGTATAAGTGAGGAGATTGTGTTCCCCTGATTGTTTAATGCACACGGGTCACGTCACCAGGTGAACTTTATAAGTGAGGAGAGTGTGTTCCCCTGATTGTTTTATACACACGGGACATGTTAATAGGTGAACACTATAAGTGAGGAGAGTGTGTTCCCCTGATTGTTTAATACACACAGGACATGTTACCAGGTGAACAGGAAAAGTTAGGAGAGTGTGTTCCCCTGATTGATTAACACGCACGGGACATGTTACCAGGTGAACAGTATAAGTGAGGAGAGTGTGTTCCCCTGATTGTTTAATGCACACGGGACACGTCACCAGGTGAACAGTATAAGTGAGGAGAGTGTGTTCCCCTGATTGTTTAATTACACGGGACATGTTACCAGGTGAACAGTATAAGTGAGGAGAGTGTGTTCCCCTGATTGTTTAATATACACGGGACATGTTACCAGGTGAACAGTATAAGTGAGGAGAGTGTGTTGCCCTGATGGTTTAATATACACACGGGACATGTTACCAGGGGAAGAGTAGAAGTGAGGAGAGTGTGTTCACCTAATGGTTTAATACACACGGGTCACATCACCAGAAGAACAGTATGAAAGAGGAGAGTGTGATCCCCTGATTGTTTAATACGCACGGGACATGTTACCAGATGAACAGTATAAGTGAGGAGAGTGTGTTCCCCTGATTTTTTAATGCACACGGGACATGTTACCAGGTGAACAGAAGAAGTGAGGAGAGTGTGTACCCCTGATGGTTTCATATACATGGGACATGTTAACAGGTGAACAGTAGAAGTGAAGAGAGTGTGTTCCACTGATGGTTTAATATACATGGGACATGTTACCAGGTGAACAGTATATGTGAGGAGAGTGTGTTCCCCTGATTGTTTAATACACACGGGTCATGTTACCAGGTGAACAGAATAGTGAGGAGAGTGTTTTCCCCTGATTGTTTAATGCACACGGGACACGTCACCAGGTGAACAGTATAAGTGAGGAGAGTGTGTTCCGCTGATTGTTTAATACGCACGGGACATGTTACCAGGTGAACAGTATCAGTGAGGAGAGTGTGTTCCCCTGATTGTTTAATGCGCACGGGACATGTTACCAGGTGAACAGTATAAGTGAGGAGAGTGTGTTCCCCTGATTGTTTAATACACACGGCACATGTTCCCAGGTGAACAGCATAAGTGAGGAGAGTGTGTTCCCCTGATGGTTTAATGCACACGGGACATGATACCAGGTGAACAGTATAAGTGAGGAGAGTGTGTTCCCCTGATTGTTTTATACACACGGGACATGTTAATAGGTGAACACTATAAGTGAGGAGAGTGTGTTCCCCTGATGGTTTAATATACACGGGACATGTTACCAGGTGAACAGTATAAGCGAAGAGAGTGTGTTCCCCTGATTGTTTAATACACACGGGACATGTTACCAGGTGAACAGTATAAGTGAGGAGAGAGTGTTCCCCTGATGGTTTAATACACACGGGACATGTTACCAGGTGAACAGTATAAGTGAGGAGATTGTGTTCCCCTGATTGTTTAATGCACACGGGTCACGTCACCAGGTGAACTTTATAAGTGAGGAGAGTGTGTTCCCCTGATTGTTTTATACACACGGGACATGTTAATAGGTGAACACTATAAGTGAGGAGAGTGTGTTCCCCTGATTGTTTAATACACACAGGACATGTTACCAGGTGAACAGGAAAAGTGAGGAGAGTGTGTTCCCCTGATTGATTAACACGCACGGGACATGTTACCAGGTGAACAGTATAAGTGAGGAGAGTGTGTTCCCCTGATTGTTTAATGCACACGGGACACGTCACCAGGTGAACAGTATAAGTGAGGAGAGTGTGTTCCCCTGATTGTTTAATTACACGGGACATGTTACCAGGTGAACAGTATAAGTGAGGAGAGTGTGTTCCCCTGATTGTTTAATATACACGGGACATGTTACCAGGTGAACAGTATAAGTGAGGAGAGTGTGTTGCCCTGATGGTTTAATATACACACGGGACATGTTACCAGGGGAAGAGTAGAAGTGAGGAGAGTGTGTTCACCTAATGGTTTAATACACACGGGTCACATCACCAGAAGAACAGTATGAAAGAGGAGAGTGTGATCCCCTGATTGTTTAATACGCACGGGACATGTTACCAGATGAACAGTATAAGTGAGGAGAGTGTGTTCCCCTGATTTTTTAATGCACACGGAACATGTTACCAGGTGAACAGAAGAAGTGAGGAGAGTGTGTACCCCTGATGGTTTCATATACATGGGACATGTTAACAGGTGAACAGTAGAAGTGAAGAGAGTGTGTTCCACTGATGGTTTAATATACATGGGACATGTTACCAGGTGAACAGTATATGTGAGGAGAGTGTGTTCCCCTGATTGTTTAATACACACGGGTCATGTTACCAGGTGAACAGAATAGTGAGGAGAGTGTTTTCCCCTGATTGTTTAATGCACACGGGACACGTCACCAGGTGA
Source organism: Heterodontus francisci (assembly GCF_036365525.1). Taxonomy (NCBI): domain Eukaryota; kingdom Metazoa; phylum Chordata; class Chondrichthyes; order Heterodontiformes; family Heterodontidae; genus Heterodontus; species Heterodontus francisci. The sequence goes on from NW_027141820.1 coordinate 5,461,095, forward strand.
ACAGTATAAGTGAGGAGAGTGTGTTCCGCTGATTGTTTAATACGCACGGGACATGTTACCAGGTGAACAGTATCAGTGAGGAGAGTGTGTTCCCCTGATTGTTTAATGCGCACGGGACATGTTACCAGGTGAACAGTATAAGTGAGGAGAGTGTGTTCCCCTGATTGTTTAATACACACGGCACATGTTCCCAGGTGAACAGCATAAGTGAGGAGAGTGTGTTCCCCTGATGGTTTAATGCACACGGGACATGATACCAGGTGAACAGTATAAGTGAGGAGAGTGTGTTCCCCTGATTGTTTAATAAACACGGGACATGTTACCAGGTGAACAGAATAATGAGGAGAGTGTATTCCCCTGATTGTTTAATGCACACGGGACATGTCAACTGGTGAACAGCATTAGTGAGGAGAGTGTGTTCCCCTGATTGTTTAATACACACGGGACATGTTACCAGGTGAACAGAATAGTGAGGAGAGTGTGTTCCCCTGATTGTTTAATGCCCACGGGTCACGTCACCAGGTGAACTCTATAAGTGAGGAGAGTGTGTTCCCCTTATTGTTTAATAAACACGGGACATGTCACCAGGTGAACAGTAAAAGTGAAGAGAGTGTGTTCCCCTGATTGTTTAATGCACACGGGACATGTCACCAGGTGAACAGAATAAGTGAGGAGAGTGTGTTCCCCTGACTGTTTAATGCACACGGGACATGTCACCAGTTGAACAGAATAAGTGAGGAGAATGTGTTCCCCTGATTGTTTTATGCACACAGGACATGTCACCAGGTGAACAGTGTAAGTGAGGAGAGTGTGTTCCCCTGATGGTTTAATATGCACGGGACATGTTACCAGATGAACAGTATAAGTGAGGAGATTGTGTTCCCCTTATTGTTTAATAAACACGGGACGTGTCACCAGGTGAACAGTATAAGTGAGGAGAGTGTGTTCCCCTGATGGTTTAATATACACAGGACATATTACCAGCTGAACAGCATAAGTGAGGAGAGTGTGTTCCCCTGATGGTTTAATATACACGGGACATGTTACCAGATGAACAGTATAAGTGAGGAGATTGTGTTCCCCTGATGGTTTAAAAGACACGGGACATGTTACCAGGTGAACAGTATAAGTAAAGAGAGTGTGTTTGCCTGATAGTTTAATACACACGGGACATGTTACCAGGTGAACAGTATAAGTGAGGAGAGTGTGTTCCCCTGATTGTTTAATGCACACGGGTCACGTCACCAGGTGAACTTTATAAGTGAGGAGAGTGTGTTCCCCTGATTGTTTTATACACACGGGACATGTTAATAGGTGAACAGAATAAGTGAGAAGAGTGTGTTTCCCTGATTGTTTAATACACACGTTACATGTTACCACGTGAACAGTATAAGTGAGGAGAGTGTGTTCCCCTGATTGTTTAATACGCACGGGACATGTTACCAGGTGAACAGTATAAGTGAGGAGAGTGTGTTCCCCTGATTGTTTAATACACACGGGACATGTCACCAGGTGAACAGTATAAGTGAGAAGAGTCTGTTTACCTGATTGTTTAATAAGCACGGGACATGTTACCAGATGAACAGCATAAGTGAGGAGAGTGTGTTCCCCTGATTGTTTATTAAGCACGGGACATGTTACCAGATGAACAGTATAAGTGAAGAGAGTGTGTTCCCCTGATTGTTCAATACACACGGGACATGTTAATAGGTGAACAATATAATTGAGGAGAGTGTGTTCCCCTGATTGTTTAATGCACACGGGACATGTCACCAGGTGAACAGAATAAGTGAGGAGAGTGTGCTCCCCTGACTGTTTAATGCACACGGGACATGTCACCAGTTGAACAGAATAAGTGAGGAGAGTGGGTTCCACTGATTGTTTAATAAACACGGGACATGTCACCAGGTGAACAGTATAAGTGAGGAGAGTGTGTTCCCCTGATGGTTTAATATACACAGGACATGTTACCAGGTGAACAGTATAAGTGAGGAGAGTGTGTTTCCCTGATGGTTTTATATACACGGGACATGTTACCAGATGAACAGTGTAAGTGAGGAGATTGTGTTCCCCTGATGGTTTAATATACACGGGACATGTTACCAGGTGAACAGTATAAGCGAAGAGAGTGTGTTCCCCTGATTGTTTAATACACACGGGACATGTTACCAGGTGAACAGTATAAGTGAGGAGAGAGTGTTGCCTGATTGTTTAATACACACGGGACATGTTACCAGGTGAACAGTATAAGTGAGGAGAGAGTGTTCCCCTGACGGTTTAATATACACGGGACATGTTACCAGGTGAACAGTATAAGCGAGGAGAGTGTGTTCCCCTGATTGTTTAATACACACGGGACATGTTACCAGGTGAACAGTATAAGTGAGGAGAGAGTGTTGCCTGATTGTTTAATACACACGGGACATGTCACCAGGTGAACAGTATAAGTGAGGAGAGTGTGTTCACCTGATGGTTTAATATACACAGGACATGTTACCAGGTGAACAGTATAAGTGAGGAGAGTGTGTTTCCCTGATGGTTTTATATACACGGGACATGTTACCAGATGAACAGTGTAAGTGAGGAGATTGTGTTCCCCTGATGGTTTAATATACACGGGACATGTCACCAGGTGAACAGTATAAGTGAAGAGAGTGTGTTCCCCTGATTGTTTAATACACACGGGACATGTTAACAGGTGAACAGTATAAGTGAGGAGAGAGTGTTGCCTGATTGTTTAATACACACGGGACATGTTACCAGGTGAACAGTATAAGTGAGGAGAGAGTGTTCCCCTGATGGTTTAATACACACGGGACATGTTACCAGGTGAACAGTATAAGTGATGAGAGTGTGTTCCCCTGATTGTTTAATGCACACGGGTCACGTCACCAGGTGAACTTTATAAGTGAGGAGAGTGTGTTCCCCTGATTGTTTTATACACACTGGACATGTCGCCAGGTGAACACTATAAGTGAGGAGAGTGTGTTCCCCTGATTGTTTAATACACACAGGACATGTCACCAGGTGAACAGGAAAAGTGACGAGAGTGTGTTCCCCTGATTGATTAACACGCACGGGACATGTTACCAGGTGAACAGTATAAGTGAGGAGAGTGTGTTCCCCTGATTGTTTAATGCACACGGGACATGTCGCCAGGTGAACACTATAAGTGAGGAGAGTGTGTTCCCCTGATTGTTTAATACACACAGGACATGTCACCAGGTGAACAGGAAAAGTGAGGAGAGTGTGTTCCCCTGATGGTTTAAAACACACGACATGTCAACAGGTGAACAGCAAAAGTGAAGAGAGTGAGTTCCCCTGATTGTTTAATACGCTCGGGACATGTAACCAAGTGAACAGTATAAGTGAGGAGAGTGTGTTCCCCTGATTGTTTAATACACACGGGACATGATACCAGGTGAACAGTATAAGTGAGGAGAGTGTGTTCCCTGATTGTTTAATATACACGTGACATGTCACCAGTTGAACAGTATATGTGAGGAGAGGGCTTTCCCCTGATGGTTTAAAATACATGGGACTTGTTACCAGGTGAACAGTATAAGTGAGGAGAGTGTGTTCCCATGATGGTTTAATATACACGGGACATGTCCCCAGGTGAAAAGTATAAGTGAGGAGAGTGTGTTCCCCTGATGGTTTAATATACACGGGACATGTTACCAGGTGAACAGTATAAGTTAGGAGAGTGTGTTCCCCTGATCGTTTAGTATACACGGGACATGTTGCCAGCTGAACAGTATAAGTGAGGAGAGATTGTTACCCTGACTATTTAGTACGCACGGGACATGTCACCAGGTGAACAGTATAAGTGAGGAGAGTGTGTTCCCCTGATTGATTAATACGCACGGGACATGTTACCAGGTGAACAGTATAAGTGAGGAGAGTGTGTTCCCCTGTTGGTTTAATATACACGGGACATGTTACCAGGTGAACAGTATAAGTGAGGAGAGTGTGTTCCCCTGATTGTTTAATATACCCGGGACATGTCACCAGGTGATCAGTATAAGTGAGGAGAGTGTGTTCCCCTGATGGTTTAATATACACGGGACATGTTAGCAGGTGAACAGTATAAGTGAGGATTATGTTTTCCCCTGATGATTTAATATACATGGGACACGTTCCCAGGTGAACAGTATAAGTGAGGATTATGTTTTCCCCTGATGGTTTAATACACACGGGACATGTTACCAGGTGAACAGTATAAGTGAGGAGAGGGTGTTCCCCTGATGGTTTAATATACACAGGACATGTTACCAGGTGAACAGTATACGTGAGGAGAGTGTGTTCCCCTGATTGTTTAATACACACGGGACATGTTACCAGGTGAACAGTATAAGTGAGGAGAGAGTGTTCCCCTGATGGTTTAATACACACGGGTCATGTTTCCAGGTGAACAGTATAAGTGAGGAGAGTGTGTTGCCTGATTGTTTAATACACACGGGACATGTTACCAGGTGAACAGTATAAGTGAGGAGAGAGTGTTCCCCTGATGGTTTAATACACACGGGACATGTTACCAGGTGAACATTATAAGTGAGGAGAGTGTGTTCCCGTGATTGTTTAATACACACAGGACATGTCACCAGGTGAACAGGAAAATTGAGGAGAGTGTGTTCCGCTGATTGATTAACACGCACGGGGCATGTTACCAGGTGAACAGTATAAGTGAGGAGAGTGTGTTCCCCTGATTGTTTAATACACACAGGACATGTCACCAGGTGAACAGGAAAAGTGAGGAGAGTGTGTTCCGCTGATTGATTAACACGCACGGGACATGTTACCAGGTGAACAGTATAAGTGAGGAGAGTGGGTTCCACTGATTGTTTAATAAACACGGGACATGTCACCAGGTGAACAGTTTAAGTGAGGAGAGTGTGTTCCCCTGATGGTTTAATATACTCAGGACATGTTACCAGGTGAACAGTATAAGTGAGGTGAGTGTGTTTCCCTGATGGTTTTATATACACGGGACATGTTACCAGATGAACAGTGTAAGTGAGGAGATTGTGTTCCCCTGATGGTTTAATATACACGGGACATGTTACCAGGTGAACAGTATAAGCGAAGAGAGTGTGTTCCCCTGATTGTTTAATACACACGGGACATGTTACCAGGTGAACAGTATAAGTGAGGAGAGAGTGTTGCCTCAAAAACAAGAAATGCTGGATTCACTCAGCAGGTCTGGCAGCATCTGTGGAAAGAGAAGCAGAGTTAACGTTTCGGTCAGTGACCCTTCTTCGGAACTCATCAGGGGAACACAATCTCCTCACTTACACTGTTCATCTGGTAACATGTCCCGTGTATATAAAACCATCAGGGAAACACACTCTCCTCACTTATACTGTTCACCTGGTAACATGTCCTGTGTATATTAAACCATCAGGTGAACACACTCTCCTCACTTATACTGTTCACCTGGTGACATGTCCCGTGTGTATTAAACAATCAGGCAACACTCTCTCCTCACTTATACTGTTCACCTGGTAACATGTCCTGTGTGTATTAAACAATCAGGGGAAAACCCTTCCGAAGAAGGGTCACTGACCCGAAACGTTAACTCTGCTTCTCTTTCCACAGATGCTGCCAGACCTGCTGAGTGAATCCAGCATTTCTTGTTTTTGTTTCAGATTTCCAGCATCCGCAGTATTTTGCTTTTATATTAGAGAGTGTTGCCTGATTGTTTAATACACACGGGACATGTTACCAGGTGAACAGTATAAGTGAGGAGAGAGTGTTCCCTTGATGGTTTAATATACACGGGACATGTTACCAGGTGAACAGTATAAACGAAGAGAGTGTTTTCCCCTGATTGTTTAATACACACAGGACATGTTACCAGGTGAACAGTATAAGTGAGGAGAGAGTGTTGCCTGATTGTTTAATACACACGGGACATGTCACCAGGTGAACAGTATAAGTGAGGAGAGTGTGTTCACCTGATGGTTTAATATACACAGGACATGTTACCAGGTGAACAGTATAAGTGAGGAGAGTGTGTTTCCCTGATGGTTTTATATACACGGGACATGTTACCAGATGAACAGTGTAAGTGAGGAGATTGTGTTCCCCTGATGGTTTAATATACACGGGACATGTTACCAGGTGAACAGTATAAGCGAAGAGAGTGTGTTCCCCTGATTGTTTAATACACACGGGACATGTTACCAGGTGAACAGTATAAGTGAGGAGAGAGTGTTGCCTGATTGTTTAATACACACGGGACATGTTACCAGGTGAACAGTATAAGTGAGGAGAGAGTGTTCCCCTGATGGTTTAATGCACACGGGACATGTTACCAGGTGAACAGTATAAGTGATGAGAGAGTGTTCCCCTGATTGTTTAATGCACACGGGTCACGTCACCAGGTGAACTTTATAAGTGAGGAGAGTGTGTTCCCCTGATTGTTTTATACACACGGGACATGTCGCCAGGTGAACACTATAAGTGAGGAGAGTGTGTTCCCCTGATTGTTTAATACACACAGGACATGTCACCAGGTGAACAGGAAAAGTGACGAGAGTGTGTTCCCCTGATTGATTAACACGCACGGGACATGTTACCAGGTGAACAGTATAAGTGAGGAGAGTGTGTTCCCCTGATTGTTTAATGCACACGGGACATGTCGCCAGGGGAACACTATAAGTGAGGAGAGTGTGTTCCCCTGATTGTTTAATACACACAGGACATGTCACCAGGTGAACAGGAAAAGTGAGGAGAGTGTGTTCCCCTGATTGATTAACACGCACGGGACATTTTACCAGGTGAACAGTATAAGTGAGGAGAGTGAGTTCCCCTGATTTTTTAATATACCCGGGACATGTCACCAGGTGATCAGTATAAGTGAGGAGAGTGTGTTCCCCGAATGGTTTAATGTACACGGGACATTTTACCAGATGAACAGTATAAGTGAGGAGACTGTGTTCCCCTGATGGTTTAATATACACGGGATATGTTACCAGGTGTACAGTATAAGTGAAGAGAGTGTGTTTCCCTGACTGTTTAATACACACGGGACATGTTACCTGGTGAACAGTATAAGTGAGGAGAGTGTGTTCCCCTGATTGTTTAATACACACAGGACATGTTACCAGGTGAACAGTATAAGTGAGGAGAGTGTGTTCCCCTGATTGTTTAATACACAGAGGACATGTTACCAGGTGAACAGAATAAGTGAGAAGACTGTGTTCCCCTGATTGTTTAATGCACACGGGACATGTCACCAGTTGAACAGTATAAGTGAGGATCGGGCTTTCCACTGATGGTTTAATACACACGGGACATGTTACCAGGTGAACAGTATAAGTGAGGAGAGTGTGTTCCCCTGATGGTTTAATACTCACGGGACATGTCACCAGGTGAACAGTATAAGTGAGCAAAGTGTGTTCCCCTGATGGTTTAAAACACACGACATGTCAACAGGTGAACAGCAAAAGTGAAGAGAGTGAGTTCCCCTGATTGTTGAATACGCTCGGGACATGTAACCAAGTGAACAGTATAAGTGAGGAGAGTGTGTTCCCCTGATTGTTTAATACACACGGGACATGATACCAGGTGAACAGTATAAGTGAGGAGAGTGTGTTCCCCTGATTGTTTAATATACACGTGACATGTCACCAGTTGAACAGTATATGTGAGGAGAGGGCTTTCCCCTGATGGTTTAATATACATGGGACTTGTTACCAGGTGAACAGTATAAGTGAGGAGAGTGTGTTCCCATGATGGTTTAATATACACGGGACATGTTCCCAGGTGAAAAGTATAAGTGAGGAGAGTGTGTTCCCCTGATGGTTTAATATACACGGGACATGTTACCAGGTGAACAGTATAAGTTAGGAGAGTGTGTTCCCCTTATCGTTTAGTATACACGGGACATGTTGCCAGCTGAACAGTATAAGTGAGGAGAGATTGTTACCCTGACTGTTTAGTACGCACGGGACATGTCACCAGGTGAACAGTATAAGTGAGGAGAGTGTGTTCCCCTGATTGATTAATACGCACGGGACATGTTACCAGGTGAACAGTATAAGTGAGGAGAGTGTGTTCCCCTGTTGGTTTAATATACACGGGACATGTTACCAGGTGAACAGTATAAGTGAGGAGAGTGTGTTCCCCTGATTGTTTAATATACCCGGGACATGTCACCAGGTGATCAGTATAAGTGAGGAGAGTGTGTTCCCCTGATGGTTTAATATGCACGGGACATGTTAGCAGGTGAACAGTATAAGTGAGGATTATGTTTTCCCCTGATGATTTAATATACATGGGACACGTTCCCAGGTGAACAGTATAAGTGAGGATTATGTTTTCCCCTGATGGTTTAATACACACGGGACATGTTACCAGGTGAACAGTATAAGTGAGGAGAGGGTGTTCCCCTGATGGTTTAATATACACAGGACATGATACCAGGTGAACAGTATACGTGAGGAGAGTGTGTTCCCCTGATTGTTTAATACACACGGGACATGTTACAAGGTGAACAGTATAAGTGAGGAGAGAGTGTTCCCCTGATGGTTTAATACACACGGGTCATGTTTCCAGGTGAACAGTACAAGTGAGGAGAGTGTGTTGCCTGATTGTTTAATACACACGGGACATGTTACCAGGTGAACAGTATAAGTGAGGAGAGAGTGTTCCCCTGATGGTTTAATACACACGGGACATGTTACCAGGTGAACTTTATAAGTGAGGAGAGTGTGTTCCCCTGATTGTTTAATACACACAGGACATGTCACCAGGTGAACAGGAAAAGTGAGGAGAGTGTGTTCCGCTGATTGATTAACACGCACGGGACATGTTACCAGGTGAACAGTATAAGTGAGGAGAGTGTGTTCCCCTGATTGTTTAATACACACAGGACATGTCACCAGGTGAACAGGAAAAGTGAGGAGAGTGTGTTCCGCTGATTGATTAACACGCACGGGACATGTTACCAGGTGAACAGTATAAGTGAGGAGAGTGTGTTCCCCTGATTGTTTAATGCACACGGGTCACGTCACCCGGTGAACTTTATAAGTGAGGAGAGTGTGTTCCCCTGATTGTTTTATACACACGGGACATGTCGCCAGGTGAACACTATAAGTGAGGAGAGTGTGTTCCCCTGATTGTTTAATACACACAGGACATGTCACCAGGTGAACAGGAAAAGTGAGGAGAGTGTGTTCCCCTGATTGATTAACACGCATGGGACATGTTACCACGTGAACAGTATAAGTGAGGAGAGTGAGTTCCCCTGATTTTTTAATATACCCGGGACATGACACCAGGTGATCAGTATAAGTGAGGAGAGTGTGTTCCCCTGATGGTTTAATATACACGGGACATTTTACCAGATGAACATGATAAGTGAGGAGATTGTGTTCCCCTGATGCTTTAATATACACGGGATATGTTACCAGGTGTACAGTATAAGTGAAGAGAGTGTGTTTCCCTGATTGTTTAATACACACGGGACATGTTACCTGGTGAACAGTATAAGTGAGGAGAGTGTGTTCCCCTGATTGTTTAATACACACAGGACATGTTACCAGGTGAACAGTATAAGTGAGGAGAGTGTGTTCCCCTGATTGTTTAATGCACACGGGACATGTTACCAGGTGAACAGTATAAGTGAGGAGAGTGTGTTGCCCTGATGGTTTAATACTCATGTACATGTCACCAGGTGAACAGTATAAGTGAGGAGAGTGTGTTCCCCTGATGGTTTAAAACACACGAAATGTCAACAGGTGAACAGTGAAAGTGAAGAGAGTGAGTTCCCCTGATTGTTTAATACACACGGGACATGATACCAGGTGAACAGTATAAGTGAGGAGAGTGTGTTCCCCTGATTGTTTAATACACACGTGACATGTCACCAGTTGAACAGTATAAGTGAGTAGAGGGCTTTCCCCTGATGGTTTAATATATATGGGACTTGTTACCAGGTGAACAGTATAAGTGAGGAGAGTGTGTTCCCCTGATGGTTTAATATAAACGGGACATGTTCCCAGGTGAAAAGTATAAGTGAGGAGAGTGCTTTCCCCTGATGGTTTAATATACACGGGACATGTTTCCAGGTGAACAGTATAAGTGAGGAGAGTGTGTTCCCCTGATTGTTTAATGCACACGGGTCACGTCACCAGGTGAACTTTATAAGTGAGGAGAGTGTGTTCCCCTGATTGTTTTATACACACGGGACATGTCGCCAGGTGAACACTATAAGTGAGGAGAGTGTGTTCCCCTGATTGTTTAATACACACAGGACATGTCACCAGGTGAACAGGAAAAGTGAGGAGAGTGTGTTCCCCTGATTGATTAACACGCATGGGACATGTTACCACGTGAACAGTATAAGTGAGGAGAGTGAGTTCCCCTGATTTTTTAATATACCCGGGACATGACACCAGGTGATCAGTATAAGTGAGGAGAGTGTGTTCCCCTGATGGTTTAATATACACGGGACATTTTACCACATGAACATGATAAGTGAGGAGATTGTGTTCCCCTGATGCTTTAATATACACGGGGTATGTTACCAGGTGTACAGTATAAGTGAAGAGAGTGTGTTTCCCTGATTGTTTAATACACACGGGACATGTTACCTGGTGAACAGTATAAGTGAGGAGAGTGTGTTCCCCTGATTGTTTAATACACACAGGACATGTTACCAGGTGAACAGTATAAGTGAGGAGAGTGTGTTCCCCTGATTGTTTAATGCACACGGGACATGTTACCAGGTGAACAGTATAAGTGAGGAGAGTGTGTTGCCCTGATGGTTTAATATTCACGGGACATGTCACCAGGTGAACAGTATAAGTGAGGAGAGTGTGTTCCCCTGATGGTTTAAAACACACGAAATGTCAACAGGTGAACAGTGAAAGTGAAGAGAGTGAGTTCCCCTGATTGTTTAATACACACGGGACATGATACCAGGTGAACAGTATAAGTGAGGAGAGTGTGTTCCCCTGATTGTTTAATACACACGTGACATGTCACCAGTTGAACTGTATAAGTGAGTAGAGGGCTTTCCCCTGATGGTTTAATATATATGGGACTTGTTACCAGGTGAACAGTATAAGTGAGGAGAGTGTGTTCCCCTGATGGTTTAATATAAACGGGACATGTTCCCAGGTGAAAAGTATAAGTGAGGAGAGTGCTTTCCCCTGATGGTTTAATATACACGGGACATGTTTCCAGGTGAACAGTATAAATTAGGAGAGTGTGTTCCCCTGATCGTTTAGTATACACGGGACATGTTGCCAGGTGAACAGTATAAGTGAGGAGAGATTGTTACCCTGACTGTTTAGTACGCACGGGACATGTCACCAGGTGAACAGTATAAGTGAGGAGAGTGTGTTCCCCTGATTGATTAACACGCACGGGACATGTTACCAGGTGAACAGTATAAGTGAGGATTATGTTTTCCCCTGATGATTTAATATACACGGGACATGTTAGCAGGTGAACAGTATAAGTGAGGAGAGGGTGTTCCCCTGATGGTTTAATATACATGGGACTTGTTACCAGGTGAACAGTATAAGTGAGGAGAGTGTGTTCCCCTGATGGTTTAATATACACTGGACATGTTCGCAGGTGAACAGTATAAGTGAGGAGATTATGTTCCCCTGATGGTTTAATTTACACGGGACATGTTACCAGGTGAACAGTATAAGTGAGGAGAGTGTGTTCCCCTGATTGCTAAATGCACACAGGACATGTTACCAGGTAAACAGCATAAGTGAGGAGATTGTGTTCCCCTGATGGTTTAATACTGATGGGACATTTCCGCAGGTGAACAGTATAAGTGAGGAGAGTGTGTTCCCCTGATGGTTTAATACACACAGGACATGTCAACAGGTGAACAGTATCAGTGAGGAGATTGAGTTCCCCTGATGGTTTAATCCTGACGGGACATGTTACCAGGAGAACAGTATAAGTGAGGAGAGTGTGTTCCCCTGATTGTTTAATATGCACGGGACATGTAACCAAGTGAACACTATAAGTGAGGAGAGTGTGTTCCCCTGATGGTTTAATATACACACGACATTATACCAGGTGAACAGTATAAGTGAGGGGAGTGAATTCCCCTGATTGTTTAATATTCACTGGACATGTTACCAGATGAACAGTCTAAGTGAGGAGAGCGTGTTCCTCTGATGGTTTAATATGCACGGGACATGTCACCAGGTGAACAGTATAAGTGAGGAGAGTGTGTTCCCCTGATGGTTTAAAACACACGAAATGTCAACAGTTGAACAGTAAAAGTGAAGAGAGTGAGTTCCCCTGATTGTTTAATACGCACGGGACATGTAACCAAGTGAACAGTATAAGTGAGGAGAGTGTGTTCCCCTGATTGTTTAATACACACGGGATATGTTACCAGCTGAACAGTATAATTGAGGAGAGTGAGTTCCCCTGATTTTTTAATATACCCGGGACATGTCACCAGGTGATCAGAATAAGTGAGGAGAGTGTGTTCCCCTGATGGTTCAATATACACGGGACATGTTACCAGATGAACATGATAAGTGAGGAGATTGTGTTCCCCTGATGCTTTAATATACACGGGATATGTTACCAGGTGTACAGTATAAGTGAAGAGAGTGTGTTTCCCTGATTGTTTAATACACACGGGACATGTTACCTGGTGAACAGTATAAGTGAGGAGAGTGTGTTCCCCTGATTGTTTAATACACACAGGACATGTTACCAGGTGAACAGTATAAGTGAGGAGAGTGTGTTCCCCTGATTGTTTAATACACACGGACATGTTAATAGGTGACCAGAATAATTGAGGAGACTGTGTTCCCCTGATTGTTTAATGCACACGGGACATGTCACCAGTTGAACAGTATAAGTGAGGAGAGGGCATTCCCCTGATGGTTTAATACACACGGGACATGTTACCAGGTGAACAGTATAAGTGAGGAGAGTGTGTTGCCCTGATGGTTTAATACTCACGGGACATGTCACCAGGTGAACAGTATAAGTGAGGAGAGTGTGTTCCCCTGATGGTTTAAAACACACGACATGTCAACAGGTGAACAGTAAAAGTGAAGAGAGTGAGTTCCCCTGATTGTTTAATACGCACGGGACATGTAACCAAGTGAACAGTATAAGTGAGGAGAGTGTGTTCCCCTGATTGTTTAATACACACGGGACATGATACCAGGTGAACAGTATAAGTGAGGAGAGTGTGTTCCCCTGATTGTTTAATTCACACGTGACATGTCACCAGTTGAACAGTATAAGTGAGGAGAGGGCTTTCCCCTGATGGTTTAATATATATGGGACTTGTTACCAGGTGAACAGTATAAGTGAGGAGAGGGTGTTCCACTGATGGTTTAATATACATGGGATATGTCACCAGGTGAACAGTGTAAGTGAGGAGAGTGTGTTCCCATGATGGTTTAATATACGCGGGACATGTCACCAGGTGAACAGTATAAGTGAGCAGAGTGTGTTCCCCTGATGGTTTAATATACACGGGACATGTCACCAGATGAACAGTATAAGTGAGGAGAGTGTGTTCCCCTGATGGTTTAATATTCACAGGACATGTTACCTGGTGAAGAGTATAAGTGAGGAGAGTGTGTTCCCCTGATGGTTTAATATACACAGGACATGTCACTAGGTGAAAAGTATAAGTGAAGAGAGTGTGTTCCCCAGATGGCTTAATATGCACGGGACATGTTACCAGGTGAACAGTATAAGTGAGGAGAGTGAGTTCCCCTGATGTTTTAATATACACGAGACATGTTAACAGGTGAACAGTATATGTGAGGAGAGTGTGTTCCCCTGATTGTTTAATATACACAGGACATGTTGCCAGGTGAACAGTATAAGTGAGGAGAGTGTGTTCCCCTGATTGTTTAATGCACACAGGACATGTTGCCAGGTGAACAGTATAAGTGAGGAGATTGTGTTCCCATGATTGTTTAATACACACGGGACATGTGACCAGGTGAACAGAATAGTGAGGAGAGTGTGTTGCCCTGATGGTTTAATACACACGGGACATGTTACCAGGTGAACAGTATTAGTGAGAAGAGTGTGTTCCCCTGATGGTTTAATATACACGGGACATGTTACCAGGTGAACAGTATAAGTGAGGAGAGTGTGTTCACCTAATGGTTTAATACACACGGGTCACATCACCAGAAGAACAGTATAAGAGAGGAGAGTGTGTTCCCCTGATTTTTTAATGCACACGGGACATGTGACCAGGTGAACAGCAGAAGTGAGGAGAGTGTGTACCCCTGATGGTTTCATATACATGGGACATGTTAACAGGTGAACAGTATAAGTGAAGAGCGTGTGTTCCCCTGATGGTTTAATATACACAATACATGTTACCAGGTGAACAGTATAAGTGAGGAGAGTGTGTTCCCCTGATTGTTTAATACACACGGGTCATGTTACCAGGTGAACAGAATAGTGAGGAGAGTGTTTTCCCCTGATTGTTTAATGCACACGGGACACGTCACCAGGTGAACAGTATAAGTGAGGAGAGTGTGTTGCCCTGATTGTTTAATACGCACGGGACATGTTACCAGATGAACAGTATAAGTGAGGAGAGTGTGTTCCCCTGATTGTTTAATACGCACGGGACATGTTACCAGATGAACAGTATAAGTGAGGAGAGTGTGTTCCCCTGATTGTTTAATACGCACGGGACATGTTACCAGATGAACAGTATAAGTGAGGAGAGTGTGTTCCCCTGATTGTTTAATACGCACGGGACATGTCACTAGGTGAACAGTATAAGTGAGGAGAGTGTGTTCCCCTGATGGTTTAATATACCCAGGACATGTTACCAGGTGAGCAGTATAGTGAGGAGACTGTGTTCCCCTGATTGATTAATACACACGGGATATGTTACCAGGTGAACAGAATAGTGAGGAGAGTGTTTTCCCCTGATTGTTTAATGCGCACGGGACATGTTACCAGGTGAAAAGTATAAGTGACGAGAGTGTGTTCCCCTGATTGTTTAATGCACACGGGACACGTCACCAGGTGAACAGTATAAGTGAGGAGAGTGTGTTCCCCTGATTGTTTAATGCACACGGGACATGTTACCAGGTGAACAGTATAAGTGAGGAGAGTGTGTTCCCCTGATTGTTTGAATATACACGGGTCATGTTACCAGGTGAACAGAATAGTGAGGAGAGTGTTTTCCCCTGATTGTTTAATGCACACGGGACACGTCACCAGGTGAACAGTATAAGTGAGGAGAGTGTGTTGCACTGATTGTTTAATACGCACGGGACATGTTACCAGATGAACAGTATAAGTGAGGAGAGTGTGTTCCCCTGATTGTTTAATGCACACGGGACACGTCACCAGTTGAACAGTATAAGTGAGGAGAGTGTGTTCCCCTGATTGTTTAATGCACACGGGACATGTTACCAGGTGAACAGTATAAGTGAGGAGAGTGAGTTCCCCTGATGTTTGAATATACACGAGACATGTTATCAGGTGAACAGTATATGTGAGGAGAGTGTGTTCCCCTGATGGTTAAATATGCAAAGGACATGTTACCAGGTGAACAGTATAAGTGAGCAGAGTGTGTTCCCCTGATTGTTTAATACACACGGGACATGTTACCAGGTGAAAAGTATAAGTGAGGAGAGTGTGTTCCCCTGATTGTTTAATGCACACGGGACACGTCACCAGTTGAACAGTATAAGTGAGGAGAGTGTGTTCCCCTGATTGTTTAATGCACACGGGACATGTTACCAGGTGAACAGTATAAGTGAGGAGAGTGTGTTCCCCTGATTGTTTAATGCAAACGGGACACGTCACCAGGTGAACAGTATAATTGTGGAGACTGTGTTCCCCTGATTGTTTAATGCACACGGGACACGTCACCAGGTCAACATTATAAGTGAGGAGAGTGTGTTCCCCTGATTGTTTAATGCAAACGGGACACGTCACCAGGTGAACAGTATAATTGTGGAGAGTGTGTTCCCCTGATTGTTTAATATACACAGGACATGTTACCAGGTGAAGAGTATAAGTGAAGAGAGTGTGTTCCCCTGATGGTTTAATATACACAGGACATGTTACCAGGTGAAGAGTATAAGTGAGGAGAGTGTGTTCCCCTGATTGTTTAATGCACACGCGACACGTCACCAGGTGAACAGTATAAGTGAGGAGAGTGTGTTCCCCTGATTGTTTAATGCACACTGGACACGTCACCAGGTGAACAGTATAAAAGAGGAGAGTGTGTTCCCCAGATTGTTTAATTACACGGGACATGTTACCAGGTGAACAGTATAAGTGAGGAGAGTGCGTTCCCCTGATTGTTTAATACACACGGGACATGTCACCAGGTGAACAGTATAAGTGAGCAGAATGTTTTCCCCTGATGGTTAAATATGCAAAGGACATGTTACCAGGTGAACAGTATAATTGAGGAGAGTGTGTTCCCCTGATGGCTTAATATGCACGGGACATGTTACCAGGTGAACAGTATAAGTGAGGAGAGTGAGTTCCCCTGATGTTTTAATATACACGAGACATGTTATCAGGTGAACAGTATATGTGAGGAGAGTGTGTTCCCCTGATTGTTTAATATACACAGGACATGTTACCAGGTGAACAGTATAAGTGAGCAGAGTGTGTTCCCCTGATTGTTTAATACACACTGGACATGTTACCAGGTGAACAGTATAAGTGAGGAGAGTGTGTTCCCCTGATGGTTTAATGCAAACGGGACACGTCACCAGGTGAACAGTATAATTGTGGAGAGTGTGTTCCCCTGATTGTTTAATATACACAGGACATGTTACCAGGTGAAGAGTATAAGTGAAGAGAGTGTGTTCCCCTGATGGTTTAATATACACAGGACATGTTACCAGGTGAAGAGTATAAGTGAGGAGAGTGTGTTCCCCTGATTGTTTAATGCACACGGGACACGTCACCAGGTGAACAGTATAAGTGAGGAGAGTGTGTTCCCCTGATTGTTTAATGCACACGGGACACGTCACCAGGTGAACAGTATAAGGGAGGAGAGTGTGTTCCCCTGATTGTTTAATTACACGGGACATGTTACCAGGTGAACAGTATAAGTGAGGAGAGTGTGTTCCCCTGATTGTTTAATATACACGGGACATGTTACCAGGTGAACAGTATAAGTGAGGAGAGTGTGTTGCCCTGATGGTTTAATATGCACACGACATGTTACCAGGGGAAGAGTAGAAGTGAGGAGAGTGTGTTCACCTAATGGTTTAATACACACGGGTCACATCACCAGAAGAACAGTATGAAAGAGGAGAGTGTGATCCCCTGATTGTTTAATACGCACGGGACATGTTACCAGATGAACAGTATAAGTGAGGAGAGTGTGTTCCCCTGATTTTTTAATGCACACGGGACATGTTACCAGGTGAACAGCAGAAGTGAGGAGAGTGTGTACCCCTGATGGTTTCATATGCATGGGACATGTTAACAGGTGAGCAGTATAAGTGAAGAGAGTGTGTTCCACTGATGGTTTAATATACATGGGACATGTTACCAGGTGAACAGTATATGTGAGGAGAGTGTGTTCCCCTGATTGTTTAATACACACGGGTCATATTACCAGGTGAACAGAATAGTGAGGACAGTGTTTTCCCCTGATTGTTTCATGCACACGGGACACGTCACCAGGTGAACAGTATAAGTGAGGAGAGTGTGTTCCGCTGATTGTTTAATACGCACGGGACATGTTACCAGGTGAACAGTATCAGTGAGGAGAGTGTGTTCCCCTGATTGTTTAATGCGCACGGGACATGTTACCAGGTGAACAGTATAAGTGAGGAGAGTGTGTTCCCCTGATTGTTTAATACACACGGCACATGTTCCCAGGTGAACAGCATAAGTGAGGAGAGTGTGTTCCCCTGATGTTTTAATGCACACGGGACATGATACCAGGTAAACAGTATAAGTGAGGAGAGTGTGTTCCCCTGATTGTTTAATACACACGGGACATGTTACCAGGTGAACAGAATAGTGAGGAGAGTGAGTTCCCCTGAATGTTTTATACAAACGGGACATGTTACCAGGTGAACAGTATAAGTGAGGAGAGTGTGTTCCCCTGATTGTTTAATGCCCACGGGTCACGTCACCAGGTGAACTCTATAAGTGAGGAGAGTGTGTTCCCCTTATTGTTTAATAAACACGGGACATGTCACCAGGTGAACAGTAAAAGTGAAGAGAGTGTGTTCCCCTGACTGTTTAATGCACACGGGACATGTCACCAGTTGAACAGAATAAGTGAGGAGAATGTGTTCCCCTGATTGTTTTATGCACACAGGACATGTCACCAGGTGAACAGTGTAAGTGAGGAGAGTGTGTTCCCCTGATGGTTTAATATGCACGGGACATGTTACCAGATGAACAGTATAAATGAGGAGATTGTGTTCCCCTTATTGTTTAATAAACACGGGACATGTCACCAGGTGAACAGTATAAGTGAGGAGAGTGTGTTCCCCTGATGGTTTAATATACACAGGACATATTACCAGCTGAACAGTATAAGTGAGGAGAGTGTGTTCCCCTGATGGTTTAATATACACGGGACATGTTACCAGATGAACAGTATAAGTGAGGAGATTGTTTTCCCCTGATGGTTTAATATACACGGGACATGTTACCAGGTGAACTGTATAAGTGAAGAGAGTGTGTTTGCCTGATTGTTTTATACACACGGGACATGTTAATAGGTGAACAGAATAAGTGAGAAGAGTGTGTTTCCCTGATTGTTTAATACGCACGTTACATGTTACCAGATGAACAGTATAAATGAGGAGAGTGTGTTCCCCTGATTGTTTATTAAGCACGGGACATGTTACCAGATGAACAGTATAAGTGAAGAGAGTGTGTTCCCCTGATTGTTCAATACACACGGGACATGTTAATTGGTGAACAGAATAATTGAGGAGAGTGTGTTCCCCTGATTGTTTAATGCACACGGGACATGTCACCAGGTGAACAGAATAAGTGAGGAGAGTGTGCTCCCCTGACTGTTTAATGCACACGGGACATGTCACCAGTTGAACAGAATAAGTGAGGAGAGTGGGTTCCCCTGATTGTTTAATACACACGGGACATGTTACCAGGTGAACTCTATAAGTGAGGAGAGTGTGTTCCCCTTATTGTTTAATAAACACGGGACATGTCACCAGGTGAACAGTATAAGTGAGGAGAGTGTGTTCCTCTGATGGTTTAATATACACAGGACATGTTACCAGGTGAACATTATAAGTGAGGAGAGTGTGTTTCCCTGATGGTTTAATATACACGGGACATGTTACCAGATGAACAGTGTAAGTGAGGAGATTGTGTTCCCCTGATGGTTTAATATACACGGGACATGTTACCAGGTGAACAGTATAAGCGAAGAGAGTGTGTTCCCCTGATTGTTTAATACACACGGGACATGTTACCAGGTGAACAGTATAAGTGAGGAGAGAGTGTTCCCCTGATGGTTTAATACACACGGGACATGTTACCAGGTGAACTTTATAAGTGAGGAGAGTGTGTTCCCCTGATTGTTTTATACACACGGGACATGTCGCCAGGTGAACACTATAAGTGAGGAGAGTGTGTTCCCCTGATTGTTTAATACACACAGGACATGTCACCAGGTGAACAGGAAAAGTGAGGAGAGTGTGTTCCCCTGATTGATTAACACGCACGGGACATGTTACCAGGTGAACAGTATAAGTGAGGAGAGTGTGTTCCCCTGATTGTTTAATGCACACGGGACACGTCACCAGGTGAACAGTATAAGTGAGGAGAGTGTGTTCCCCTGATTGTTTAATTACACGGGACATGTTACCAGGTGAACAGTATAAGTGAGGAGAGTGTGTTCCCCTGATTGTTTAATATACACGGGACATGTTACCAGGTGAACAGTATAAGTGAGGAGAGTGTGTTGCCCTGATGGTTTAATATACACACGGGACATGTTACCAGGGGAAGAGTAGAAGTGAGGAGAGTGTGTTCACCTAATGGTTTAATACACACGGGTCACATCACCAGAAGAACAGTATGAAAGAGGAGAGTGTGATCCCCTGATTGTTTAATACGCACGGGACATGTTACCAGATGAACAGTATAAGTGAGGAGAGTGTGTTCCCCTGATTTTTTATTGCACACGGGACATGTTACCAGGTGAACAGAAGAAGTGAGGAGAGTGTGTACCCCTGATGGTTTCATATACATGGGACATGTTAACAGGTGAACAGTAGAAGTGAAGAGAGTGTGTTCCACTGATGGTTTAATATACATGGGACATGTTACCAGGTGAACAGGATATGTGAGGAGAGTGTGTTCCCCTGATTGTTTAATACACACGGGTCATGTTACCAGGTGAACAGAATAGTGAGGAGAGTGTTTTCACCTGATTGTTTAATGCACACGGGACACGTCACCAGGTGAACAGTATAAGTGAGGAGAGTGTGATCCGCTGATTGTTTAATACGCACGGGACATGTTACCAGGTGAACAGTATCAGTGAGGAGAGTGTGTTCCCCTGATTGTTTAATGCGCACGGGACATGTTACCAGGTGAACAGTATAAGTGAGGAGAGTGTGTTCCCCTGATTGTCTAATACACACGGCACATGTTCCCAGGTGAACAGCATAAGTGAGGAGAGTGTGTTCCCCTGATGGTTTAATGCACACGGGACATGATACCAGGTGAACAGTATAAGTGAGGAGGGTGTGTTCCCCTGATTGTTTAATAAACACGGGACATGTTACCAGGTGAACAGAATAGTGAGGAGAGTGTATTCCCCTCATTGTTTAATGCACACGGGACATGTCAACTGGTGAACAGTATTCGTGAGGAGAGTGTGTTCCCCTGATTGTTTAATACACACGGGACATGTTACCAGGTGAACAGAATAGTGAGGAGAGTGAGTTCCCCTGAATGTTTTATACAAACGGGACATGTTACCAGGTGAACAGTATAAGTGAGGAGAGTGTGTTCCCCTTATTGTTTAATAAACACGGGACATGTCACCAGGTGAACAGTATAAGTGAGGAGAGTGTGTTCCCCTGATGGTTTAATATACACAGGACATATTACCAGCTGAACAGTATAAGTGAGGAGAGTGTGTTCCCCTGATGGTTTAATATACACGGGACATGTTACCAGATGAACAGTATAAGTGAGGAGATTGTTTTCCCCTGATGGTTTAATATACACGGGACATGTTACCAGGTGAACTGTATAAGTGAAGAGAGTGTGTTTGCCTGATAGTTTAATACACACGGGACATGTTACCAGGTGAACAGTATAAGTGAGGAGAGTGTGTTCCCCTGATTGTTTAATGCACACGGGTCACGTCACCAGGTGAACTTTATAAGTGAGGAGAGTGTGTTCCCCTGATTGTTTTATACACACGGGACATGTTAATAGGTGAACAGAATAAGTGAGAAGAGTGTGTTTCCCTGATTGTTTAATACGCACGTTACATGTTACCAGATGAACAGTATAAATGAGGAGAGTGTGTTCCCCTGATTGTTTATTAAGCACGGGACATGTTACCAGATGAACAGTATAAGTGAAGAGAGTGTGTTCCCCTGATTGTTCAATACACACGGGACATGTTAATTGGTGAACAGAATAATTGAGGAGAGTGTGTTCCCCTGATTGTTTAATGCACACGGGACATGTCACCAGGTGAACAGAATAAGTGAGGAGAGTGTGCTCCCCTGACTGTTTAATGCACACGGGACATGTCACCAGTTGAACAGAATAAGTGAGGAGAGTGGGTTCCCCTGATTGTTTAATATACACGGGACATGTTACCAGGTGAACTCTATAAGTGAGGAGAGTGTGTTCCCCTTATTGTTTAATAAACACGGGACATGTCACCAGGTGAACAGTATAAGTGAGGAGAGTGTGTTCCTCTGATGGTTTAATATACACAGGACATGTTACCAGGTGAACATTATAAGTGAGGAGAGTGTGTTTCCCTGATGGTTTAATATACACGGGACATGTTACCAGATGAACAGTGTAAGTGAGGACATTGTGTTCCCCTGATGGTTTAATATACACGGGACATGTTACCAGGTGAACAGTATAAGCGAAGAGAGTGTGTTCCCCTGATTGTTTAATACACACGGGACATGTTACCAGGTGAACAGTATAAGTGAGGAGAGAGTGTTCCCCTGATGGTTTAATACACACGGGACATGTTACCAGGTGAACTTTATAAGTGAGGAGAGTGTGTTCCCCTGATTGTTTTATACACACGGGACATGTCGCCAGGTGAACACTATAAGTGAGGAGAGTGTGTTCCCCTGATTGTTTAATACACACAGGACATGTCACCAGGTGAACAGGAAAAGTGAGGAGAGTGTGTTCCCCTGATTGATTAACACGCACGGGACATGTTACCAGGTGAACAGTATAAGTGAGGAGAGTGTGTTCCCCTGATTGTTTAATGCACACGGGACACGTCACCAGGTGAACAGTATAAGTGAGGAGAGTGTGTTCCCCTGATTGTTTAATTACACGGGACATGTTACCAGGTGAACAGTATAAGTGAGGAGAGTGTGTTCCCCTGATTGTTTAATATACACGGGACATGTTACCAGGTGAACAGTATAAGTGAGGAGAGTGTGTTGCCCTGATGGTTTAATATACACACGGGACATGTTACCAGGGGAAGAGTAGAAGTGAGGAGAGTGTGTTCACCTAATGGTTTAATACACACGGGTCACATCACCAGAAGAACAGTATGAAAGAGGAGAGTGTGATCCCCTGATTGTTTAATACGCACGGGACATGTTACCAGATGAACAGTATAAGTGAGGAGAGTGTGTTCCCCTGATTTTTTAATGCACACGGGACATGTTACCAGGTGAACAGAAGAAGTGAGGAGAGTGTGTACCCCTGATGGTTTCATATACATGGGACATGTTAACAGGTGAACAGTAGAAGTGAAGAGAGTGTGTTCCACTGATGGTTTAATATACATGGGACATGTTACCAGGTGAACAGGATATGTGAGGAGAGTGTGTTCCCCTGATTGTTTAATACACACGGGTCATGTTACCAGGTGAACAGAATAGTGAGGAGAGTGTTTTCACCTGATTGTTTAATGCACACGGGACACGTCACCAGGTGAACAGTATAAGTGAGGAGAGTGTGATCCGCTGATTGTTTAATACGCACGGGACATGTTACCAGGTGAACAGTATCAGTGAGGAGAGTGTGTTCCCCTGATTGTTTAATGCGCACGGGACATGTTACCAGGTGAACAGTATAAGTGAGGAGAGTGTGTTCCCCTGATTGTTTAATACACACGGCACATGTTCCCAGGTGAACAGCATAAGTGAGGAGAGTGTGTTCCCCTGATGGTTTAATGCACACGGGACATGATACCAGGTGAACAGTATAAGTGAGGAGGGTGTGTTCCCCTGATTGTTTAATAAACACGGGACATGTTACCAGGTGAACAGAATAGTGAGGAGAGTGTATTCCCCTCATTGTTTAATGCACACGGGACATGTCAACTGGTGAACAGTATTCGTGAGGAGAGTGTGTTCCCCTGATTGTTTAATACACACGGGACATGTTACCAGGTGAACAGAATAGTGAGGAGAGTGAGTTCCCCTGAATGTTTTATACAAACGGGACATGTTACCAGGTGAACAGTATAAGTGAGGAGAGTGTGTTCCCCTGATTGTTTAATGCCCACGGGTCACGTCACCAGGTGAACTCTATAAGTGAGGAGAGTGTGTTCCCCTTATTGTTTAATAAACACGGGACATGTCACCAGGTGAACAGTAAAAGTGAAGAGAGTGTGTTCCCCTGATTGTTTAATGCACACGGGACATGTCACCAGGTGAACAGAATAAGTGAGGAGAGTGTGTTCCCCTGACTGTTTAAAGCACACGGGACATGTCACCAGTTGAACAGAATAAGTGAGGAGAATGTGTTCCCCTGATTGTTTTATGCACACAGGACATGTCACCAGGTGAACAGTGTAAGTGAGGAGAGTGTGTTCCCCTGATGGTTTAATATGCACGGGACATGTTACCAGATGAACAGTATAAGTGAGGAGATTGTGTTCCCCTTATTGTTTAATAAACACGGGACATGTCACCAGGTGAACAGTATAAGTGAGGAGAGTGTGTTCCCCTGATGGTTTAATATACACAGGACATATTACCAGCTGAACAGCATAAGTGAGGAGAGTGTGTTCCCCTGATGGTTTAATATACACGGGACATGTTGCCAGATGAACAGTATAAGTGAGGAGATTGTGTTCCCCTGATGGTTTAAAAGACACGGGACATGTTACCAGGTGAACAGTATAAGTGAAGAGAGTGTGTTTACCTGATAGTTTAATACACACGGGACATGTTACCAGGTGAACAGTATAAGTGAGGAGAGTGTGTTCCCCTGATTGTTTAATGCGCACGGGTCACGTCACCAGGTGAACTTTAAAAGTGAGGAGAGTGTGTTCCCCTGATTGTTTTATACACACGGGACATGTTAATAGGTGAACAGAATAAGTGAGAAGAGTGCGTTTCCCTGATTGTTTAATACACACGTTACATGTTACCACGTGGACAGTATAAGTGAGGAGAGTGTGTTCCCCTGATTGTTTAATACGCACGGGACATGTTACCAGGTGAACAGTATAAGTGAGGAGAGTGTGTTCCCCTGATTCTTTAATACACACGGGACATGTCACCAGATGAACAGTATAAGTGAGAAGAGTGTGTTTACCTGATTGTTTAATAAGCACGGGACATGTTACCAGATGAACAGCATAAGTGAGGAGAGTGTGTTCCCCTGATTGTTCAATACACACGGGACATGTTAATAGGTGAACAATATAATTGAGGAGAGTGTGTTCCCCTGATTGTTTAATGCACACGGGACATGTCACCAGGTGAACAGAATAAGTGAGGAGAGTGTGCTCCCCTGACTGTTTAATGCACACGGGACATGTCACCAGTTGAACAGAATAAGTGAGGAGAGTGGGTTCCACTGATTGTTTAATAAACACGGGACATGTCACCAGGTGAACAGTATAAGTGAGGAGAGTGTGTTCCCCTGATGGTTTAATATACACAGGACATGTTACCAGGTGAACAGTATAAGTGAGGAGAGTGTGTTTCCCTGATGGTTTTATATACACGGGACATGTTACCAGATGAACAGTGTAAGTGAGGAGATTGTGTTCCCCTGATGGTTTAATATACACGGGACATGTTACCAGGTGAACAGTATAAGCGAAGAGAGTGTGTTCCCCTGATTGTTTAATACACACGGGACATGTTACCAGGTGAACAGTATAAGTGAGGAGAGAGTGTTGCCTGATTGTTTAATACACACGGGACATGTTACCAGGTGAACAGTATAAGTGAGGAGAGAATGTTCCCCTGATGGTTTAATATACACGGGACATGTTACCAGGTGAACAGTATAAGCTAAGAGAGTGTGTTCCCCTGATTGTTTAATACACACGGGACATATTACCAGGTGAACAGTATAAGTGAGGAGAGAGTGTTGCCTGATTGTTTAATACACACGGGACATGTCACCAGGTGAACAGTATAAGTGAGGAGAGTGTGTTCACCTGATGGTTTAATATACACAGGACATGTTACCAGGTGAACAGTATAAGTGAGGAGAGTGTGTTTCCCTGATGGTTTTATATACACGGGACATGTTACCAGATGAACAGTGTAAGTGAGGAGATTGTGTTCCCCTGATGGTTTAATATACACGGGACATGTTACCAGGTGAACAGTATAAGCGAAGAGAGTGTGTTCCCTGATTGTTTAATACACACGGGACATGTTACCAGGTGAACAGTATAAGTGAGGAGAGAGTGTTGCCTGATTGTTTAATACACACGGGACATGTTACCAGGTGAACAGTATAAGTGAGGAGAGAGTGTTCCCCTGATGGTTTAATACACACGGGACATGTTACCAGGTGAACAGTATAAGTGATGAGAGTGTGTTCCCCTGATTGTTTAATGCACACGGGTCACGTCACCAGGTGAACTTTATAAGTGAGGAGAGTGTGTTCCCCTGATTGTTTTATACACACGGGACATGTCGCCAGGTGAACACTATAAGTGAGGAGAGTGTGTTCCCCTGATTGTTTAATACACACAGGACATGTCACCAGGTGAACAGGGAAAGTGACGAGAGTGTGTTCCCCTGATTGATTAACACGCACGGGACATGTTACCAGGTGAACAGTATAAGTGAGGAGAGTGTGTTCCCCTGATTGTTTAATGCACACGGGACATGTCGCCAGGTGAACACTTTAAGTGAGGAGAGAGTGTTCCCCTGATTGTTTAATACACACAGGACATGTCACCAGGTGAACAGGAAAAGTGAGGAGAGTGTGTTCCCCTGATTGATTAACACGCACGGGACATTTTACCAGGTGAACAGTATAAGTGAGGAGAGTGAGTTCCCCTGATTTTTTAATATACCCGGGACATGTCACCAGGTGATCAGTATAAGTGAGGAGAGAGTGTTCCCCGAATGGTTTAATGTACACGGGACATTTTACCAGATGAACAGTATAAGTGAGGAGACTGTGTTCCCCTGATGGTTTAATATACACCTGATATGTTACCAGGTGTACAGTATAAGTGAAGAGAGTGTGTTTCCCTGATTGTTTAATACACACGGGACATGTTACCTGGTGAACAGTATAAGTGAGGAGAGTGTGTTCCCCTGATTGTTTAATACACACAGGACATGTTACCAGGTGAACAGCATAAGTGAGGAGAGTGTGTTCCCCTGATTGTTTAATACACAGAGGACATGTTACCAGGTGAACAGAATAAGTGAGAAGACTGTGTTCCCCTGATTGTTTAATGCACACGGGACATGTCACCCTTTGAACAGTATAAGTGAGGATCGGGCTTTCCACTGATGGTTTAATACACACGGGACATGTTACCAGGTGAACAGTATAAGTGAGGAGAGTGTGTTCCCCTGATGGTTTAATACTCACGGGACATGTCACCAGGTGAACAGTATAAGTGAGGAGAGTGTGTTCCCCTGATGGTTTAAAACACACGACATGTCAACAGGTGAACAGCAAAAGTGAAGAGAGTGAGTTCCCCTGATTGTTTAATACGCTCGGGACATGTAACCAAGTGAACAGTATAAGTGAGGAGAGTGTGTTCCCCTGATTGTTTAATACACACGGGACATGATACCAGGTGAACAGTATAAGTGAGGAGAGTGTGTTCCCCTGATTGTTTAATATACACGTGACATGTCACCAGTTGAACAGTATATGTGAGGAGAGGGCTTTCCCCTGATGGTTTAATATACATGGGACTTGTTACCAGGTGAACAGTATAAGTGAGGAGAGTGTGTTCCCATGATGGTTTAATATACACGGGACATGTTCCCAGGTGAAAAGTATAAGTGAGGAGAGTGTGTTCCCCTGATGGTTTAATATACACGGGACATGTTACCAGGTGAACAGTATAAGTTAGGAGAGTGTGTTCCCCTGATCGTTTAGTATACACGGGACATGTTGCCAGCTGAACAGTATAAGTGAGGAGAGGTTGTTACCCTGACTGTTTAGTACGCACGGGACATGTCACCAGGTGAACAGTATAAGTGAGGAGAGTGTGTTCCCCTGATTGATTAATACGCACGGGACATGTTACCAGGTGAACAGTATAAGTGAGGAGAGTGTGTTCCCCTGTTGGTTTAATATACACGGGACATGTTACCAGGTGAACAGTATAAGTGAGGAGAGTGTGTTCCCCTGATTGTTTAATATACCCGGGACATGTCACCAGGTGATCAGTATAAGTGAGGAGAGTGTGTTCCCCTGATGGTTTAATATACACGGGACATGTTAGCAGGTGAACAGTATAAGTGAGGATTATGTTTTCCCCTGATGATTTAATAAACATGGGACACGTTCCCAGGTGAACAGTATAAGTGAGGATTATGTTTTCCCCTGATGGTTTAATACACACGGGACATGTTACCAGGTGAACAGTATAAGTGAGGAGAGGGTGTTCCCCTGATGGTTTAATATACACAGGACATGTTACCAGGTGAACAGTATACGTGAGGAGAGTGTGTTTCCCTGATTGTTTAATACACACGGGACATGTTACCAGGTGAACAGTATAAGTGAGGAGAGAGTGTTCCCCTGATGGTTTAATAGACACGGGTCATGTTTCCAGGTGAACAGTATAAGTGAGGAGAGTGTGTTGCCTGATTGTTTAATACACACGGGACATGTTACCAGGTGAACAGTATAAGTGAGGAGAGAGTGTTCCCCTGATGGTTTAATACACACGGGACATGTTACCAGGTGAACTTTATAAGTGAGGAGAGTGTGTTCCCCTGATTGTTTA
Source organism: Heterodontus francisci (assembly GCF_036365525.1). Taxonomy (NCBI): domain Eukaryota; kingdom Metazoa; phylum Chordata; class Chondrichthyes; order Heterodontiformes; family Heterodontidae; genus Heterodontus; species Heterodontus francisci. The sequence continues at coordinate 5,489,470 of NW_027141820.1, forward strand.
ATACACACAGGACATGTCACCAGGTGAACAGGAAAAGTGAGGAGAGTGTGTTCCGCTGATTGATTAACACGCACGGGACATGTTACCAGGTGAACAGTATAAGTGAGGAGAGTGTGTTCCCCTGATTGTTTAATACACACAGGACATGTCACCAGGTGAACAGGAAAAGTGAGGAGAGTGTGTTCCGCTGATTGATTAACACGCACGGGACATGTTACCAGGTGAACAGTATAAGTGAGGAGAGTGTGTTCCCCTGATTGTTTAATGCACACGGGTCACGTCACCAGGTGAACTTTATAAGTGAGGAGTGTGTGTTCCCCTGATTGTTTTATACACACGGGACATGTCGCCAGTTGAACACTATAAGTGAGGAGAGTGTGTTCCCCTGATTGTTTAATACACACAGGACATGTCACCAGGTGAACAGGAAAAGTGAGGAGAGTGTGTTCCCCTGATTGATTAACACGCATGGGACATGTTACAACGTGAACAGTATAAGTGAGGAGAGTGAGTTCCCCTGATTTTTTAATATACCCGGGACATGACACCAGGTGATCAGTATAAGTGAGGAGAGTGTGTTCCCCTGATGGTTTAATATACACGGGACATTTTACCAGGTGAACATGATAAGTGAGGAGATTGTGTTCCCCTGATGCTTTAATATACACGGGATATGTTACCAGGTGTACAGTATAAGTGAAGAGAGTGTGTTTCCCTGATTGTTTAATACACACGGGACATGTTACCTGGTGAACAGTATAAGTGAGGAGAGTGTGTTCCCCTGATTGTTTAATACACACAGGACATGTTACCAGGTGAACAGTATAAGTGAGGAGAGTGTGATCCCCTGATTGTTTAATGCACACGGGACATGTCACCAGTTGAACAGTATAAGTGAGGAGAGGGCATTCCCCTGATGGTTTAATACACACGGGACATGTTACCAGGTGAACAGTATAAGTGAGGAGAGTGTGTTGCCCTGATGGTTTAATACTCACGGGACATGTCACCAGGTGAACAGTATAAGTGAGGAGAGTGTGTTCCCCTGATGGTTTAAAACACACGAAATGTCAACAGGTGAACAGTAAAAGTGAAGAGAGTGAGTTCCCCTGATTGTTTAATACGCACGGGACATGTAACCAAGTGAACAGTATAAGTGAGGAGAGTGTGTTCCCCTGATTGTTTAATACACACGGGACATGATACCAGGTGAACAGTATAAGTGAGGAGAGTGTGTTCCCCTGATTGTTTAATACACACGTGACATGTCAGCAGTTGAACAGTATAAGTGAGGAGAGGGCTTTCCCCTGATGGTTTAATATATATGGGACTTGTTACCAGGTGAACAGTATAAGTGAGGAGAGTGTGTTCCCCTGATGGTTTAATATAAACGGGACATGTTCCCAGGTGAAAAGTATAAGTGAGGAGAGTGCTTTCCCCTGATGGTTTAATATACACGGGACATGTTTCCAGGTGAACAGTATAAATTAGGAGAGTGTGTTCCCCTGATCGTTTAGTATACACGGGACATGTTGCCAGGTGAACAGTATAAGTGAGGAGAGATTGTTACCCTGACTGTTTAGTACGCACGGGACATGTCACCAGGTGAACAGTATAAGTGAGGAGAGTGTGTTCCCCTGATTGATTAACACGCACGGGACATGTTACCAGGTGAACAGTATAAGTGAGGATTATGTTTTCCCCTGATGATTTAATATACACGGGACATGTTAGCAGGTGAACAGTATAAGTGAGGAGAGGGTGTTCCCCTGATGGTTTAATATACATGGGACTTGTTACCAGGTGAACAGTATAAGTGAGGAGAGTGTGTTCCCCTGATGGTTTAATATACACGGGACATGTTCCCAGTTGAACAGTATAAGTGAGGAGATTATGTTCCCCTGATGGTTTAATATACACGGGACATGTTACCAGGTGAACAGTATAAGTGAGGAGAGTGTGTTCCCCTGATTGCTAAATGCACACAGGACATGTTACCAGGTAAACAGCATAAGTGAGGAGATTGTGTTCCCCTGATGGTTTAATACTGATGGGACATTTCCGCAGGTGAACAGTATAAGTGAGGAGAGTGTGTTCCCCTGATGGTTTAATACACACAGGACATGTCAACAGGTGAACAGTATCAGTGAGGAGATTGAGTTCCCCTGATGGTTTAATCCTGACGGGACATGTTACCAGGAGAACAGTATAAGTGAGGAGAGTGTGTTCCCCTGATTGTTTAATATGCACGGGACATGTAACCAAGTGAACAGTATAAGTGAGGAGAGTGTGTTCCCCTGATGGTTTAAAACACACGAAATGTCAACAGGTGAACAGTAAAAGTGAAGAGAGTGAGTTCCCCTGATTGTTTAATACGCACTGGACATGTAACCAAGTGAACAGTATAAGTGAGGAGAGTGTGTTCCCCTGATTGTTTAATACACACGGGATATGTTACCAGCTGAACAGTATAAGTGAGGAGAGTGAGTTCCCCTGATTTTTTAATATACCCGGGACATGTCACCAGGTGATCAGTATAAGTGAGGAGAGTGTGTTCCCCTGATGGTTCAATATACACGGGACATGTTGCCAGATGAACATGATAAGTGAGGAGATTGTGTTCCCCTGATGCTTTAATATACACGGGATATGTTACCAGGTGTACAGTATAAGTGAAGAGAGTGTGTTTCCCTGATTGTTTAATACACACGGGACATGTTACCTGGTGAACAGTATAAGTGAGGAGAGTGTGTTCCCCTGATTGTTTAATACACACAGGACATGTTACCAGGTGAACAGTATAAGTGAGGAGAGTGTGTTCCCCTGATTGTTTAATACACACGGACATGTTAATAGGTGACCAGAATAATTGAGGAGACTGTGTTCCCCTGATTGTTTAATGCACACGGGACATGTCACCAGTTGAACAGTATAAGTGAGGAGAGGACATTCCCCTGATGGTTTAATACACACGGGACATGTTACCAGGTGAACAGTATAAGTGAGGAGAGTGTGTTGCCCTGATGGTTTAATACTCACGGGACATGTCACCAGGTGAACAGTATAAGTGAGGAGAGTGTGTTCCCCTGATGGTTTAAAACACACGACATGTCAACAGGTGAACAGTAAAAGTGAAGAGAGTGAGTTCCCCTGATTGTTTAATACGCACGGGACATGTAACCAAGTGAACAGTATAAGTGAGGAGAGTGTGTTCCCCTGATTGTTTAATACACACGGGACATGATACCAGGTGAACAGTATAAGTGAGGAGAGTGTGTTCCCCTGATTGTTTAATACACACGTGACATGTCACCAGTTGAACAGTATAAGTGAGGAGAGGGCTTTCCCCTGATGGTTTAATATATATGGGACTTGTTACCAGGTGAACAGTATAAGTGAGGAGAGTGTGTTCCCCTGATGGTTTAATATAAACGGGACATGTTCCCAGGTGAAAAGTATAAGTGAGGAGAGTGCTTTCCCCTGATGGTTTAATATACACGGGACATGTTTCCAGGTGAACAGTATAAATTAGGAGAGTGTGTTCCCCTGATCGTTTAGTATACACGGGACATGTTGCCAGGTGAACAGTATAAGTGAGGAGAGATTGTTACCCTGACTGTTTAGTACGCACGGGACATGTCACCAGGTGAACAGTATAAGTGAGGAGAGTGTGTTCCCCTGATTGATTAACACGCACGGGACATGTTACCAGGTGCACAGTATAAGTGAGGATTATGTTTTCCCCTGATGATTTAATATACACGGGACATGTTAGCAGGTGAACCGTATAAGTGAGGAGAGGGTGTTCCCCTGATGGTTTAATATACATGGGACTTGTTACCAGGTGAACAGTATAAGTGAGGAGAGTGTGTTCCCCTGATGGATTAATATACACGGGACATGTTCCCAGGTGAACAGTATAAGTGAGGAGATTATGTTCCCCTGATGGTTTAATATACACGGGACATGTTACCAGGTGAACAGTATAAGTGAGGAGAGTGTGTTCCCCTGATTGCTAAATGCACACAGGACATGTTACCAGGTAAACAGCATAAGTGAGGAGATTGTGTTCCCCTGATGGTTTAATACTGATGGGACATTTCCGCAGGTGAACAGTATAAGTGAGGAGAGAGTGTTCCCCTGATGGTTTAATACACACAGGACATGTCAACAGGTGAACAGTATCAGTGAGGAGATTGAGTTCCCCTGATGGTTTAATCCTGACGGGACATGTTACCAGGAGAACAGTATAAGTGAGGAGAGTGTGTTCCCCTGATTGTTTAATATGCACGGGACATGTAACCAAGTGAACTGTATAAGTGAGGAGAGTGTGTTCCCCTGATGGTTTAATATACACACGACATTATACCAGGTGAACAGTATAAGTGAGGGGAGTGAATTCCCCTGATTGTTTAATATTCACTGGACATGTTACCAGATGAACAGTCTAAGTGAGGAGAGCGTGTTCCCCTGATGGTTTAATATGCACGGGACATGTTACCAGCTGAACAGTATAAGTGAGGAGAGTGAGTTCCCCTGATTTTTTAATATACCCGGGACATGTCACCAGGTGATCAGTATAAGTGAGGAGAGTGTGTTTCCCTGATGGTTTAATATACACTGGACATTTTACCAGATGAGCATGATAAGTGAGGAGATTGTGTTCCCCTGATGCTTTAATATACACGGGATATGTTACCAGGTGTACAGTATAAGTGAAGAGAGTGGGTTTCCCTGATTGTTTAATACACACGGGACATGTTACCTGGTGAACAGTATAAGTGAGGAGAGTGTGTTCCCCTGATTGTTTAATACACACAGGACATGTTTCCAGGTGAACAGTATAAGTGAGGAGAGTGTGTTCCCCTGATTGTTTAATACACACGGACATGTTAATAGGTGACCAGAATAATTGAGGAGACTGCGTTCCCCTGATTGTTTAATGCACACGGGACATGTCACCAGTTGAACAGTATAAGTGAGGAGAGGGCATTCCCCTGATGGTTTAATACACACTGGACATGTTACCAGGTGAACAGTATAAGTGAGGAGAGTGTGTTGCCCTGATGGTTTAATACTCACGGGACATGTCACCAGGTGAACAGTATAAGTGAGGAGAGTGTGTTGCCCTGATGGTTTAATACACACGGGACATGTTACCAGGTGAACAGTATAAGTGAGGATAGTGTGTTCCCCTGATGGTTTAATACGCACGGGACATTTCACCAAGTGAATTGTATAAGTGAGGAGAGTGTGTTCTCCTGATGATTTAATGCACACTGGACATGTTACCAGGTGAACAGTATAAGTGAGGAGAGTGCTTTCTCCTGATGGTTTAATATTCACGGGACATGTTACCAGGTGAACAGTATAAGTGAGGAGAGTGTGTTCCCCTGATGGTTTAACACGCACGGGACATGTCACCTGGTGAACAGTATAAGTGTGGAGAGTGCGTTCCCCTGATTGTTTAATACACACGGGACATGTCACCAGGTGAACAGTATAAGTGAGGAGTGTGTGTTCCGCTGATTGTTTAATACTCACGGGGCATGTTGCCAGGTGAACAGTATAAGTGAGGAGAATGTGTTCCCCTGATGGTTTAACACGCACGGGGAATGTAACCAGGTGAACAGTATAAGTGTGGAGAGTGTGTTCCCCTGATTGTTTATTACACACGGGACATGTCACCTGGTGAACAGTATAAGTGAGGAGAGTGTGTTCCCCTGATGGTTTAACACGCACGGGACATGTTACCAGGTGAACAGTATAAGTGAGGATAGTGTGTTCCCCTGATTTTTTAATATACACGGGACATGTTACCAGGTGAACAGTATAAGTGAGGAGACTGTATGCCCCTGATGGTTTAATATACACGGGACATGTTACCAGGTGAACAGTATAAGTGAGGAGACTGTATGCCCCTGATGGTTTAATATACATAGGACATGTCACCAGGTGAAGAGTAGAAGTGAGGAGAGTGTGTTCGCCTGATGGTTTAATATACGCGGGACATGTTACCAGGTGAACAGCATAAGTGAAGAGAATGTGTTCCCCTGATTGTTTCATACACACGGGACATGTTACCAGGTGAACAGTATAAGTGAGGAGAGTGTGTTCCCCTGATGGTTTAATATACATGGGACATGTTACCAGGTGAACAGTATAAGTGAGGAGAGTGTGTTCCCCTGATTGATTAATACACACGGGACATGTTGCCAGGTGAACAGTATAAGTGAGGAGAGTGTGTTCCCCTGGTTGTTTAATACTCACGGGACATGTTACCAGGTGAACAGTATAAGTGAGGAGACTGTGTTCCCCTGATGCTTTAATACACCCGGGACATGTTACCAGGTGAACAGTATAAGTGAGGAGAGTGTGATCCAATGATTGTTTAATACTGACGGGATCTGTCACCAGGTGAAGAGTAGAAGTGAGGAGAGTGTGTTCGCCTGATGGTTTAATATACGCGGGACATGTTACCAGGTGAACAGCATAAGTGAAGAGAATGTCTTCCCCTGATTGTTTCAGACACACGGGACATGTTACCAGGTGAACAGTATAGGTGAGGAGAGTGTGTTCCCCTGATGGTTTAATATACATGGGACATGTTACCAGGTGAACAGTATAAGTGAGGAGACTTTGTTCCCCTGATGGTTTAATATACATGGGACATGTTACCAGGTGAACAGTAGAAGTGAAGAGAGAGTGTTCCCCTGATTGTTTAATACACACGGGACATGTTACCAGGTGAACAGTATAAGTGAGGAGAGTGAGTTCCCCTGATGGTTTAATACAAACAGGACATGTCAACAGGTGAACAGTATATTTGAGGAGAGTGTGTTCCCCTGATTGTTTAATACGCACGGGACATGTTACCAGGTGAACAGTATAAGTGAGGAGAGTGTGTACCCCTGATTGTTTAATACACACGGGACATGTCACCAGGTGAACAGTATAAGTGAGGAGAGTGTGTTCCCCTGATTGTTTAATACTCACGGGACATGTTGCCAGGTGAACAGTGTAAGTGAGGAGAGTGTGTTCCCCTGATGGTTTAACACGCACGGGACATGTTACCAGGTGAACAGTATAAGTGAGGAGAGTGTGTTCCCCTGATTTTTTAATACTCACGGGACATGTTGCTAGGTGAACAGTATATGTGAGGAGAGAGTGTTCCATTGATGGTTTAATGCACACGGGGCATGTTACCAGGTGAACAGTATAAGTGAGGAGAGTGTGTTCCCCTTATTGTTTAATACACACCGGACATGTCACCTGGTGAACAGTATAAGTGAGGTGAGTGTGTTCCCCTGATGGTTTAATATACACGGGACATATTACCAGGTGAACAGTATAAATGAGGAGAGTGTGTTCCCCTGATTGTTTAATACACACGGGACATGTCACCAGGTGAACAGTATAACTGAGGAGAGTGTGTTCCCCTGATTGTTTAACACTCACGGGACATGTTGCCAGGTGAACAGTATAAGTGAGGAGAGTGCTTTCCCCTGATGGTTTAATATTCACGGGACATGTTGCCAGGTGAACAGTATAAGTGAGGAAAGTGTGTTCCCCTGATTGTTTAATACACACGGGACATGTTACCAGGTGAACAGTATAAGTGAGGAGAGTGTGTTCCCCTGATTGTTTAATACTCACGGGACATGTTACCAGGTGAACAGTATAAGTGAGGAGACTGTGTTCCCCTGATGCTTTAATACACCCGGGACATGTTACCAGGTGAACAGTATAAGTGAGGAGAGTGTGATCCAATGATTGTTTAATACTGACGGGATCTGTCACCAGGTGAAGAGTAGAAGTGAGGAGAGTGTGTTCGCCTGATGGTTTAATATACGCGGGACATGTTACCAGGTGAACAGCATAAGTGAAGAGAATGTCTTCCCCTGATTGTTTCATACACACGGGACATGTTACCAGGTGAACAGTATAAGTGAGGAGAGTGTGTTCCCCTGATGGTTTAATATATATGGGACATGTTAACAGGTGAACAGTATAAGTGAGGAGACTTTGTTCCCCTGATGGTTTAATATACATGGGACATGTTACCAGGTGAACAGTAGAAGTGAAGAGAGAGTGTTCCCCTGATTGTTTAATACACACGGGACATGTTACCAGGTGAACAGTATAAGTGAGGAGAATGAGTTCCCCTGATGGTTTAATACAAACAGGACATGTCAACAGGTGAACAGTATATGTGAGGAGAGTGTGTTCCCCTGATTGTTTAATACGCACGGGACATGTTACCAGGTGAACAGTATAAGTGAGGAGAGTGTGTACCCCTGATTGTTTAATACACACGGGACATGTTACCAGGTGAACAGGATAAGTGAGGAGAGTGACTTCCCCTGATGGTTTAATACAAACAGGACATGTCAACAGGTGAACAGGATAAGTGAGGAGAGTGAGTTCCCCTGATTGTTTAATACACACGGGACATGTAACCAAGTGAACACTATAAGTGAGGACAGTGTGTTCCCCTGATTGTTTAATGCACACAGGACATGTTACCAGGTAAACAGCATAAGTGAGGAGAGTGTGTTCCCCTGATGGTTTAATATTCACTGGACATGTTATCAGATGAACAGTCTAAGTGAGGAGAGTGTGTTCCCCTGATGGTTTAATACGCATGGGACATTTCACCAAGTGAACTGTATAAGTGAGGAGAGTGTGTTCCCCTGATGATTTAATGCACAAAGGACATGTTACCAGGTGAACAGTATAAGTGAGGAGAGAGTGTTCTCCTGATGGTTTAATATACACGAGACATGTCACCAGGTGAACAGAATAAGTGCGGAGAGTGTGTTCCCCTGATGGTTTAATATGCACGGGACATGTCACCAGGTGAACAGTAAAAGTGCTGAGAGTGTGTTCCCCAGATTGTTTAATACACACGGGACATGTCACCAGGTGAACAGTATAAGTGAGGAGAGTGTTTTCCCCTGATTGTTTAATACTCACGGGACATGTTGCCAGGTGAACAGTGTAAGTGAGGAGAGTGTGTTCCCCTGATGGTTTAACACGCACGGGACATGTTACCAGGTGAACAGTATAAGTGAGGAGAGTGTGTTCCCCTGATTGTTTAATACTCACGGGACATGTTGCTAGGTGAACAGTATAAGTGAGGAGAGAGTGTTCCATTGATGGTTTAATGCACACGGGGCATGTTACCAGGTGAACAGTATAAGTGAGGAGAGTGTGTTCCCCTGATTGTTTAATACACACCGGACATGTCACCTGGTGAACAGTATAAGTGAGGTGAGTGTGTTCCCCTGATGGTTTAATATACACGGGACATATTACCAGGTGATCAGTATAAGTGAGGAGAGTGTGTTCCCCTGATTGTTTAATACACACGGGACATGTCACCAGGTGAACAGTATAAGTGAGGAGAGTGTGTTCCCCTGATTGTTTAATACTCACGGGACATGTTGCCAGGTGAACAGTATAAGTGAGGAGAGTGCTTTCCCCTGATGGTTTAATATTCACGTGACATGTTGCCAGGTGAACAGTATAAGTGAGGAAAGTGTGTTCCCCTGATCGTTTAACACGCACGGGACATGTTACCAGGTGAACAGTATAAGTGAGGAGAGTGTCTTATCCTGATTGTTTAATACACTCGGGACATGTCACCTGGTGAACAGTAAAAGTGAGGAGAGTGTGTTCCCCTGATGGTTTAATATACACGGGACATGTCACCAGGTGAACAGTATAAGTGAGGAGAGTGTGTTCCCCTGATTGTTTAATACACACCGGACATGTCACCTGGTGAACAGTATAAGTGAGGTGAGTGTGTTCCCCTGATGGTTTAATATACACGGGACATATTACCAGGTGATCAGTATAAGTGAGGAGAGTGTGTTCCCCTGATTGTTTAATACACACGGGACATGTCACCAGGTGAACAGTATAAGTGAGGAGAGTGTGTTCCCCTGATTGTTTAATACTCACGGGACATGTTGCCAGGTGAACAGTATAAGTGAGGAGAGTGCTTTCCCCTGATGGTTTAATATTCACGTGACATGTTGCCAGGTGAACAGTATAAGTGAGGAAAGTGTGTTCCCCTGATCGTTTAACACGCACGGGACATGTTACCAGGTGAACAGTATAAGTGAGGAGAGTGTGTTATCCTGATTGTTTAATACACTCGGGACATGTCACCTGGTGAACAGTAAAAGTGAGGAGAGTGTGTTCCCCTGATGGTTTAATATACACGGGACATGTCACCAGGTGAACAGTATAAGTGCGGAGAGTGTGTTCCCTTGATTGTTTAATACACACGAGACATGTCACCAGGTGAACAATATAAGTGAGGAGAGTGTGTTCCCCTGATTGTTTAATACTCACGGGACATGTCACCTGGTGAACAGTATAAGTGAGGAGAGAGTGTGTTCCCCTGATGGTTTAATATACTCGGGACATGTTACCAAGTGAAATGTATAATTGAGGAGAGTGTGTTCCCCTGATGGTTTAATATAGACGGTACATGTCACCAGGTGAACAGTATAAGTGAGGAGATTGTGTTCCCCTGATGGTTTAATATAGACGGGACATGTTCCCAGGTGAACAGTATAAGTGAGGAGAGTGTGTTCCCCTGATGGTTTAATATACACAGGGCATATTACCAGGTGAACAGTACAAGTGAGGAGAGTGTGTTCCCCTTATGGTTTAATACACACGGGACATGTTACCAGGTGAACTGTATAAGTGAGGAGAGTGAGTTCCCCTGATTGTTTAATACACACGGGACATGTTACCAGGTGAACAGGATAAGTGAGGAGAGTGTCTTCCCCTCATGGTTTAATACTGACGGGACATGTCACCAGATGAACTGTATAAGTGAGGAGAGTGAGTTCCCCTGATTGTTTAATACACACGGGACATGTAACCAAGTGAACAGTATAAGTGAGGAGAGTGTGTTCCCCTGATTGTTTAATGCACACAGGACATGTTACCAGGTGAACAGTGTAAGTGAGGAGAGTGTATTCCCCTGATGGTTTAATATACACACGACATGATACCAGGTGAACAGTATAAGTGAGGAGACAACATTCACCTGATTGTTTAATACACACGGGACATGTCACCTGGTGAACAGTATAAGTGAGGAGAGTGTGTTCCCCTGATGATTTTATATACACGGGACATGTTACCTGGTGAACAGTATAAGTGAGGAGAGTGTGTTCCCCTGATTGTTTAATACACACGGGACATGTCACCAGGTGAGCAGTATAAGCGAGGAGAATGTGTTCCCCTGATTGTTTAATACTCACGGGACATGTTGCCAGGTGAACAGTATAAGTGAGGAGAGTGTGTTCCCCTGATGGTTTAACACGCACGGGACATGTTACCAGGTGAACAGTATTAGTGAGGAGAGTGTGTTCCCCTGATTGTTTAATACTCACGGGACATGTTGCCAGGTGAACAGGATAAGTGAGGAGAGTGTCTTCCCCTTATGGTTTAATACTGACGGGACATGTCACCAGATGAACAGTATATGTGAGGAGAGTGAGTTCCCCTGATTGTTTAATACACACGGGACATGTAACCAAGTGAACAGTATAAGTATGGAGAGTGTGTTCCCCTGATTGTTTAATGCACACAGGACATGTTACCAGGTAAACAGCATAAGTGAGGAGATTGTGTTCCCCTGATGGTTTAATACTGATGGGACATTTCCGCAGGTGAACAGTATAAGTGAGGAGAGTGTGTTCCCCTGATTGTTTAATCCTGACGGGACATGTTACCAGGAGAACAGTATAAGTGAGGAGAGTGTGTTCCCCAGATTGTTTAATATGCACAGGACATGTTACCAGGTGAACAGTATAAGTGAGTAGAGTGTGTTCCCCTGATGGTTTAACACGCACGGGACATGTTACCAGGTGAACAGTATAAGTGAGGAGAGTGTGTTCCCCTGATGGTTTAATATACACACGACATGATACCAGGTGAACAGTATAAGTGAGGAGACAATATTCCCCTGATTGTTTAATACACACGGGAAATGTCACCAGGTGAACAGGATAAGTGAGGAGAGTGTGTTCCCCTGATTGTTTAATACACACGGGACATGTCACCTGGTGAACAGTATAAGTGAGGAGAGTGTGATCCCGTGATGGTTTAATATACACGGGACATGTTACCAGGTGAACAGTATAAGTGAGGAGAGCGTGTTCCCCTGATGGTTTAATACGCAGGGGACATTTCACCAAGTGAACTGTATAAGTGAGGAGAGTTTGTTCCCCTGATGATTTAATGCACACAGGACATGTTACCAGGTGAACAGTATAAGTGAGGAGAGAGTGTTCCATTGTTGGTTTAATGCACACGGGACATGTTACCAGGTGAACAGTATAAGTGAGGAAAGTGTGTTCCCCTGATGGTTTAACACGCACGGGACATGTTACCAGGTGAACAGTATAAGTGAGGAGAGTGTGTTCCCCTGATTGTTTAATACACACGGGACATGTCACCTGGTGAACAGTATAAGTGAGGAGAGTGTGATCCCCTGATGGTTTAATATACACGGGACATGTCACCAGGTGAACAGTATAAGTGCGGAGAGTGTGTTCCCCTGATTGTTTAATACACACGGGACATGTTGCCAGGTGAACAGTATAAGTGAGGAGAGTGTGTTCCCTTGATGGTTTAACATGCACGGGACATTATACCAGGTGAACAGTATAAGTGAGGAGAGTGTGTTCCCCTGATGGTTTAACACGCACGGGACATTATACCAGGTGAACCGTATAAGTGAGGAGAGTGTGTTCCCCTGATTGTTTAATACACACGGGACATGTTACCTGGTGAACAGTATATGTGAGGGGAGTGCTTTCCCCTGATGGTTTAATATTCACGGGACATGTTACCAGGTGAAAGGTATAATTGAGGAGAGTGTGTTCCCCTGATGGTTTCATATACACGGGACATGTTACCTGGAGAACAGTATATGTGAGGGGAGTGCTTTCCCCTGATGGTTTAATATTCATGGGACATGTTCCCAGGTGAACAGCATAATTGAGGAGAGTGTGTTCCCCTGATCGTTTAATATACACGGGACATTTTACCAGGTGAACAGTGTAAGTGAGGAGAGTGTATTCCCCTGATTGTTTAATACTCACGGGACATGTTGCCAAGTGAACAGTATAAGTGAGGAGAGTGTGTTCCCCTGATGGTTTAACATGCACGGGACATTATACCAGGTGAACAGTATAAGTGAGGAGAGTGTGTTCCCCTGATGGTTTAACACGCACGGGACATTATACCAGGTGAACCGTATAAGTGAGGAGAGTGTGTTCCCCTGATTGTTTAATACACACGGGACATGTTACCTGGTGAACAGTATAATTGAGGAGAGTGTGTTCCCCTGATGGTTTAATATACTCGGGACATGTTACCAAGTGAAAGGTATAATTGAGGAGAGTGTGTTCCCCTGATGGTTTCATATACACGGGACATGTTACCTGGAGAACAGTATATGTGAGGGGAGTGCTTTCCCCTGATGGTTTAATATTCACGGGACATGTTAACAGGTGAACAGTATAATTGAGGAGAGTGTGTTCCCCTGATGGTTTAATATACACGGGACATGTTACCAGGAGAACAGTGTAAGTGAGGAGAGTGTATTCCCCTGATTGTTTAATACTCACGGGACATGTTGCCAAATGAACAGTATAAGTGAGGAGAGTGTGTTCCCCTGATGGTTTAACATGCACGGGACATTATACCAGGTGAACAGTATAAGTGAGGAGAGAGTGTTCCCCTGATGGTTTAACACGCACGGGACATTATACCAGGTGAACCGTATAAGTGAGGAGAGTGTGTTCCCCTGATTGTTTAATACACACGGGACATGTTACCTGGTGAACAGTATAATTGAGGAGAGTGTGTTCCCCTGATGGTTTAATATACTCGGGACATGTTACCAAGTGAAAGGTATAATTGAGGAGAGTGTGTTCCCCTGATGGTTTCATATACACGGGACATGTTACCTGGAGAACAGTATATGTGAGGGGAGTGCTTTCCCCTGATGGTTTAATATTCACGGGACATGTTACCAGGTGAACAGTATAATTGAGGAGAGTGTGTTCCCCTGATGGTTTAATATACACGGGACATGTTACCAGGTGAACAGTGTAAGTGAGGAGAGTGTATTCCCCTGATTGTTTAATATACCCGGGACATGGCACCAGGTGAGCAGTATAAGTGAGGAGAATGTGTTCCCCTGATTGTTTAATACTCACGGGACATGTTGCCAGGTGAACAGTATAAGTGAGGAGAGTGTGTTCCCCTGATGGTTTAACACGCACGGGACATGTTACCAGGTGAACAGTATTAGTGAGGAGAGTGTGTTCCCCTGATTGTTTAATACTCACGGGACATGTTGCCAGGTGAACAGGATAAGTGAGGAGAGTGTCTTCCCCTTATGGTTTAATACTGACGGGACATGTCACCAGATGAACAGTATAAGTGAGGAGAGTGAGTTCCCCTGATTGTTTAATACACACGGGACATGTAACCAAGTAAACAGTATAAGTGAGGAGAGTGTGTTCCCCTGATTGTTTAATGCACACAGGACATGTTACTAGGTAAACAGCATAAGTGAGGAGATTGTGTTCCCCTGATGGTTTAATACTGATGGGACATTTCCGCAGGTGAACAGTATAAGTGAGGAGAGCGTGTTCCCCTCATTGTTTAATCCTGACGGGACATGTTACCAGGAGAACAGTATAAGTGAGGAGAGTGTGTTCCCCAGATTGTTTAATATGCACAGGACATGTTACCAGATGAACAGTATAAGTGAGTATAGTGTGTTCCCCTGATGGTTTAACACGCACGGGACATGTTACCAGGTGAACAGTATAAGTGAGGAGAGTGTGTTCCCCTGATGGTTTAATATACACACGACATGATACCAGGTGAACAGTATAAGTGAGGAGACAATATTCCCCTGATTGTTTAATACACACGGGAAATGTCAGCAGGTGAACAGGATAAGTGAGGAGAGTGTGTTCCCCTGATTGTTTAATACACACGGGACATGTCACCTGGTGAACAGTATAAGTGAGGAGAGTGTGATCCCGTGATGGTTTAATATACACGGGACATGTTACCAGGTGAACAGTATAAGTGAGGAGAGAGTGTTCCACTGATGGTTTAATATTCACTGGACATGTTACCAGATGAACAGTCTAAGTGAGGAGAGCGTGTTCCCCTGATGGTTTAATATGCACGGGACATGTTACCAGCTGAACAGTATAAGTGAGGAGAGTGTGTTCCCCTGATGGTTTAATACGCAGGGGACATTTCACCAAGTGAACTGTATAAGTGAGGAGAGTGTGTTCCCCTGATGATTTAATGCACACAGGACATGTTACCAGGTGAACAGTATAAGTGAGGAGAGAGTGTTCCATTGATGGTTTAATGCACACGGGACATGTTACCAGGTGAACAGTATAAGTGAGGAAAGTGTGTTCCCCTGATGGTTTAACACGCACGGGACATGTTACCAGGTGAACAGTATAAGTGAGGAGAGTGTGTACCCCTGATTGTTTAATACACACGGGACATGTCACCTGGTGAACAGTATAAGTGAGGAGAGTGTGATCCCCTGATGGTTTAATATACACGGGACATGTCACCAGGTGAACAGTATAAGTGCGGAGAGTGTGTTCCCCTGATTGTTTAATACACACGGGACATGTCACCAGGTGAACAGTATAAGTGAGGAGAGTATGTTCCCCTGATTGTTTAATACTCACGGGACATGTTGCCAGGTGAACAGTATAAGTGAGGAGAGTGTGTTCCCCTGATGGTTTAACACTCACGGGACATGTTACCAGGTGAACAGTATCAGTGAGGAGAGTGTGTTCCCCTGATTGTTTAATACTCACGGGACATGTTGCCAGGTGAACAGTATAAGTGAGGAGAGTGTGCTCCCCTGATGGTTTAACACGCACGGGACATTATACCAGGTGAACAGTATAAGTGAGGAGAGTGTGTTCCCCTGATGGTTTAACACGCACGGGACATTATACCAGGTGAACCGTATAAGTGAGGAGAGTGTGTTCCCCTGATTGTTTAATACACACGGGACATGTTACCTGGTGAACAGTATAATTGAGGAGAGTGTGTTCCCCTGATGGTTTAATATACTCGGGACATGTTACCAACTGAAAGGTATAATTGAGGAGAGTGTGTTCCCCTGATGGTTTCATATACACGGGACATGTTACCTGGAGAACAGTATATGTGAGGGGAGTGCTTTCCCCTGATGGTTTAATATTCACGGGACATGTTACCAGGTGAACAGTGTAAGTGAGGAGAGTGTATTCCCCTGATTGTTTAATATACCCGGGACATGGCACCAGGTGAACAGTATAAGTGAGGAGAGTGTGTTCCCCTGATTGTTTAATACACACGGGACATGTCACCTGGTGAACAGTATAAGTGATGAGAGTGTGTTCCCCTGATGTTTTAATATACCCGGGACATGGCACCAGGTGAACAGTGTAAGTGAGGAGAGTGTGTTCCCCTGATGGTTTAACACGCACGGGACATGTTACCAGGTGAACAGTATAAGTGAGGAGAGTGTGTTCCCCTGATGGTTTAACACGCACGGGACATGTTACCAGGTGAACAGTATAAGAGAGGAGAGTGTGTTCCCCTGATTGTTTAATACTCACGGGACATGTTGCCAGGTGAACATTATATTGAGGAGAGTGTGTTCCCCTGATGGTTTAACACGCACGGGACATTAGACCAGGTGAACAGTATAAGTGAGGAGAGTGTGTTCCCCTGATTGTTTAATACACACAGGACATATTACCAGGTGAACAGTATAAGTGAGGAGAGTGTGTTCCCCTGATTGTTTAATACTCACGGGACATGTTACCAGCTGAACAGTATAAGTGAGGAGAGTGTGTTCCCCCGATTGGTTTAACACGCACGGGACATGTTACCAGGTGAACAGTATAAGTGAGGAGATTGTGTTCCCCTGATTGTTTAATAGACACGGGACATGTCACCTGGTGAACAGTATAATTGAGGAGAGTGTGTTCCGCTGATGGTTTAATATACTCGGGAAATGTTACCAAGTGAAATGTATAATTGAGGAGAGTGTGTTCCCCTGATGGTTTCATATACACGGGACATGTTACCTGGAGAACAGTATATGTGAGGGGAGTGCTTTCCCCTGATGGTTTAATATTCACGGGACATGTTACCAGGTGAACAGTATAATTGAGGAGAGTGTGTTCCCCTGATGGTTTAATATACACGGGACATGTTACCAGGTGAACAGTGTAAGTGAGGAGAGTGTATTCCCCTGATTGTTTAATATACCCGGGACATGGCACCAGGTGAACAGTATAAGTGAGGAGAGTGTGTTCCCCTGATGGTTTAACACACACGAGACATGTTAACAGGTGAACAGTATAAGTGAGGAGAGTGTGTTCCCCTGATGGTTTAACACGCACGGGACATGTTACCAGGTGAACAGTATAAGTGAAGAGAGTGTGTTCCCCTGATTGTTTAATACTAACGGGACATGTTGCCAGGTGAACAGTATAAGTGAGGAGAGTGTGTTCCCCTGATGGTTTAACACGCACGGGACATTATACCAGGTGAACAGTATAAGTGAGGAGAGTGTGTTCCCCTGATTGTTTAATACACACAGGACATATTACCAGGTGAACAGTATAAGTGAGGAGAGTGTGTTCCCCTGATGGTTTAACACGCAGGGGACATGTTACCAGGTGAAGAGTATAAGTGAGGAGAGTGAGTTCCCCTGATTGTTTAATACTGACGGGACATGTCACCAGGTCAACAGTATAAGTGAGGAGAGTGTGTTCCCCTGATGGTTTAATATACACGGGACATGTTACCAGGTGAACAGTATAAGTGAGGAGGGTGAGTTCCCCTGATTGTTTAATACTGACGGGACATGTCACCAGGTCAACAGTATAAGTGAGGAGTGTGCGTTCCCCTGATTGTTTAATACTCACGGGACATGTTGCCAGGTGAACAGTATAAGTGAGGAGAGTGTGTTCCGCTGATGGTTTAATATACCCGGGACAAGTCAGCAGGTGAACAGTATAATAGAGGAGAGTGTGTTCCCCTGATTGTTTCATACTGACGGGACATGTCACCAGGTGAACAGTATAAGTGAGGAGAGTGTGTTCCCCTGATGGTTTAATGCACACGGGACATGTTACCAGGTGAACAGGATAAGTGAGGAGAGTGCTTTCCCCTGATGGTTTAATATTCACGGGACATGTTACCAGGTGAATAGTATAAGTGAGGAGAGTGAGTTCCCCTGATGGTTTAATACACACTGGACATGTTACCAGGTGAACAGTATAAGTGAGGAGAAGGTGTTCCCCTGATGGTTTAATATACACGGGACATGTTACCAGGTGAACAGCATAAGTGAGGAGAGTGAGTTCCCCTGATTGTTTAATACTGACGGGACATGTCACCAGGTCAACAGTATAAGTGAGGAGAGTGTGTTCCCCTGATTGTTTAATACTCACGGGACATGTTGCCAGGTGAACAGTGTAAGTGAGGAGAGTGTGTTCCGCTGATGGTTTAATATACCCGGGACAAGTCAGCAGGTGAACAGTGTAATTGAGGAGAGTGTGTTCCCCTGATTGTTTCATACTGACGGGACATTATACCAGGTGAACAGTATAAGTGAGGAGAGTGTGTTCCCCTGATGGTTTAACACGCACGGGACATTATACCAGGTGAACAGTATAAGTGAGGAGAGTCTGTTTCCCTGATTGTTTAATACACACGGGACATGTTACCAGGTGAACAGTATAAGTGAGGAGACTGTGTTCCCCTGATGCTTTAATACACCCGGGACATGTTAACAGGTGAACAGTATAAGTGAGGAGAGTGTGATCCAATGATTGTTTAATACTGACGGGATGTGTCACCAGCTAAAGAGTGGAAGTGAGGAGAGTGTGTTCGCCTGATGGTTTAATATACGCGGGACATGTCACCAGGTGAACAGCATAAGTGAAGAGAATGTGTTCCCCTGATTGTTTCATACACACGGGACATGTTACCAGGTGAACAGTATAAGTGAGGAGAGTGTGTTCCCCTGATGGTTTAATATACATGGGACATGTTACCAGGTGAGCAGTATAAGTGAGAAGACTTTGTTCCCCTGATGGTTTAATATACATGGGACATGTTACCAGGTGAACAGTCGAAGTGAAGAGAGAGTGTTCCCCTGATTGTCTAATACACACGGGACATGTTACCAGGTGAACAGTATAAGTGAGGAGAGTGAGTTCCCCTGATGGTTTAATACAAACAGGACATGTCAACAGGTGAACAGTATATGTGAGGAGAGTGTGTTCCCCTGATTGTTTAATACACACGGGACATGTTACCAGGTGAACAGGATAAGTGAGGAGAGTGAGTTCCCTGATGGTTTAATACAAACAGGACATGTCAACAGGTGAACAGTATAAGTGAGGAGAGTGTGTACCCCTGATTGTTTAACACGCACGGGTCATGTCACCAGGTGAACAGTATAAGTGAGGAGAGTGTCTTCCCCTTATGGTTTAATACTGACGGGACATGTCACCAGATGAACAGCATAAGTGAGGAGAGTGAGTTCCCCTGATTGTTTAATACACACGGGACATGTAACCAAGTGAACAGTATAAGTGAGGACAGTGTGTTCCCCTGATTGTTTAATGCACACAGGACATGTTACCAGGTAAACAGCATAAGTGAGGAGAGTGTGTTTCCCTGATGGTTTAATATTCACTGGACATGTTACCAGATGAACAGTCGAAGTGAGGAGAGTGTGTTCCCCTGATGGTTTAATACGCATGGGACATTTCACCAAGTGAACTGTGTAAGTGAGGAGAGTGTGTTCCCCTGATGATTTAATGCACACAGGACATGTTACCAGGTGAACAGTATAAGTGAGGAGAGAGTGTTCCCCTGATGGTTTAATATACACGGGACATGTCACCAGGTGAACAGTATAAGTGCGGAGAGTGTGTTCCCCTGATGGTTTAATATACACGGGGCATGTCACCAGGTGAACAGTATAAGTGCGGAGAGTGTGTTCCCCTGATGGTTTAATACACACGGGACATGTCACCTGGTGAACAGTATAAGTGAGGAGAGTGTGTTCCCCTGGTAGTTTAATACTCACGGGACATGTTGCCAGGTGAACAGTATAAGTGAGGAGAGTGTGTTCCCCTGATGGTTCAACACGCACGGGACATGTTACCAGGTGAACAGTATAAGTGAGGAGAGTGTGTTCCCCTGATTGTTTAATACACTCGGGACATGTCACCTGGTGAACAGTATAAGTGAGGAGAGTGTGTTCCCCTGATGGTTTAATATACACGGGACATATTACCAGGTGAACAGTATAAGTGAGGAGAGTGTGTTCCCCTGATTGTTTAATACACACGGGACATGTCACCAGGTGAACAGTATAAGTGAGGAGAGTGTGTTCCCCTGACTGTTTAATACTCACGGGACATGTTGCCAGGTGAACAGTATAAGTGAGGAGAGTGTGTTCCCCTGATGGTTTAACACGCACGGGACATGTTACCAGGTGAACAGTATAAGTGAGGAGAGAGTGTTCCATTGATGGTTGAATGCACACGGGACATGTTACATGGTGAACAGTATAAGTGAGGAGAGTGCTTTCCCCTGATGGTTTAATATTCACGGGACATGTTGCGAGGTGAACAGTACAAATGAGGAAAGTATGTTCCCCTGATTGTTTAACACGCGTGGGACATGTTACCATTTGAACAGTATAAGTGAGGAGAGTGTGTTCCCCTGATTGTTTAATACACTCGGGACATGTCACCTGGTGAACAGAAAAAGTGAGGAGAGTGTATTCCCCTGATGGTTTAATATACACGGGACATGTCACCAGGTGAAAAGTATAAGTGAGGAGAGTGTGTTCCCCTGATTGTTTAATACTCACGGGACATGTCACCTGGTGAACAGTATAAGTGAGGAGAGAGTGTGTTCCCCTGATGGTTTAATATACTCGGGACATGTTACCAAGTGAAATGTATAATTGAGGAGAGTGTGTTCCCCTGATGGTTTAATATAGACGGTACATGTCACCAGGTGAACAGTATAAGTGAGGAGAGTGTGTTCCCCTGATGGTTTAATATACACAGGGCATATTACCAGGTGAACAGTACAAGTGAGGAGAGTGTGTTCCCCTTATGGTTTAATACACACGGGACATGTTACCAGGTGAACAGTATAAGTGAGGAGAGTGAGTTCCCCTGATTGTTTAATACACACGGGACATGTTACCAGGTGAACAGGATAAGTGAGGAGAGTGTCTTCCCCTCATGGTTTAATACTGACGGGACATGTCACCAGATGAACTATATAAGTGAGGAGAGTGAGTTCCCCTGATTGTTTAATACACACGGGACATGTAACCAAGTGAACAGTATAAGTGAGGAGTGTGTGTTCCCCTGATTGTTTAATGCACAGAGGACATGTTACCAGGTAAACAGCATAAGTGAGGAGATTGTGTTCCCCTGATGGTTTAATACTGATGGGACATTTACGCAGGTAAACAGTATAAGTGAGGAGAGTGTGTTCCCCTGATGGTTTAATACACACAGGACATGTCAACAGGTGAACAGTATAAGTGAGGAGAGTGAGTTCCCCTGATTGTTTAATCCTGACGGGACATTTTACCAGGAGAACAGTATAAGTGAGGAGAGTGGGTTCCCCTGATTGTTTAATATGCACGGGACATGTCACCAGGTGAACAATATAAGTGAGGAGAGTGTGTTCCCCTGATGGTTTAACACGCACGGGACATGTTACCAGGTGAACAGTATAAGTGAGGAGAGTATGTTCCCCTGATGGTTTAACACGCACGGGACATGTTACCAGGTGAACAGTATAAGTGAGGAGAGTGTGTTCCCCTGATTGTTTAATACACACGGGACATGTCACCTGGTGAACAGTATAAGTGAGGAGAGTGTGTTCCCCTGATGGTTTAATATACACGGGACATGTTACCTGGTGAACAGTATAAGTGAGGAGAGTGTGTTCCCCTGATTGTTTAATACACACGGGACATGTCACCAGGTGAGCAGTATAAGTGAGGAGAATGTGTTCCCCTGCTTGTTTAAGACTCACGGGACATGTTGCCAGGTGAACAGTATAAGTGAGGAGAGTGTGTTCCCCTGATGGTTTAACACGCACGGGACATGTTACCAGGTGAACAGTATAAGTGAGGAGAGTGTGTTCCCCTGATTGTTTAATACTCACGGGACATGTTGCCAGGTGAACAGTATAAGTGAGGAGAGTGTGTTCACCTGATGGTTTAACACGCACGGGACATTATACCAGGTGAACAGTATAAGTGAGGAGAGTGTGTTCCCCTGATGGTTTAACACGCACGGGACATTATACCAGGTGAACAGTATAAGTGAGGAGAGTGTGTTCCCCTGATTGTTTAATACACACGGGACATGTCACCTGGTGAACAGTATAATTGAGGAGAGTGTGTTCCCCTGATGGTTTAATATACTCGGGACATGTTAGCAAGTTAAAGGTATAATTGAGGAGAGTGTGTTCCCCTGATGGTTTCATATACACGGGACATGTTACCTGGAGAACAGTATATGTGAGGGGAGTGCTTTCCCCTGATGGTTTAATATTCACGGGACATGTTACCAGGTGAACAGTATAATTGAGGAGAGTGTGTTCCCCTGATGGTTTAATATACACGGGACATGATACCAGGTGAACAGTGTAAGTGAGGAGAGTGTATTCCCCTGATTGTTTAATATACCCGGGACATGGCACCAGGTGAACAGTATAAGTGAGGAGAGTGTGTTCCCCTGATTGTTTAATACACACGGGACATGCCACCTGGTGAACAGTATAAGTGAGGAGAGTGTGTTCCCCTGATGGTTTAATTCTCACGGGACATGTTGCCAGGTGAACAGTATAAGTGAGGAGAGTGTGTTCCCCTGATGGTTTAACACGCACGGGACATGTTACCAGGTGAACAGTGTTAGTGAGGAGAGTGTGTTCCCCTGATTGTTTAATACTCACGGGACATGTTGCCAGGTGAACAGTATAAGTGAGGAGAGGGTGTTCCCCTGATGGTTTAACACGCACGGGACATTATACCAGGTGAACAGTATAAGTGAGGAGAGTGTGTTCCCCTGATGTTTTAACACGCACGGGACATTATACCAGGTTAACAGTATAAGTGAGGAGAGTGTGTTCCCCTGATTGTTTAATACACACGGGACATGTCACCTGGTGAACAGTATAATTGAGGAGAGTGTGTTCCCCTGATGGTTTAATATACTCGGGACATGTTACCAAGTGAAATGTATAATTGAGGAGAGTGTGTTCCCCTGATGGTTTCATATACACGGGACATGTTACCTGGAGAACAGTATATGTGAGGGGAGTGCTTTCCCCTGATGGTTTAATATTCATTGGACATGTTACCAGGTGAACAGTATAATTGAGGAGAGTGTGTTCCCCTGATGGTTTAATATACACGGGACATGTTACCAGGTGAACAGTGTACGTGAGGAGAGTGTATTCCCCTGATTGTTTAATATACCCGGGACATGGCACCAGGTGATCAGTGAAAGTGAGGAGAGTGTGTTCCCCTGATGGTTTAACACGCACGGGACATGTTACCAGGTGAACAGTAGAAGTGAGGAGAGTGTGTTCCCCTGATGGTTTAACACGCACGGGACATGTTACCAGGTGAACAGTATAAGTGAGGAGAGTGTGTTCCCCTGATTGTTTAATACTCACGGGACATGTTGCCAGGTGAACAGTATATTCAGGAGAGTGTGTTCGCCTGATGGTTTAACACGCACGGGACATTATACCAGGTGAACAGTATAAGTGAGGAGAGTGTGTTCCCCTGATTGTTTAATACTCACGCAACATGTTACCAGCTGAACAGTATAAGTGAGGAGAGTGTGTTCCCCTGATGGTTTAATATACTCGGGACATGTTACCAAGTGAAATGTATAATTGAGGAGAGTGTGTTCCCCTGATGGTTTAATATAGACGGTACATGTCACCAGGTGAACAGTATAAGTGAGGAGAGTGTGTTCCCCTGATGGTTTAATATACACAGGGCATATTACCAGGTGAACAGTACAAGTGAGGAGAGTGTGTTCCCCTTATGGTTTAATACACACGGGACATGTTACCAGGTGAACAGTATAAGTGAGGAGAGTGAGTTCCCCTGATTGTTTAATACACACGGGACATGTTACCAGGTGAACAGGATAAGTGAGGAGAGTGTCTTCCCCTCATGGTTTAATACTGACGGGACATGTCACCAGATGAACTATATAAGTGAGGAGAGTGAGTTCCCCTGATTGTTTAATACACACGGGACATGTAACCAAGTGAACAGTATAAGTGAGGAGAGTGTGTTCCCCTGATTGTTTAATGCACAGAGGACATGTTACCAGGTAAACAGCATAAGTGAGGAGATTGTGTTCCCCTGATGGTTTAATACTGATGGGACATTTACGCAGGTGAACAGTATAAGTGAGGAGAGTGTGTTCCCCTGATGGTTTAATACACACAGGACATGTCAACAGGTGAACAGTATAAGTGAGGAGAGTGAGTTCCCCTGATTGTTTAATCCTGACGGGACATTTTACCAGGAGAACAGTATAAGTGAGGAGAGTGGGTTCCCCTGATTGTTTAATATGCACGGGACATGTCACCAGGTGAACAATATAAGTGAGGAGAGTGTGTTCCCCTGATGGTTTAACACGCACGGGACATGTTACCAGGTGAACAGTATAAGTGAGGAGAGTATGTATCCCCTGATGGTTTAACACGCACGGGACATGTTACCAGGTGAACAGTATAAGTGAGGAGAATGTGTTCCCCTGATTGTTTAATACACACGGGACATGTCACCTGGTGAACAGTATAAGTGAGGAGAGTGTGTTCCCCTGATGGTTTAATATACACGGGACATGTTACCTGGTGAACAGTATAAGTGAGGAGAGTGTGTTCCCCTGATTGTTTAATACACACGGGACATGTCACCAGGTGAGCAGTATAAGTGAGGAGAATGTGTTCCCCTGCTTGTTTAAGACTCACGGGACATGTTGCCAGGTGAACAGTATAAGTGAGGAGAGTGTGTTCCCCTGATGGTTTGACACGCACGGGACATGTTACCAGGTGAACAGTATAAGTGAGGAGAGTGTGTTCCCCTGATTGTTTAATACTCACGGGACATGTTGCCAGGTGAACAGTATAAGTGAGGAGAGTGTGTTCACCTGATGGTTTAACACGCACGGGACATTATACCAGGTGAACAGTATAAGTGAGGAGAGTGTGTTCCCCTGATGGTTTAACACGCACGGGACATTATACCAGGTGAACAGTATAAGTGAGGAGAGTGTGTTCCCCTGATTGTTTAATACACACGGGACATGTCACCTGGTGAACAGTATAATTGAGGAGAGTGTGTTCCCCTGATGGTTTAATATACTCGGGACATGTTAGCAAGTGAAAGGTATAATTGAGGAGAGTGTGTTCCCCTGATGGTTTCATATACACGGGACATGTTACCTGGAGAACAGTATATGTGAGGGGAGTGCTTTCCCCTGATGGTTTAATATTCACGGGACATGTTACCAGGTGAACAGTATAATTGAGGAGAGTGTGTTCCCCTGATGGTTTAATATACACGGGACATGATACCAGGTGAACAGTGTAAGTGAGGAGAGTGTATTCCCCTGATTGTTTAATATACCCGGGACATGGCACCAGGTGAACAGTATAAGTGAGGAGAGTGTGTTCCCCTGATTGTTTAATACACACGGGACATGCCACCTGGTGAACAGTATAAGTGAGGAGAGTGTGTTCCCCTGATGGTTTAATTCTCACGGGACATGTTGCCAGGTGAACAGTATAAGTGAGGAGAGTGTGTTCCCCTGATGGTTTAACACGCACGGGACATGTTACCAGGTGAACAGTGTTAGTGAGGAGAGTGTGTTCCCCTGATTGTTTAATACTCACGGGACATGTTGCCAGGTGAACAGTATAAGTGAGGAGAGGGTGTTCCCCTGATTGTTTAACACGCACGGGACATTATACCAGGTGAACAGTATAAATGAGGAGAGTGTGTTCCCCTGATGTTTTAACACGCACGGGACATTATACCAGGTTAACAGTATAAGTGAGGAGAGTGTGTTCCCCTGATTGTTTAATACACACGGGACATGTCACCTGGTGAACAGTATAATTGAGGAGAGTGTGTTCCCCTGATGGTTTAATATACTCGGGACATGTTACCAAGTGAAATGTATAATTGAGGAGAGTGTGTTCCCCTGATGGTTTCATATACACGGGACATGTTACCTGGAGAACAGTATATGTGAGGGGAGTGCTTTCCCCTGATGGTTTAATATTCATTGGACATGTTACCAGGTGAACAGTATAATTGAGGAGAGTGTGTTCCCCTGATGGTTTAATATACACGGGACATGTTACCAGGTGAACAGTGTACGTGAGGAGAGTGTATTCCCCTGATTGTTTAATATACCCGGGACATGGCACCAGGTGATCAGTGAAAGTGAGGAGAGTGTGTTCCCCTGATGGTTTAACACGCACGGGACATGTTACCAGGTGAACAGTATAAGTGAGGAGAGTGTGTTCCCCTGATGGTTTAACACGCACGGGACATGTTACCAGGTGAACAGTATAAGTGAGGAGAGTGTGTTCCCCTGATTGTTTAATACTCACGGGACATGTTGCCAGGTGAACAGTATATTCAGGAGAGTGTGTTCGCCTGATGGTTTAACACGCACGGGACATTATACCAGGTGAACAGTATAAGTGAGGAGAGTGTGTTCCCCTGATTGTTTAATACTCACGCAACATGTTACCAGCTGAACAGTATAAGTGAGGAGAGTGTGTTCCCCTGATGGTTTAACACGCACGGGACATGTTACCAGGTGAACAGTATATGTGAGGAGATTGTGTTCCCCTGATTGTTTAATACACACGGGACATGTCACCTGGTGAACAGTATAATTGAGGAGAGTGTGTTGCCCTGATGGTTTAATATACTCCGGAAATGTTACCAAGTGAAATGTATAATTGAGGAGAGTGTGTTCCCCTGATGGTTTCATATACACGGGACATTTTACCTGGAGAACAGTATATGTGAGGGGAGTGCTTTCCCCTGATGGTTTAATATTCACGGGACATGTTACCAGGTGAACAGTATAATTGAGGAGAGTGTGTTCCCCTGATGGTTTAATATACACGGGACATGTTACCAGGTGAACAGTGTAAGTGAGGAGAGTGTATTCCCCTGATTGTTTAATATACCCGGGACATTGCACCAGGTGAACAGTATAAGTGAGGAGAGTGTGTTCCCCTGATGGTTTAACACACACGAGACATGTTAACAGGTGAACAGTATAAGTGAGGAGAGTGTGTTCCCCTGATGGTTTAACACGCACGGGACATGTTACCAGGTGAACAGTATAAGTGAGGAGAGTGTGTTCCCCTGATTGTTTAATACTCACGGGACATGTTGCCAGGTGAACAGTATAAGTGAGGAGAGTGTGTTCCCTTGAAGGTTTAACACTCACGTGACATTATACCAGGTGAACAGTATAAGTGAGGAGAGTGTGTTCCCCTGATTGTTTAATACTCACGGGACATGTTGCCAGGTGAACAGTATAAGTGAGGAGAGTGTGTTCCCCTGATTGTTTAATACACACAGGACATATTACCAGGTGAACAGTATAAGTGAGGAGAGTGTGTTCCCCTGATTGTTTAATACTCACGGGACATGTTACCAGCTGAACAGTATAAGTGAGGAGAGTGTGTTCCCCTGATGGTTTAACACGCACGGGACATGTTACCAGGTGAAGAGTATAAGTGTGGAGAGTGAGTTCCCCTGATTGTTTAATACTGACGGGACATGTCACCTGGTGAACAGTATAATTGAGGAGAGTGTGTTGCCCTGATGGTTTAATATACTCGGGAAATGTTACCAAGTGAAATGTATAATTGAGGAGAGTGTGTTCCCCTGATGGTTTCATATACACGGGACATTTTACCTGGAGAACAGTATATGTGAGGGGAGTGCTTTCCCCTGATGGTTTAATATTCACGGGACATGTTACCAGGTGAACAGTATAATTGAGGAGAGTGTGTTCCCCTGATGGTTTAATATACACGGGACATGTTACCAGGTGAACAGTGTAAGTGAGGAGAGTGTATTCCCCTGATTGTTTAATATACCCGGGACATTGCACCAGGTGAACAGTATAAGTGAGGAGAGTGTGTTCCCCTGATGGTTTAACACACACGAGACATGTTAACAGGTGAACAGTATAAGTGAGGAGAGTGTGTTCCCCTGATGGTTTAACACGCACGGGACATGTTACCAGGTGAACAGTATAAGTGAGGAGAGTGTGTTCCCCTGATTGTTTAATACTCACGGGACATGTTGCCAGGTGAACAGTATAAGTGAGGAGAGTGTGTTCCCCTGAAGGTTTAACACGCACGTGACATTATACCAGGTGAACAGTATAAGTGAGGAGAGTGTGTTCCCCTGATTGTTTAATACTCACGGGACATGTTGCCAGGTGAACAGTATAAGTGAGGAGAGTGTGTTCCCCT
Source organism: Heterodontus francisci (assembly GCF_036365525.1). Lineage (NCBI taxonomy): Eukaryota > Metazoa > Chordata > Chondrichthyes > Heterodontiformes > Heterodontidae > Heterodontus > Heterodontus francisci. The sequence continues at coordinate 5,518,165 of NW_027141820.1, forward strand.
GATTGTTTAATACACACAGGACATATTACCAGGTGAACAGTATAAGTGAGGAGAGTGTGTTCCCCTGATTGTTTAATACTCACGGGACATGTTACCAGCTGAACAGTATAAGTGAGGAGAGTGTGTTCCCCTGATGGTTTAACACGCACGGGACATGTTACCAGGTGAAGAGTATAAGTGTGGAGAGTGAGTTCCCCTGATTGTTTAATACTGACGGGACATGTCACCAGGTCAACTTTATAAGTGAGGAGAGTGTGTTCCCCTGATGGTTTAATATACACGGGACATGTGACCAGGTGAACAGTATAAGTGAGGAGAGTGAGTTCCCCTGATTGTTTAATACTGACGGGACATGTCACCAGGTCAACAGTATAAGTGAGGAGAGTGTGTTCCCCTGATTGTTTAATACTCACGGGACATGTTGCCAGGTGAACTGTATAAGTGAGGAGAGTGTGTTCCGCTGATGGTTTAATATACCCGGGTCAAGTCAGCAGATGAACAGTATAATTGAGGAGAGTGTGTTCCCCTGATTGTTTAATACTGACGGGACATGTCACCAGGTGAACAGTATAAGTGAGGAGAGTGTGTTCCCCTGATGGTTTAATGCACACGGGACATGTTACCAGGTGAACAGGATAAGTGAGGAGAGTGCTTTCCCCTGATGGCTTAATATTCACGGGACATGTTACCAGGTGAATAGTATAAGTGAGGAGAGTGTGTTCCTCTGATGGTTTAATACACACAGGACATGTTACCAGGTGAACAGTATTAGTGAGGAGAAGGTGTTCCCCTGATGGTTTAATATACACGGGACATGTTACCAGGTGAACAGTATAAGTGAGGAGAGTGAGTTCCCCTGATTGTTTAATACTGACGGGACATGTCACCAGGTCAACAGTATAAGTGAGGAGAGTGTGTTCCCCTGATTGTTTAATACTCACGGGACATGTTGCCAGGTGAACAGTATAAGTGAGGAGAGTGTGTTCCGCTGATGGTTTAATATACCCGGGACAAGTCAGCAGGTGAACAGTATAATTGAGGAGAGTGTGTTCCCCTGATTGTTTAATACTGACGGGACATGTCACCAGGTGAACAGTATAAGTGAGGAGAGTTTGTTCCCCTGATGGTTTAATGCACACGGGACATGTTACCAGGTGAACAGGATAAGTGAGGAGAGTGCTTTCCCCCGATGTTTTAATATTCACGGGACATGTTACCAGGTGAATGGTATAAGTGAGGAGAGTGTGTTCCTCTGATGGTTTAATACACACAGGACATGTTACCAGGTGAACAGTATAAGTGAGGAGTAGGTGTTCCCCTGATGGTTTAATTTTCACAGGAAATGTTGCCAGGTGAACAGTATAAGTGAGGAGAGTGTGTTCCCCTGATTGTTTAATACTCACGGGACATGTTGCCAGGTGAACAGTATAAGTGAGGAGAGTGTGTTCCCCTGATGGTTTCACACGCACGGGACATGTTACCAGGTGAACAGTATAAGTGAGGAGAGTGTGTTCCCCTGATTGTTTAATACTCACGGGACATGTTGCCAGGTGAACAGTATAAGTGAGGAGAATGTGTTCCCCTGATGGTTTAATGCACTCGGGACATGTTACCAGGTGAACAGGATATGTGAGGAGAGTGCTTTCCCCTGATGGTTTAATATTCACGGGACATGTTACCAGGTGAATAGTATAAGTGAGGAGAGTGTGTTCCTCTGATGGTTTAATACACACAGGACATGTTACCAGGTGAACAGTATAAGTGAGGAGAAGGTGTTCCCCTGATGGTTTAATTTTCACAGGACATGTTGCCAGGTGAACAGTATAAGTGAGGAGAGTGTGTTCCCCGGATTGTTTAATACTCACGGGACATGTTGCCAGGTGAACAGTATAAGTGAGGAGATTGTGTTCCCCTGATGGTTTAACACGCACGGGACATGTTACCAGGTGAACAGTATAAGTGAGGAGAGTGTGTTCCCCTGATGGTTTAACACGCACGGGACATGTTACCAGGTGAACAGTATAAGTGAGGAGAGTGTGTTCCCCTGATTGTTTAATACTCACGGGACATGTTGCCAGGTGAACAGTATATTCAGGAGAGTGTGTTCGCCTGATGGTTTAACACGCACGGGACATTATACCAGGTGAACAGTATAAGTGAGGAGAGTGTGTTCCCCTGATTGTTTAATACTCACGCAACATGTTACCAGCTGAACAGTATAAGTGAGGAGAGTGTGTTCCCCTGATGGTTTAACACGCACGGGACATGTTACCAGGTGAACAGTATATGTGAGGAGATTGTGTTCCCCTGATTGTTTAATACACACGGGACATGTCACCTGGTGAACAGTATAATTGAGGAGAGTGTGTTGCCCTGATGGTTTAATATACTCGGGAAATGTTACCAAGTGAAATGTATAATTGAGGAGAGTGTGTTCCCCTGATGGTTTCATATACACGGGACATTTTACCTGGAGAACAGTATATGTGAGGGGAGTGCTTTCCCCTGATGGTTTAATATTCACGGGACATGTTACCAGGTGAACAGTATAATTGAGGAGAGTGTGTTCCCCTGATGGTTTAATATACACGGGACATGTTACCAGGTGAACAGTGTAAGTGAGGAGAGTGTATTCCCCTGATTGTTTAATATACCCGGGACATTGCACCAGGTGAACAGTATAAGTGAGGAGAGTGTGTTCCCCTGATGGTTTAACACACACGAGACATGTTAACAGGTGAACAGTATAAGTGAGGAGAGTGTGTTCCCCTGATGGTTTAACACGCACGGGACATGTTACCAGGTGAACAGTATAAGTGAGGAGAGTGTGTTCCCCTGATTGTTTAATACTCACGGGACATGTTGCCAGGTGAACAGTATAAGTGAGGAGAGTGTGTTCCCCTGAAGGTTTAACACGCACGTGACATTATACCAGGTGAACAGTATAAGTGAGGAGAGTGTGTTCCCCTGATTGTTTAATACTCACGGGACATGTTGCCAGGTGAACAGTATAAGTGAGGAGAGTGTGTTCCCCTGATTGTTTAATACACACAGAACATATTACCAGGTGAACAGTATAAGTGAGGAGAGTGTGTTCCCCTGATTGTTTAATACTCACGGGACATGTTACCAGCTGAACAGTATAAGTGAGGAGAGTGTGTTCCCCTGATGGTTTAACACGCACGGGACATGTTACCAGGTGAAGAGTATAAGTGTGGAGAGTGAGTTCCCCTGATTGTTTAATACTGACGGGACATGTCACCTGGTGAACAGTATAATTGAGGAGAGTGTGTTGCCCTGATGGTTTAATATACTCGGGAAATGTTACCAAGTGAAATGTATAATTGAGGAGAGTGTGTTCCCCTGATGGTTTCATATACACGGGACATTTTACCTGGAGAACAGTATATGTGAGGGGAGTGCTTTCCCCTGATGGTTTAATATTCACGGGACATGTTACCAGGTGAACAGTATAATTGAGGAGAGTGTGTTCCCCTGATGGTTTAATATACACGGGACATGTTACCAGGTGAACAGTGTAAGTGAGGAGAGTGTATTCCCCTGATTGTTTAATATACCCGGGACATTGCACCAGGTGAACAGTATAAGTGAGGAGAGTGTGTTCCCCTGATGGTTTAACACACACGAGACATGTTAACAGGTGAACAGTATAAGTGAGGAGAGTGTGTTCCCCTGATGGTTTAACACGCACGGGACATGTTACCAGGTGAACAGTATAAGTGAGGAGAGTGTGTTCCCCTGATTGTTTAATACTCACGGGACATGTTGCCAGGTGAACAGTATAAGTGAGGAGAGTGTGTTCCCCTGAAGGTTTAACACGCACGTGACATTATACCAGGTGAACAGTATAAGTGAGGAGAGTGTGTTCCCCTGATTGTTTAATACTCACGGGACATGTTGCCAGGTGAACAGTATAAGTGAGGAGAGTGTGTTCCCCTGATTGTTTAATACACACAGGACATATTACCAGGTGAACAGTATAAGTGAGGAGAGTGTGTTCCCCTGATTGTTTAATACTCACGGGACATGTTACCAGCTGAACAGTATAAGTGAGGAGAGTGTGTTCCCCTGATGGTTTAACACGCACGGGACATGTTACCAGGTGAAGAGTATAAGTGTGGAGAGTGAGTTCCCCTGATTGTTTAAATCTGACGGGACATGTCACCAGGTCAACTTTATAAGTGAGGAGAGTGTGTTCCCCTGATGGTTTAATATACACGGGACATGTGACCAGGTGAACAGTATAAGTGAGGAGAGTGAGTTCCCCTGATTGTTTAATACTGACGGGACATGTCACCAGGTCAACAGTATAAGTGAGGAGAGTGTGTTCCCCTGATTGTTTAATACTCACGGGACATGTTGCCAGGTGAACTGTATAAGTGAGGAGAGTGTGTTCCGTTGATGGTTTAATATACCCGGGTCAAGTCAGCAGATGAACAGTATAATTGACGAGAGTGTGTTCCCCTGATTGTTTAATACTGACGGGACATGTCACCAGGTGAACAGTATAAGTGAGGAGAGTGTGTTCCCCTGATGGTTTAATGCACACGGGACATGTTACCAGATGAACAGGATAAGTGAGGAGAGTGCTTTCCCCTGATGGCTTAATATTCACATGACATGTTACCAGGTGAATAGTATAAGTGAGGAGAGTGTGTTCCTCTGATGGTTTAATACACACAGGACATGTTACCAGGTGAACAGTATTAGTGAGGAGAAGGTGTTCCCCTGATGGTTTAATATACACGGGACATGTTACCAGGTGAACAGTATAAGTGAGGAGAGTGAGTTCCCCTGATTGTTTAATACTGACGGGACATGTCACCAGGTCAACAGTATAAGTGAGGAGAGTGTGTTCCCCTGATTGTTTAATACTCACGGGACATGTTGCCAGGTGAACAGTATAAGTGAGGAGAGTGTGTTCCGCTGATGGTTTAATATACCCGGGACAAGTCAGCAGGTGAACAGTATAATTGAGGAGAGTGTGTTCCCCTGATTGTTTAATACTGACGGGACATGTCACCAGGTGAACAGTATAAGTGAGGAGAGTTTGTTCCCCTGATGGTTTAATGCACACGGGACATGTTACCAGGTGAACAGGATAAGTGAGGAGAGTGCTTTCCCCCGATGTTTTAATATTCACGGGACATGTTACCAGGTGAATGGTATAAGTGAGGAGAGTGTGTTACTCTGATGGTTTAATACACACAGGACATGTTACCAGGTGAACAGTATAAGTGAGGAGTAGGTGTTCCCCTGATGGTTTAATTTTCACAGGAAATGTTGCCAGGTGAACAGTATAAGTGAGGAGAGTGTGTTCCCCTGATTGTTTAATACTCACGGGACATGTTGCCAGGTGAACAGTATAAGTGAGGAGAGTGTGTTCCCCTGATGGTTTAACACGCACGGGACATGTTACCAGGTGAACAGTATAAGTGAGGAGAGTGTGTTCCCCTGATTGTTTAATACTCACGGGACATGTTGCCAGGTGAACAGTATAAGTGAGGAGAATGTGTTCCCCTGATGGTTTAATGCACTCGGGACATGTTACCAGGTGAACAGGATATGTGAGGAGAGTGCTTTCCCCTGATGGTTTAATATTCACGGGACATGTTACCAGGTGAATAGTATAAGTGAGGAGAGTGTGTTCCTCTGATGGTTTAATACACACAGGACATGTTACCAGGTGAACAGTATAAGTGAGGAGAAGGTGTTCCCCTGATGGTTTAATTTTCACAGGACATGTTGCCAGGTGAACAGTATAAGTGAGGAGAGTGTGTTCCCCTGATTGTTTAATACTCACGGGACATGTTGCCAGGTGAACAGTATAAGTGAGGAGATTGTGTTCCCCTGATGGTTTAACACGCACGGGACATGTTACCAGGTGAACAGTATAAGTGAGGAGAGTGTGTTCCGCTGATGGTTTAATATACCCGGGAAATGTCACCAGGTGAAGAGTATAAGTGAGGAGAGTGTGTTCCCCTGATGTTTTAACACGCACGGGACATGTCACCAAGTGAAGAGTATAAGTGAGGAGAGTGTGTTCCCCTGATTGTTTAATACTCACGGGACATGTTGCCAGGTGAACAGTATAAGTGAGGAGAGTGTGTTCCCGTGATGGTTTAATACACACGGGACATGTCACCTGGTGAACAGTATAAGTGAGGAGAGTGTGTTCCCCTGATGGTTTAATACACACGGTACATGTCACCTGGTGAACAGTATAAATGAGGAGAGTGTGTTCCCCTGATGGTTTAATGTACACGGGACCTGTTACCAGGTGAACAGTATAAGTGAGGAGAGTGTGTTCTCCTGAATGTTCAATACACACGGGACATGTCACCTGGTGAGCAGCATAAGTGAGGAGAGTGTGTTCCCCTGATGGTTTATCACACACGGGACATGTCACCTGGTGAACAGTATAAGTGAGGAGAGTGTGTTCCCCTGATGGTTTAATATACACAGGACATGTCACCAAGTGAAATGTATAATTGAGGAGATGTGTTCCCCTGATGGTTTAATATACACAGGACATGTCACCAAGTGAAATGTATAATTGAGGAGAGTGTGTTCCCCTGATGGTTTAATATACAAGGTACATGTTACCAGGTGAACAGTATAAGTGAGGAGAGTGTGTTCCCCTGATGGTTTAATATACAGGGGACATGTTACCAGGTGAACAGTATAATTGAGGAGAGTGTGTTCCCCTGATGGTTTAATATACACAGGACATTTCACCAAGTGAAATGTATAATTGAGGAGATGTGTTCCCCTGATGGTTTAATATACACAGGACATTTCACCAAGTGAAATGTATAATTGATGAGAGTGCGTTCCCCTGATGGTTTAATATGCAAGGTTCATGTTACCAGGTGAACAGTATAAGTGAGGAGAGTGCTTTCCCCTGATGGTTTAATATTCACGGGACATGTTTCCAGGTGAATAGTATAAGTGAGGAGAAGGTGTTCCCCTGATGGTTTAATTTTCGCAGGACATGTTGCCAGGTGAACAGTATAAGTGAGGAGAGTGTGTACCCCTGATTGTTAAATACTCACGGGACATTTTTCCAGGTGAACAGTATAAGTGAGGAGAGTGTGTTCCCCTGTTGGTTTAACACGCACGGGACATGTTACCAGGTGAACAGTATAAGTGAGGAGAGTGTGTTCCCCTGATTGTTTAATACTCACGGGACATGTTGCCAGGTGAACAGTATAAGTGAGGAGAGTGTGTTCCCCTGCTGGTTTAACACGCATTGAACATTATACCAGGTGAACTGTATAAGTGAGGAGAGTGTGTTCCCCTGATGGTTTTACACGCACGGGACATTATACCAGGTGAACAGTATAATTGAGGAGAGTGTGTTCCCCTGATTGTTTAATACACACGATACATGTCACCTGGTGAACAGTATAATTGAGGAGAGTGTGTTCCCCTGATGGTTTAATATACTCGGGCCATGTTACCAAGTGAAATGTATAATTGAGGAGAGTGTGTTCCCCTGATGGTTTCATATACACGGGACATGTTACCTGGAGAACAGTATATGTGAGGGGTGTGCTTTCCCCTGATGGTTTAATATTCACGGGACATGTTACCAGGTGAACAGTAGAATTGAGGAGAGTGTGTTCCCCTGATGGTTTAATATACACGGGACATGTTACCAGGTGAACAGTGTAAGTGAGGAGAGTGCATTCCCCTGATTGTTTAATCTACCCGGGACATGGCACCAGGTGAACAGTATAAGTGAGGAGAGTGTGTTCCCCTGATGGTTTAACACACACGGGACATGTTACCAGGTGAACAGTATAAGTGAGGAGAGTGTGTTCCCCTGATGGTTTAACACACACGGGACATGTTACCAGGTGAACAGTATAAGTGAGGAGAGTGAGTTCCCCTGATTGTTTAATACTGACGGGACATGTCACAAGGTCAACAGTGTAAGTGAGGAGAGTGTGTTCCCCTGATGGTTTAATATACACGGGACATGTTACCAGGTGAACAGTATAAGGGAGGAGAGTGAGTTCCCCTGATTGTTTAATACTGACGGAACATGTCACCAGGTCAACAGTATAAGTGAGGAGAGTGTGTTCCCCTGATTGTTTAATACTCACGGGACATGTTGCCAGGTGAACAGTATAAGTGAGGAGAGTGTGTTCCGCTGATGGTTTAATATACCCGGGACAAGTAAGCAGGTGAACAGTATAATTGAGGAGAGTGTGTTCCCCTGATTGTTTAATACTGACGAGACATGTCACCAGGTGAACAGTATAAGTGAGGAGAGTGTGTTCCCCTGATGGTTTAGTGCACACGGGACATGTTACCAGGTGAACAGGAGAAGTGAGGAGAGTGCTTTCCCCTGATGGTTTAAAATTGACGGGACATGTTACCAGGTGAATAGTATAAGTGAGGAGAGTGTGTTCCTCTGATGGTTTAATACACACAGGACATGTGACTAGGTGAACAGTATAAGTGAGGAGAAGGTGTTCCCCTGATGGTTTAATTTTCACAGGACATGTTGCCAGGTGAACAGTATAAGTGAGGAGAGTGTGTTCCCCTGATTGTTTAACACTCACGGGACATGTTGCCAGGTGAACAGTATAAGTGAGGAGAGTGTGTTCCGCTGATGGTTTAATATACCCGGGACAAGTAAGCAGGTGAACAGTATAATTGAGGAGAGTGTGTTCCCCTGATTGTTTAATACTGACGAGACATGTCACCAGGTGAACAGTATAAGTGAGGAGAGTGTGTTCCCCTGATGGTTTTACACGCACGGGACATTATACCAGGTGAACAGTATAAGTGAGGAGAGTGTGTTCCCCTGATGGTTTTACACGCACGGGACATTATACCAGGTGAACAGTAGAAGTGAGGAGAGTGTGTTCCCCTGATGGTTTAACACGCACGGGACATTTTACCAGGTGAACAGTATAAGTGAGGAGAGTGTGTTCCCCTGATTGTTTAATACTCACGGGACATGTTGCCAGGTGAACAGTATAAGTGAGGAGAGTGTGTTCCCCTGATGGTTTAACACGCACGGGACATTATACCAGGTGAACAGTATAAGTGAGGAGAATGTGTTCCCCTGATGGTTTTACACGCACGGGACATTATACCAGGTGAACAGCATAAGTGAGGAGAGTGTGTTCCCCTGATTGTTTAATACACACGGGACATGTCACATGGTGAACAGTATAATTGAGGAGAGTGTGATCCCCTGATGGTTTAATATACTCGGGACATGTTACCAAGTGAAATGTATAATTGAGGAGAGTGTGTTCCCCTGATGGTTTCATATACACGGGACATGTTACCAGGTGAACAGTATAAGTGAGGAGAGTGTGTTCCCCTGATGGTTTAATATACACAGGACATGTTAGCAGGTGAACAGTATAATTGAGGAGAGTGTGTTCCCCTGATGGTTTCATATACACGGGACATGTTACCAGGTGAGCAGTATAAGTGAGGAGAGTGTGTTCCCCTGATGGTTTAACACGCACGGGACGTGTCACCAGGTGAAGAGTAGAAGTGAGGAGGAGGCTGTTCCCCTGATGGTCTAATATACACGGGACATGTTACCAGGTGAACAGTACATGTGAAGAGAGTGTGTTCCCCTAATGGTTTAATATACATGGGACATGTTACCAGGAGAACATGAAAGTGAAGAGAGCCTGTTCCCCTGATTGCTTAATACACGTGGGACATGAAACAAGGTGACGAGTATAAGTGTGGAGAATGTGTTCCCCTCATTGTTTAATATACACGGGACATGTTTCCAGGTGAACAGTATAAGTGAGGAGATTGTTTTCCCCTGATGGTTTAATATACACGGGACATGTTTCCAGGTGAACAGTATAAGTGAGGAGACTGTATTCCCCTGATGGTTCTAATTACACGGGACATGTTAGCAGGTGAACGGTATAAGTGAGGAGAGCGTGTTCCCCTGATGGGTTAATATACACGGGACATGTTACCAGGTGAACAGTATAAGTGAGGAGACTGTATTCCCCTGATGGTTCAATATACACGGGACATGTTAGCAGGTGAACAGGATAAGTGAGGAGAATGTGTTCCCCTCATGGTTTAATATACATGGGACATGTTACCAGGTGAACCGTATAAGTGAGGAGAGTGTGTTCCCCTGATTGTTTAATACACACGGGACATGTTGCCAGGTGAAGAGTATAAGTGAAGAGAGAGTGTTCCCCTGATGGTTTAATATACATGGGACATGATACCAGGTAAACAGGGTAAGTGAGGAGAGTGATTTCCCCTGATGGTTTAATACAAACAGGACATGTCAACAGGTGAACAGTATAAGTGAGGAGAGTGTGTTCCCCTGATTGTTAAATACGGACGGGACATGTCACCAGGTGAACATTATAAGTGAGGAGAGAGTGTTCCCCTAATGGCTAAACACACACGGGACATGTTACCAGGTGAACAGTAGAAGTGAGGAGAGTGTGTTCCCCTGATGGTTTAATATACACGGGACATGTTACCAGTTGAACAGTATAAGTGAGGAGAGTGCTTTCCCCTGATGGTTTAATATACACGGGAAATGTTACCAGGTGAACAGTATAAGTGAGGAGAGTGTCTTCCCCTGATGGTATAATATACACGGGACATGTTACCAGGTGAACAGTATAAGTGAGGAGAGTGTGTTCCGCTGCTTGTTTAATAATCACGGGAGATGTTACCAGGTGAGCAGTATAAGTGAAGAGAGCGTGTTCCACTGATGGTTTAACACGCACGGGACATGTTACCAGGTGAACAGTATAAGTGAAGAGAGCGTGTTCCCCTGATTGTTTAAGATACGTGGGACATGTTACCAGGTGACCAGTATAAGTGAGGCGAGTGTGTTCACTTGATTGTTTAATACACACGGGACATGTTGCCAGGTGAACAGAAAAGGGAGGAGAGTGTCTTCCCCTGATGGTTTAATACTGACAGGACATGATACCAGGTGAACAGTATAAGTGAGGAGAGTGAGTTCCCCTCATTGTTTAATACACACGGGACATGTAACCAAGTGAACAGTATATGTGAGGAGAGTGTGTTCCCCTGATTGTTTAATACACACGGGACATGTTAGTAGGTGAACAGTATAAGTGAGGAGAGCGTTTTCCCCTGATGGTTTAATATACAGGGGACATGTTACCAGGTGAACAGTAGAAGTGAGGAGAGTGTGTTCCCCTGATTGTTTAATACTCACGGGAGATGTTATCAGGTGAAAAGTATATGTGAAGAGAGTGTGTTCCCCTGATGGTTTAATATACACAGGACATGTTACCAGGTGACGAGTATAAGTGAGGAGAGTGTGTTCCCCTCATTGTTTAATATACACGGGACATGTTAGCAAGTGAACAGTATAAGTGAGGAGAATGTGTTCCCCTGATGGTTTAATATACACGGGACATGTAAACAGGTGAACAGTATAAGTGAAGAGAGCGTGTTCCCCTGATTGTTTAATATACGTGGGACATGTTACCAGGTGAACAGTATAAGTGAGGAGAGTGTGTTCCCCTCATTGTTTAATATACACGGGACATGTTAGCAGGTGAACAGTATAAGTGAGGAGTGTGTGTTCCCCTGATGGTATAATATACACGGGACATGTTACCAGCTGAACAGTATAAGTGAGGAGAGGGCTTTCCCCTGATGGCTTAATATACACGGGACATGTTACCAGGTGAACAGTATAAGTGAGGAGAGTGTGTTCCCCTGATGGTTTAATATACACAGGACATGTTACCAGGTGAACAGTATAACTGAGGGGAATGTGTTCCCCTGATGGTTTAATATACACGGGACATGGTACCAGGTGAGCAGGATAAGTGAGGAGAGTGAGTTCCCCTGATGGTTTAACACGCACGGGACGTGTCACCAGGTGAAAAGTAGAAGTGAGGAGGAGGCTGTTCCCCTGATGGTCTAATATACACGGGACATGTTACCAGGTGAACAGTATATGTGAAGAGAGTGTGTTCCCCTGATGGTTTAATATACATGGGACATGTTACCAGGAGAACAGGAAAGTGAAGAGAGCCTGTTCCCCTGATTGCTTAATACACGTGGGACATGTTACAAGGTGACGAGTATAAGTGCGGAGAATGTGTTCCCCTCATTGTTTAATATACACGGGACAAGTTAGCAGGTGAACAGTATCAGTGAGGAGAATGTGTTCCCCTGATGGTTTAATATACACGGGACATGTTTCCAGGTGAACAGTATAAGTGAGGAGATTGTTTTCCCCTGATGGTTTAATATACACGGGACATGTTTCCAGGTGAACAGTATAAGTGAGGAGACTGTATTCCCCTGATGGTTCTATATACACGGGACATGTTAGCAGGTGAACGGTATAAGTGAGGAGACTGTATTCCCCTGATGGTTCAATATACACGGGACATGTTAGCAGGTGAACAGTATAAGTGAGGAGAATGTGTTCCCCTCATGGTTTAATATACATGGGACATGTTACCAGGTGAACAGTATAAGTGAGGAGAGTAGTTCCCCTGGTGGTTTAACATGCACGGGACATGTTACCAGATCAACAGTATAAGTGAGGAGAGTGTGTTCCCCTGATTGTTTAATACACACGGGACATGTTGCCAGGTGAAGAGTATAAGTGAAGAGAGTGTGTTCCCCTGATGTTTAATATACATGGGACATGATACCAGGTAAACAGGGTAAGTGAGGAGAGTGAGTTCCCCTGATGGTTTAATACAAACAGGACATGTCAACAGGTGAACAGTATAAGTGAGGAGAGTGTGTTCCCCTGATTGTTAAATACGGACGGGACATGTCACCAGGTGAACATTATAAGTGAGGAGAGAGTTTTCCCCAAATGGCTAAACACACACGGGACATGTTACCAGGTGAACAGTAGAAGTGAGGAGAGTGTGTTCCCCTGATGGTTTAATATACACGGGGCATGTTACCAGGTGAACAGTATAAGTGAGGAGAGTGCTTTCCCCTGATGGTTTAATATACACGGGAAATGTTACCAGGTGAACAGTATAAGTGAGGAGAGTGTCTTCCCCTGATGGTATAATATACACGGGACATGTTACCAGGTGAACAGTATAAGTGAGGAGAGTGTGTTCCCCTGCTTGTTTAATAATCACGGGAGATGTTACCAGGTGAGCAGTATAAGTGAAGAGAGCGTGTTCCACTGATGGTTTAACACGCACGGGACATGTTACCAGGTGAACAGTGTAAGTGAAGAGAGCGTGTTCCCCTGATTGTTTAATATACGTGGGACATGTTACCAGGTGACGAGTATAAGTGAGGTGAGTGTGTTCCCCTGATTGTTTAATACACACGGGACATGTTGCCAGGTGAACAGAAAAGGGAGGAGAGTGTCTTCCCCTGATGGTTTAATACTGACAGGACATGATACCAGGTGAACAGTATAAGTGAGGAGAGTGAGTTCCCCTGATTGTTTAATACACACGGGACATGTAACCAAGTGAACAGTATATGTGAGGAGAGTGTGTTCCCCTGATTGTTTAATACACACGGGACATGTTAGCAGGTGAACAGTATAAGTGAGGAGAGCGTTTTCCCCTGATGGTTTAATATACAGGGGACATGTTACCAGGTGAACAGTAGAAGTGAGGAGAGTGTGTTCCCCTGATTGTTTAATACTCACGGGAGATGTTATCAGGTGAACAGTATATGTGAAGAGAGTGTGTTCCCCTGATGGTTTAATATACACAGGACATGTTACCAGGTGACGAGTATAAGTGAGGAGAGTGTGTTCCCCTCATTGTTCAATATACACGGGACATGTTAGCAGGTGAACAGTATAAGTGAGGAGAATGTGTTCCCCTGATGGTTTAATATACACGGGACATGTAAACAGGTGAACAGTATAAGTGAAGAGAGCGTGTTCCCCTGATTGTTTAATATACGTGGGACATGTTACCAGGTGAACAGTATAAGTGAGGAGAGTGTGTTCCCCTGATGGTTTAATATACACGGGACATGTTAGCAGGTGAACAGTATAAGTGAGGAGAATGTGTTCCCCTGATGGTTTAATATACATGGGACATGTTACCAGGTGAACAGTATAAGTGAGGAGAGTGTGTTCCCCTCACTGTTTAATATACACGGGACATGTTTGCAGGTGAACAGTATAAGTGAGGAGAATGTGTTCCCCTGATGGTTTAATATACACGGGACATGTAAACAGGTGAACAGTAAAAGTGAGGTGAGTGTGTTCCCCTGATTGTTAAATATACACGGGACATGTTACCAGGTGAACAATATAAGTGAGGAGAGTGTGTTCCCCTGGTTGTTTAATATACACGGGATATGTTATCAGGTGAACAGTATAAGAGAGGAGAGTGTGTTCCCCTGATTGTTTAATACACAAGGGACATGTTACCAGGTGAACAGAAAAGGGAGGAGAGTTTGTTCCCCTGATGGTTTAATACTGACGGGACATGTCACCAGGTGAACAGTATAAGTGAGGATAGTGTGTTCCCCTGATGGTTCAATATACACAGGTCATGATACCAGGTGAACAGTAGAAGTGAGGAGAGTGAGTTCCCCTGATGGTTTAATATAGACGGGACATGTTAACAGGTGAACAGTATAAGTGAGGATAGTGTGTTCCCCTGATGGTTTAATATACACGGGACATGTAACCAGGTGAACAGTATAAGTGAAGAGAGTGTGTTCCCCTGATTGTTTAATACACATGGGACATGTTGCCAGGTGAAGAGTATAAGTGAAGAGAGTGTGTTCCCCTGATGGTTTAATATACATGGGGCATGTTACCAGGTGAACAGTGTAATTGAGGAGATTGTGTCCCCCTGATGGTTTAATATACTCAGGACATGTTACCAGGTGAACAGTGTAAGTGAGGAGTGTGAGTTTCCCCGCTGGTTTAATGCAAACAGGACATGTCAACAGGTGAACAGTATAAGTGAGGAGAGAGTGTTTCCCTAATGGTTTAACACACACGGGACATGTTACCAGTTGAACAGTATAAGTGAGGAGAGTGTGTTCCCCTGATGGTTTATTATACAAAGGACATGTCATCTGGTGAACGGTATAAGTGAGGAGAGTGTGTTCCCCTGATGGTTTAATATACACGGGACATGTTACCAGGTGAATAGTATAAGTGAGGAGAGTCCTTTCCCCTGATGGTTTAATATACACGGGACATGTTGCCAGGAGAACAGTATAAGTGAGGAGAGTGTGTTCCCCTGATGGTTTTATATACACGGGACATGTTACCAGGTGAACAGTATAAGTGAGGAGAGTGTGTTCCCCTGATGGTATAATATACAATGGACATGTTACCAGGTGAACAGTATAAGTGAGGAGAGGGCTTACCCATGATGGTTTAATATACACGGGACATGTTCCCAGGTGAACAGTATAAGTGCGGAGACTGTATTCCCCTGATGGTTCAATATACACGGCACATGTTAGCAGGTGAATTGTATAATTGAGGAGAATGTGTTCCCCTGATGGTTTAATATACACGGGACATGTTACCAGGTGAACAGTATAAGTGAGGAGAGTTTGTTCCCCTGATGGTTAAACAGGCACGGGACGTGTCACCAGGTGAAGAGTAGAAGTGAGGAGAGTGTGTTCCCCTGATGGTTTAATATACATGGGAGATGTTACCACGTGAACAGTATAAGTGAAGAGAGCGTGTTCCCCTGATTGTTTAATATACGTGGGACATGTTACCAGGTGACGAGTATAAGTGAGGAGAGTGTGTTCCCCTCATTGTTTAATATACACGGGACATGTTACCAGGTGAACAGTATAAGTGAGGATAGGGCTTTCCCCTGATGGTTTAATATACACGGGACAAGTCACCAGGTGAACAGTATAAGTGAGGAGATTGTGTTCCCCTGATGGTTTAATACTGACGGGACATTTCCCCAGGTGCACAGTATAACTGAGGAGAGTGTGTTCCCCTGGTGTTTTAATATACACAGGTCATGATACCAGGTGAAAAGTATAAGTGAGGAGAGTGTGTTCCCCTGATGGTATAATATACACGGGACATGTAACCAGGTGAACAGTATAAGTGAAGAGAGTGTGTTCCCCTGATTGTTTAATACACACGGGACATGTTGACAGGTGAAGCGTATAAGTGAAGAGAGTGTGTTCCCCTCATTGTTTAATATACACGGGACATGTTAGCAGGTGAACAGTATCAGTGAGGAGAATGTGTTCCCCTGATGGTTTCATATACACGGGACATGTAAACAGGTGAACAGTATAAGTGAGGAGAGTGCGTTCCCCTGATTGTTAAATATACACGGGACATGTTACCAGCTGAACAGTATAAGTGAGGAGAGTGTGTTCCCCTGATGGTTTAATATACACTGGACATGTTGCCAGGTGAACAGTATAAGTGAGGAGAGTGTTTTCCCCATATGGTTTAATATACACGGGACAAGTCACCTGGTGAACAGTATAAGCGAGGAGATTGTGTTCCCCTGATGGTTTAATACTGACGGGACATTTCCCCAGGTGAACAGTATAAGTGAGGAGAGTGAGTTCCCCTGATGGTTTAATACAAACAGGACATGTCAACATTTGAACAGTATAAGTGAGGAGAGGGCTTTCCCCCGATGCTTTAATCTACACGGGACATGTTACCAGGTGAACAGTATAAGTGAGGAGAATGTGTTCCCCTGATGGTTCAATATACACGGGACATGTTACCAGGTGAACAGTATAAGTGAGGAGAGTGTGTTCCGCTGATGGTTTAATATGCGCGGGACATGTTAACAGGTGAACAGTATAAGTGAGGAGAGTGTGTTCCCCTCATTGTTTAATATACACGGGACATGTTTGCAGGAGAACAGTATAAGTGAGGAGAATGTGTTCCCCTGATGGTTTAATATACACGGGACATGTGAACAGGTGAACAGTAAAAGTGAGGTGAGTGTGTTCCCCTGATTGTTAAATATACACGGGACATGTTACCAGGTGAACAGTATAAGTGAGGAGAGTGTGTTCCCTTGATTGTTTAATATACACGGGATATGTTACCAGGTGAACAGTATAGGTGAGGATCGTG